>NW_025802777.1:5191046-5491046 GCF_021613505.1 Equus quagga
CTAGAGTTAAGATTCGGCACTCTCACCACCACGGCCCGGTTTCATTTCCCTGTCAGAGGCCCACACCACCCACCTGGCGGTTGTCATACTGTAGTGGCTATGTGTAGCTATGACACTGAAAGCTGTGCCACCAGGATTCCAAATACCAGCAGGGTCACCCCTGGTGGACAGGTTTCAGCAGACCTTCCAGACTAACACACGAGGAAGAAGGACCTGGCCACCCACATCTGAAAAAATTGGCCATGAAAACCCTGTGAATAGCAAGGGAGCAGTGTCTGATAGAGCACCGGGAGGTGAGAGGATGGCGCAAAAAGACCAAGCACTGTTCTACTCTGCTGGACACCGGGCTGCTCCCACAGCGCTAACAACAAATGTATGCACGTATATGTATGTGTGTGTGTATCTCCACACCAGTCCTGGGTGTCATTCTCTCAGCGCTGGGCTGGGATTGGGAGTTGTAAACTCGCTTGATACTGAAGCGATACCATATTGGAGAAATACACTCTTTAGATGGACTTCATTTGCCTATGTACATTTTTCCTTTGAGGTTAATCCAAGATTTTTATATTTTTGAAGGACTAAAATAGCAATGTATTAAATGAGAAAAACGTGAGCACAAAGCTAGATGCTGCATTTAATAAATGATTTTAATGTTTCCTCCACTGAAGAATTAAAAAGAGGAGAATATCAAGAAGGGGCAAAGATGATGTACTCCCAGCTTGAGGAGGCCTCTGTCACTCACAGTGTTTGCCTTTTTTTTGGTTATGATTCAGACGTACCAGTCAGATGAAGTTTCTCAACACATGAGATGTTGGCTATATCCAATTCAAAAATACACACGTTTAGAATAAAAACTCCTGAAGCATTGGCACATTGTTGTTGGGTGAATGGTGGCAAAGTGGAGGTCTTCCCTGGGTGCAGTGTTTATTTTGTTTCTGTTGCTTTGTTCTCCTCCCAAATGTGATTAGGAATAGACTTTCCAGAAGCATCTACTGCGTGTGCTCTGCCTTGAAGAGCAGCTGTAAACTATTGGGCTTGAGACCGTCTAATAAAGAGTTTTCTGATATCGTTACTTCCACAGACATCCATTTACGGTCACCAAGAGGCACTGGCTGTAACGTATTTATAGGTGGTGCTCCTACCTGCCCCAGTTTTCTTGTGTATTATTCACTAAGAGAAGTCACCCACAATGAGCACACCCCAATATGTGGTCATCAGTTTGGGTCTGAATAATCTGATTAACCAAAGAAAAGAGCAAGTTTGTTGACTTAAATCATTAAATAAGAAGTAATGAAATGTATCTGGGAGCTGTTGTTGCATAGCTTCCAGGCTCCCGGGAAAGCATGTTGTACTTTAGAAGGTTTCTTACTGGTTTCCACTTCCTCACCTGATCCTTTAATTCCATTCTAAATCCTGGGATTCTGGGCATTATCTTCTCACCCTTCTCTCACCTCTTCCCTCTACCAGACTTTCTCTTTCAAGGTGATTCCATCTCTTATCTGTGATAACAGCCCTGCTCTTTGCACAACCATGACAAGACAGGGTGGTGAAGCACTCTGCATGTGACCATCCTTTTTTTTTTGGTGAGGAAGATTGGCCCTGAGCTAACATCTGTGTCCGTCTTCCTCCATTTTGTATGTGGGACACCTACCACAGCATGGCTTGATGAGCTGTGTGTAGGTCTGTGTCCGGGATCAGAACCCATGAACCCTGGGCCGCTGAAGCGGAGCGCACAAACCTAACCACTGCACCACCGGGTCAGCCCTTCATGTGACCATCTTAACCCAACCTCTTCTTTTTCTCTAATACCCAGAGGGTGGTGAGTGCACAGCCTTGGGGAGTGACTCCACTCAGAGGCCTCGTCCTCACTCGTGTTGTTACTTTTTTTCTCAATCCTGCCTTGTCGTCTCTGGGGAGGAATGACAACTCACCTTCTGGGAATATTGTCAGAAGTGAATGACCATGTTTCATAAGATTTAAGATGCCATTGGTTATAAACTGGACCATTATCTTATCTCGCTGCAAAGGAGAAGAAAGGCTACCACAAAACAGTGACATGCCATTGACTGTAAGATGCATCCAGATTGCAGAGCAGATAAAATGTGAAAAATGGTGTATTTTAAAATTGATGAAATAAGATTTAAAAAGGATACTGCCTGCAAAGTGCTTAACAAAGTAACCTGGTTTATTATATGATGGATCAGCTATTTATGAGTCAAGAGACAGTGGCTAAAAGATATCTTATCCATTGCAGTGTAAGGAGTTATGTGATGTACCTAATTCTACTTGATTATGTGCGAGAGAAGTTTAAGGAGTTTTGTGTTGGTTGGTAGTGGAATAAGAACGAAAAGGCAGGCTGTTAATTTAAGATGACATTGGCTTCCTGAAGTGGACACTGTGTTGTGATAGGAAGAACTTAAGAATTTTTTTTTTTTTAAAGCATGACCATAATCTTAGCATGCTTGTTCCACTTAGTTTTTCCATTTGTTTTTCATAACTATTTGAGGCACGTAAGACTTGAGGAAACGGAAGATTTGTGAATTGAGTTCTCTGGACAGCCAGTTCTGGCCATCTTCTGAATTTTCGAAAACCTCTTAAGGATCACTTCCCTCTGTATGCTCCGCTTGCTCCAGCTGTGAAAGAGAGCTCATCATTCTTTAAGACTTCCTCAGTTTCAACACTTTACCACACCCAGATTTTCATGAAAATTCAAGTATGTTGGGTTCTCTGTATTAACAATACAGTATTTTTATGAACCATGAGGGATCACAAATTAGAAGCAAATTTATTCCCAGACCTTTATTTTCTAACTCTTTCACTTGAAATATAGGAGCCTCTCAAAATATCCATCTCTTATGGAAAGGTGTCAGGATCCCTAAAATCTTTTGCTGGAAATGTCAGTATGCATACAAAGTACATTCGGCTTTTTTAATTTTCCTCTCAGTTTTTAATCTAAGCATTTTAGATCCTTTGTTGTACCCAAATCTAGTTAAAAATAGAATCGTGTTTTAGTCTCACAGTGTGAAATACAATCTAGCTGAGAACTTCCCACATTCTGGAACTATCGGTCAATTGTTATCCCATGACCAAAATTTGAAGGAATGGTCTTCATATGTTATTGATGTATTCTATATTCAAATGAAATAATAAACACTGCGGTACTAACACAGCGGTACCTTTTGTTTGGGGGCAATTTGCTTAGAATTTATGTGTTTCTCATGAGTTCATAAAAAATGGCATTGGTAGTCTGCCACTTGCCACATCGGAATATCCCAACTTTCCTGGAGCTACAGAAAAAACACCCCCACACACTAGCACACACCAATCTAAAGTTCAGATCTTTTTATAGTAACATAGAGGCAGGCATATTAAATTATTATGCCACATTTCTGCCAGGTTTTGACTTTTTTTGAATTCTCTGTTATAAAGCAACCAAAGCATTTCCCAAGGCCTGCGGCTGGCGGAAGAGTCTGAGAGAATACCCCATACAGGTTAACTAAGGCATCGGCAGGTAGGCAGGTAGGTAGTGAGCCGGCCAGGGATGAAGAGGGGAGCCAGGCGGCAGGCAGGGAATCAGGGACCGCCTCAGTCAAGGTCAGGAAAAGTCGCTCTCAGGGTTGCCATTGAGGGACTCATGTGTTCCTGGTTACTAGCCTGTGTTCAGTGCTCCGTTCTGGTTTTAATCCTACTGGGCTAGAGATTCTCCCCGCTTTGAAGTCCGGGGTTGCCGGGGAGGGAGAGTCCTAGACATCAGGCTTCGTCATTCATTCTCAAACCGAAGGGATCATGAAACCTGCATATAATATAGCTAAGTCAAATGGTGAACAAAGAGATGCTGTTAGTCCATAGCGTTTGTTTGCTTCTGAAGAACAGCTGTGAGCTTTAGTGATCATCCTTGTGGAAGTAGGTCTCTGAAAAACATCCTTCAGCTTCTTTTTACTCCCCCGGTGTGACGATGTGCTACATTGGTGTGTGTGTGTGTGTGCATGTGTGCGTGAGTTTGTTTATTTCTTTCTTTGTTCCTTTTCCTGAACTGTACTTAATTCTGGGTGTTCGGCAGGCAGCCTTGGTTTAGTTAGCATCACTTTGGGGCGAGTTTTCTGATTGCTCTGTCTTTCCAGCATGTAGACTGTGTGTCCCTCCTTTTGAAATGTTTATCCTGAAGCTTCCTCATTTTTAGCCGGTTTCTCCTCTAGTGAACAAAAGCACTTTTGATGTTCTAAATCATACCCTCTTTCGCATTTTTATGCAATATTAACTTGGAGGAGAATTTTAAGAGATGAAAAGATGTGTGTCTCCCTTATCTCTAGCTTTTGTAAGTTTTTTTTTCCCTAAATCGATCTCAATTAACTTTGATTTCTTTCTTGAGAAAACCATGTGCTGAAATAATGCTTTGCCAGATGTGAGCGTGGGTTCCGCCCCCTCCAAACGCACACTGAAGCCTTGTCTTCGTTCTAACGTTTTCTAAATCCCACGTTACATTTATTGGCATAGAGTGAATACCTACTTTATCTTGGGAATATACTAATATTTTAACATTGTTACTCTTCTGGTTGCAGAAGCTACTTTCTCTTCTCTTTGTCATTTAAAAGTTAGCCTGTCCCTTATATCTAGCCTGTTTCTGCCAATTTCTGATATAAGTCACACATTTATTCATGTTTCTCTTCATCCGTGAGCCAAGGCTAACATTACATAGCATGGTATTCCCTCCGAGCTTTGCTGGGGTCTGCCGGACCAGGCGGGAGAGTGGGGCAGCCTTCAGCCCTATTTCATCTTCTGAGTGTATAAAACCATTCTGTTCAGTGCTTCAGGAAGGGAGATTCTGTTTTGCAAAAATTATTTAAGAAGCTGTAATTTTTGTCTTCTTTCATTAGCACGACTACGCCAAGTCCACGGTGCCGATTTTACTTTTAAACCCTCTTCTGTGAGTTTAGATTCTTAGATTCTTTCTCTCCATTTGTGAGCAAAAGAAGGAGCTGAGTAATTCAGGTTCCCCCGATATTTACCACACCCATTGCTACGCTGAACTTCTGTGCCGCTGCCTCGTACTGTCTGTCTGTTTTGTTGATGTGTTTGGTTTTGCTGCATATTCAAGATATCTTATTATTATTATTTTTCTTTCTTGTGCCTGATGCTGGCTCTCTGGCTGGTGCAACCCATCCTGTTGTTATGTTTTGTGTTAGTTTAAACTCCTGGCTTATTCTTTCAAGACGTGTCACGGGGCTTTGATTCTGGGATTGTAAAGAAGTTGGAGGTGGTGAGGTGTTATATGTGCATGAACCCCTCGCTTCCACTCTGAGGCCCAAAGCCTTGAGTTTGTTCCTTGTGATTCTTTCTGCTCACTGATTCACAGCACAGTGTGCCAGACGATGGAGTTCATGTCCTTGGGAGGCCATGAAAGAAGCTGGTTCTTGGGTAGGTGGGAGATAGAGTAGTGTAGCGGAGTAGACCCTGGGTTGGGGAGTGCTTTGTGAAATTGCATGTGTTCCCTAAAGATTCTGTTACCTCTGCGTAGGGAGAGAGGTCTCCATCTTAGAACCGCTGCTTCGTAAGGCTTTATTCCTAACGGGGAGCATCCTTATTTATGTAAATATCAACTCAAAGAATAAGGAGGGCATGCTGTTGTGAACACATATCCCAAACCAAGACATGTAAGAAGGCATTGTAGGCTGTGGGGGCAGGAGGGAGGAGATGATAAACACAGGTCCGTTCCATCACTAATTCTCTCATTGATCTTGACCGAGGTGAGGTCTGGACTTTTCTGGATCTCAGATTTGGTCATTTAGAGATGAGAAGCTTGGACTGGAAAGTCTCCACCGCCCCCCTAGCTCCCAAGTTTCATTTTTAAAAATTATGTGACCCACTCAGCACTTGCTTCTCACTAGTTGATAGCAATACCGAGGATGCCAAAGGACTGAAATAAAAAACAAGCTATCATGTAGGGTTTTTTTTTTCTGTTATAGAAACCAAAATTGGATTGTCTCATAGTTCTGTGTAGTTGCGTGATAACAATATATCATTCAAGTAGTTGACATTTCCAAATCGAATTTGCCTTTGTTGATTTGGCTGTAGATTATAAGCATAGCCATAGGCTAACCACTCTTCTGACTTAAAACCACACAAGAACGATCCAACAATGACAAATTTCTATTTCTTCTCACCAAACCATGCAAAAGAGCAAAGATATTAATAGAAAGTAAGGGGGGAAAAAGAGCTAGTCAGTGATCCAGATATTTTAAACATCTTGGTATTTGGAGGCATCTGGATAATTCACAGCTTTTTTTTTTTTTTTGGTTCATTTATCATCCAGATGTTTGCCATCATGGAAACACCACTTGAAACTCTATTTCAGCTAATAACTCAGAAGTGGAAAAATTCGTATCTTTGTATGTTTGTCCTTTGGTGCTCCATTTCTCCCTCACTCTTCTTCTAAGTACCTCTTCTTTAAAATCTCCTGGGTATGTGGCAATTTTGCCAGATGCTTAGGTGTTAGCCGTCACATATCTTTTTTTAATCTTCGTGACCATTCTGTACCCTGTCTGCTTGAATTATAGATTGCATTTGTCAAATAATGACACATGCAATTGGATGTCTTCTAAGACCTTTGAAATTCAACTTCCTTGAGTGGAGATTAAAGTGGGTATTATCTGTGCTGCTGCAGTCAAGCCTGGGGTGTTTGGAGACCTGCATAAAAGTTTTTCTAGGCCGGTCAGTTCCAACTTTTTCGGTCTAGAGGGAAGAAAAACAGCTACTTTTTTCTTCTGAAAGGTAGAAATGGATACCCTAAAAACTGCCTAAAATGTGGTCCCAGTTAGAAAGACCCTAAAGTCAGCAGCTTTTTGAGACATGTCTGTCCTTCGGAGTGGCCTGAATGTGTGTTTCTTTGGGCGTTCAGGAAGCGCTATCCGTCGTGAGCGAGGACCAGTCGTTGTTTGAGTGCGCCTACGGGACGCCGCACCTACCTAAGACGGACATGACCGCGTCCTCCTCCAGCGACTATGGACAGACATCCAAGATGAGCCCACGCGTCCCTCAGCAGGACTGGCTGTCTCAACCTCCAGCCAGGGTCACCATCAAGATGGAATGTAACCCTAACCAGGTGAACGGCTCAAGGTAAGGAGGTTGCTGACTTGTTCTCTGGGGCTCCTGGTTTTCCTAGCCCTTGAAAAGTCAGAGTAGAAGTTAGTCACGCTACTCCAAAGATTATTTCAGAAAGTAACACCACTGAACAGTCACACTGGGCAATGCTGGGAAAATGTGTTCTCCAGTGGTTTGTGTTGAGGACAGAGGTTGTAAAACCGGTAGCACGTTTACCAAGAACTCACTTTGAAGATGTGGTGTTCAAATCCATTTCCCAGGCGTGAGGGCTCTGTGGGAGGAGGGCCATGCCTGCATATGGCAAAATTCATCTCTGAGGTTTTTATTGCCTGGAAAAGAATGCTGTCTCATGTTTTTATGGAAGGAGAGTGTCAGCTAGTGGCCAGGCAGCATAGCAGAAGTCCAAGCCATTTGACTTTGCTAATGGACCTACTTTGTCTGTCCTCCACCCCCACCCCACCCCTCTTCCCTCTCTCTGCCCATCTTTTCATGCATGCTGTTGCTCTCATCTTTACTTACACTTAAAACCAAGCTCCCACGTCGCCCCTAATTATTGGCTTTCCTGAGTTTGTCATGCTAATGCTGCGGTCACCTAGAATGTATTATTGAATGCAGAACAATCCCTGGCAATCAAAGGCATTTCATCGGATGTAGTTTTGAAAAGTCAAGTTGATTTCAATTATGATATAATACCCCATATGTATTCAGGGAGGAAGAATATAAAACCTCAGGACAAAGAAAGGATAATTTCTTTTAAATGTTGCATAATCTGACAGTTGTAAGAACAGCTCACATTTTCGAGTACAAAGCCCTTTTATATCCAAGACCCTGTTAATCTTCCAAGCAGCCCTCTGAGCGATGCTTGTCCCCATTTGATGGATGAGGAAGCTGATGCTCAGGCATTTTCTGGCTAACCCAAGATCCCCACTTAAAGCGACTCAGAATTTGGATTCAAACCAAGCGTATCTGACTCCACACCCAGTGCGTTTTCCACTCCGTTGCAGCTATAATAGACCCTTTTTGTTACAGATATGCTTTAATACTAAATACGTTTTTTCTAAGTGTCATGTTTTATAACTGCGGAAACCGTTGCGTCAACTTCTAGTGTGGCGTTGACAAAGGTGCCAAGTCACAGTACCTCAGAGGGAATGTCAACAGTGCGGCTGGATGTGCCAAACAGGCAGATGGGAGATGCCAGAACTTTCCTGGACTCTGAGCAATCAGTTCATTTCTCTGCATCTAGTTTCTTCTTGAACTGGGAACAATAAATCTGATGTGGAATATTGATACAACACAGGTCCCTTAAGTGGAATTCAAGCCAAGGCAAGCCCATCTTGGACCTCCTCAGGAGATTAATCCCTAGACTTCTGAAAGGACCTTGGTAGAAAATGCGATGGTAGGATCCAGGATACCAGAGTCCAGGGTGGTTATTCATTATCTGTAAATTTTACAGGTAAGTGCTATCCATCTGATAGAATGTTTCCACTGATCATTAACTGTAAATATTCCTGAGTCTTAGAAGAATGCAGCACAATCATGTTCTAGAGAATGCAACAGTGTTTATGTAGAAGAATAATTGTGGAGCTAACCCTGGAATCCTTGAATGGATTCTATTTGTGAGAGAGTCATGTGATCCCCTACACGCCAGGATAGTCAGGCTGCAAACACAAGAGCAAGATGCATGTCTAAAGCTTTCTTCTTCGAAGGCTAGTTTCTACCTGCAGGAAATACATCACTGTGTGTGTGTGTATGTGAGAGAGAGAGAGAGAAGGAGAGACAGGGAGAAAACACTTCGGGCAAAGGGGCATGGAGATGATTTCCAGCTGGTAATAGCAGAGTGAGCCGTGCCCTGGCCCTTGTTTCTGGGCTCTGGCCCAGGACCAGCTCCAGGAGCGCCGGTCCGGATTTAGCAAGCCTTAGAAAGGAGACTGAGTGAGGAGGTGAGAATGGCGTTGCAGAAACAAAACTCTCTCTTGTTCTCACTGTGCTATTCCTGAGGTTAAAAACAGAAAGAAAGAACAAGCAGGCTGCCGTCTGGCGGGGGAGACGCAGATGCTATTTCCTTTGATGCTGGCCTGTGCTTTCCTTCACCAGCTCATGTCCACTTGCCCACCTGGCCAGGCCTGGGCAGCCTCCCCAAGCTGAGGCGGTGACCACAGGGATTCTGGACAGGGGCTGGAGCTCAGGTGACCCGGAGCCTGGCCAAGGGGCTTCAGTCCCCAAGAAAGTCACGGCGGCCTGGGCAGCCTTTCCCACATTCTTCAGCTGCATCCTGGGGAAGGCTGTTTGGTGGTTCTCCTCTAAGGCAGCTGAAAAGATGGGGGCTCAGCTCGGGGTCTCTTCCCTGGGAAATGAAACTGTTTTTGGAGGAATTGGACAGTTTTCTTGCAAGGAAGCAATGGACACTTTACTATCTTCGCCTCTCAGGCCCTCACAGAATTCTGAGATTACTCAGAATGCTCCTGTCATAGAATTTTAAAGGCAGTTCCAGCTTTTGGAGCAAACTGAGATGTGTTTGAGTGGTGGATACCGAGAAGTCAAACGTATCACTCTCCTCGTCTTCCTCGAGGATTCGCAGTGGTGTTGGCCTGTCCATGAAGAGGACACGATTGACTCCGTCTACTTGGCATCAAGGTCCACACGCTTCCTTGGTAGAAAATGGCGGGCCTGGCATGAAATAGAGAGGGAAAGAGTTTATCCCTTCAGGCACTTCCCAAGTTTTGTGAAATTGAGCTATGGTACAGAGGTCAACTGGTCACTGGGCGTCACCATTTCCCACCCCCAAGAATATTCAGGGGAGACAAAAGGGTGACATATATTGATCCTCTTTGTAGAAGAGAAGACTACAGTGTTCCTGCCCATCCTTCCCAGGTCTCAGTGGGTCTGCAGGAGTTGAGCGAGGGGCCCGGCCTGGTGTGCCAGTCGAGGTTCTCCAGAGAAACAGAACCAACAGGATGCATATTTAAGAGATTTACAGGCATACCTCACTTTATTGCACCTTGAAGATATTGCATTTTTTTACAGGACCCTCCACCAGCAAAGATTATGGCTCACTGAAGGCTCAGATGATGGTTAGCATTTTTTAGCAATAAAGTTTTCTTTTTTTGAGGAAGATTAGCCCTGAGCAAACATCCGCCACCAATCCTCCTCTTTTTGCTGAGGAAAACTGGCCCTGAGCTAACATCTGTGCTCATCTTCCTCTAATTTATATGTGGGATGCCTGCTACAGCATGGCTTGATAAGTGGTGCATAGGTCCGTGTCTGGGATCCGAACCAGTGAACCCCAGGCTGCTGAAGGGGAGTGCACGAACTTAACCGGTGCGCCACCAAGCTGGCCCTATAAAGTATTTTTTAATTAAGATACGCACATTGAGTTTTTAGACATAATGCTGTTGCACACTTATTAGACTGCAGTATAGTGTAAACATAACTTTTACATGCGAGAGGAAACCAAGAAACTTCATGTGACTCACTTCATTGTGCTATTTGCCTTATTGTGGTGGTCTGGAACCGAACTTGCTGTATCTCTGAGGTGTGCCTGTATTTTAAAGAACTGGCTCACGGAATTGTGGCAGTTGTCAAATCTGAGGTCTGTAGGGCATTCCCACAGGCTGGAAACTCAGGCAGGCGTTGACACTACAGTCTTGAGGCGGAATTTCTTCTTCCTCAGGAAAATCTCAGATTTTGCTCTTTTAGGCCTTCCACTGATTAGGTGAAACCCACCCACATTATCAAGGATAATCACTTTTATTTAATGTCAGGGGCTGTAGACGTTAACCACATCTATGAAAGACCCTCACAGCAACACCTCCATCAGTGTTGGATTACAATACTAGGTACGATGGCCTGGCCAAGTGGACACAAGAAACTGACCACGCATGGTGCTCCCGGGCCCTGTGCTGGTCAGTATTGGTGGAGCCATGCCTTTCGGACCAAGGTTCAAGGGCTTTGGGAGAATGGAGGAACTTAGTTCCCAATCAAACGGTGGAATGCTATGAAACCTCGGTCCTACTGGGCTCGCAAGCTCCTGACGTGAAATACAAGTGGTGAAACGAGATCTGTTGCCATTTTCACAGAGCTCTATAAAACGTAAGAAAAGGAAAACAGGAGAGAAAGGAATCACTGCCTTGTGAGCCAACGGGGAAGTAATTGTGGGTTTGGCTTGGCTGCTGCCATATCAGAGGGCGAATTTCTTGCAGACACTAATCTAATGGCACGTTGTGTAGACACAGTACATCGTTTCTCAGCTTCAGTGGTCCAGGCCACCCTCCTTTCTCCTTTCTTCACTCCAGCCTCACGCACAAGAGACCCCCAAGTGTTCGCACACTGGAGAAGTGTCAATGTGCAGCCAAACTGGAACCAGCTGTTTCCCTGCGTGGTGCACACAGAGGGCCCTGCTGGGGGTTCCAGTGCCTGCCTGGCCTCTAGCAAGCCCCCTGCTGATGGCCTTAATTCGCTGTGAGGTTCCTAAGGCTCAAACCACTATAGACTGACAGGATAGGCTAAAAAATACGCACACCCACTCACACATGGTCCACAGCAAAATTGCTTTCCCATTAGCAGGCAGTACTGTGTGCAAAGCAGGCTGATTTCCTCTATCTAAGCATCCTTGTCTTGGAGATTCAGGCAAATATCGGGCAGGTTGCCTTGGGCATCTCCTTCCTCCTTCCACAGGCCGTGACAGATCCTTGTAGCCCACCTGGAGGTCATGGCAATTCCGTGTAGGCGCACCTGGAGGCTCATTGCAGCTGGGACTTAATGAATTTGTGTGTCACACTGTGAGTGCCACCCCTAGCCCTGTCCCCAAACCTGGAGTCATTCACTTATTGTTGGAGTCTGTCGGGTGAGGGCTCCCCCTGGTGTGGTGGTTCTCATAGTGGGTCCCCAGGACCAGCAGCCTCAGCACCACCTGAGAGCTTGTTAGAGATGCAGATTCTCAGGCCCCGCCCCAGACCTGCTGAATCTGACAAGCCTCTGGGATGGAGCCCTGTTTTAACGCGTCCTCTGTAGATTCTAATGCTCACTGGTCTGAGAACCACTGTTCGGTTGCAGGATCCAGGGAGACGAAGAACGAGAATTCCTGGTAGCCGGGTGAAGGTGGCCCGTAGAAGGAATAGGCTGAGAGAAAACCGCATGCAGAGGAGGGTTTGCTCCCAGGAAGTCCGTCTGCCTGGGATGGGGAACACCTTTCTCACCTCCCGCCATAGTGGCATTTTGTCCGGCTGAGCCTGTGCCGTGAGAAACGGGGAAGAAGACTCACTGTGTGGCGTGGTTAACTCTGCTTAGAGTCAGAGAGCAAGGTGCTTTGGACGTCATATTTTAAAAGCATGCCACCTATAGTGTGATGAAGATGACAGAAAGGAGAGTTACCTGATTGGTCCTTTGTGGCGTCAGACGTACTGGTTGTGCACGCCATCCTTCATTCACCCATCGAGTACTTATTGAGCGCCTACCATGGGCAGTCACTATTCTCGGTCCTTGACGTACAGTCATAAAACATACAAAATAATTCTGCCTCGCTAAGTTCGCTTTCTAATGTGGAAGATGGCCATGGAAGCAGAACGCTAATTAAAATATATGGCAGGTTAGATCGTGGTGAATGCTAAGGAGAAAAACAAAGCAGAATAGGGGATTGTAGTTGTAGATAGGGTGGCCTGAGAACCTCACCTATGAGAAAGTGACATTCGAGGAAAGCCCCAAAAGCAGTGAGGGAGAAGGCCCCATAGTTAAGCATCAGAAGAATATTCCAGGCAAAGAGAATGATAAGTGCAAAGGCCCTGAGGTCAGCCTGAAGTGATGGAGGACAGTCATTGCTCTTGTTTAGTGACCAAGGGGAAGAGGAGGAGGAAATGCGTTTAAGCAATCGTGGGTCAATGGAGGGACTCTGAGCTTCACTCTGAGTGAGCTAGAGATCATTGGGGGACTGTATGCAAAGGAGGGACGTGATGTTACTCAGATTCTGCAGGATCTCCCTGGCTCCTGCGTGGAAGCTAAGTCCTGCTAGGAGGTCCTTGAATGAATTCAGGTCAGAGATGGTGGGGGCTGCTTGAGGGTGGTGGCGATGGAAGGGTGAGGAGAGGTGATTGCATTCTAGACATATTTTGAAGGTTGAAATGATGCACTTTGCTAATGGGTTGGACCCATGGAGTGAGGAAAAGGGAAGCGAGGAAGAACCCAAGGTTTGGGGGCTGCATCCCACATGGGGGGGTGGACAAACCACAACTGGGAACCCACCTGAGATAGAGCCTGGGCCCCTCTAGGGTCAGCCCAGACCCTGGGGACATGCACTCAGCTCTAAAGACATCTGTCAAAATGGGAGGAGCTCTTGCCTCCTTGCCTGAGTGCAGGGGATCTTAATTCCTTAAACCACCTGCCTCAGCCACAGTGGTTGTGCCCCCAGGGGACATTTGGCAATGTCTGAAGACATTTTTGATTGTCACAACTGAGGGTCATTCCTGGCATCTAGCAGGTCGAGGTCAAGGATGCTGCTCAACACCCTACAACACACAGAACAGCGTCCCCCCTAAAAAAGAATGATCTGGACTCAATGTCAGTAGTGTCACAGTTGAGACACCCTGCCCTAAACCAACATTTATTTAGTGTTTCCTCTGCACCGTGCACTGCGCCAGCTGCTGCGAAGATGAGTAAAGAGAGGTTTGCGGTCCATCAAAGGTGAAAACGATTCTATGAGATTGAATGACAAGGACAAGTAGAGAGCGATGTTCAGGGTCCAGCCCCAGCAGGGAAGAGGGTGTGACTTATTCTGCCTAGACAGGGAAGAAGGACCCCAAGAGAAACAATATTAATCAATATTTCTACAACACACTGGGATTTATTAATCGATTTTAGGATACAATACGTCATCCAATTTCCTCCTTAAATCTGTGAGATGGCGTTTTGATTATACCCATTTTACGGATGGAGACCATTGAGTTTCCACAAGTTTTCATAAGTTGCTCAAGTCCACTGGTCAAAGGCCATTTGACCCAGGCCTGCACTCCTCTTTGCTCCCTAGGGGCTGCTTCCTAAGGCCGCACATCTTTTCTGTGTTGGCAGGAACAACAGTTTCCTGCAGGTGACGGATGAGGCATAGAATCCAAGCACCGATGTGTTTTGATTTCTTGTATGTTACACATTTAAAAAACTTTCTCTGCCGCCTCATTTTATTTCATTACAACAGGTCAATTTACCTGCACTCACCTTTACATTACCTTCATGAAGTATCTCCAAACAACATAGCATTTTAAAAATAATAAGTGTGTGGGGCTGGCCCGGTGACACAGCAGCTAAGTTCGCGCACTCCACTTTGGCAGCCCGGGGGTTGCTGGTTTGGATCCCCAATGCGGACCTACACGCTACTTGTCAAGCCATGCTGTGGCAGGCGTCCTACATAAAATAGAGGAAGATGGGCACAGATGTTAGCTCAGGGCCAATCTTCCTCAGCAAAAAGAGGAGGATTGGCGGAGGATGTTAGCTCATGGCTAATCTTCCTCAAAAAAAAAAAATTAAGAAAATACTAAGTGTAATGAGGAGACCTACAATCTGAGCACAAAAGTGGCTCTCAGTAAATGCTCATTGGGCTGAAACTAAAGATGAAAAATTCTCAGTTATAGGATGGTGACTGTTCAAGTGCCCTATTTGTCATTGTGTCGGAAGAGGTGCTTTGCCCAATTACTACCTACAAAACAGAATTTTGGCTGAGGGTCTTTTAATATCAGGATCTCTCGTTTGATGTGCGACACTCAATATTTGGTATTTGAAAGTGGCTCACGGGGACCAGTCTCGCTCTGTGCCTTTCTCCTTTGACTCACTGAGATTTGACTTAACGCCTATCTTCTTACATTTTCCATGAGACTTTGCATATTATTTTAGGACAGTGAAATTCACAACTGTAATTGCATTTGCTCTTTTCTGCCTCAGGGTTCTGCATCAGATTGGCATAAATGATGTCTCCCCATTAAGCTCGGCCACCTTCCAAGCTGTGGGTGGCACGGCGTTGGAGACTTGCAAACTAGTGATTTTTCCACACTGTGACAGTGAGGTCAGTTAGTAATAGCTTGTCCTATTTCTAAGGGGCCTTGAGTCCTTACGGATGTCAGTTCATTGGGCTGCAGAAGTGAGACGTGGTTTGAGAGAGCCTTGCTCAGGGGAAACTTAGGAAGAGAGACAAAAGCTCTGCTGCCGCCTCTCTGCCTGGAGCAGACTTTTCCTCATCCTTTCTCCTTTGCAGTCATCACTCGTGACCATCTTTGCTATCTCTTGGGCTGTCAGATGGATGGGCGCCATTTTGCAGGAGAAGATAGTCTAGGAATTAATGCTCTTCATTATGATGCAAGTGAATTCTATTGGGTCCCTGTGGGTATTGACAGCGGGCACAGGGGGACTGCTTTGGCATTTTCTATCTTGAAAGAAAAATCATTTTGGTCAACCAGAATTTACATAGCTTGTTACGAAAATAAAACCCTGAAGTGCCATAATGGCAATTGGACTCAGTTCTTTCTTCTCTGAGGAATAAAAGTGTTTCTGGAAAAAAAAAAAAAAAGAACTCCTAAGATATAAAAGACACCGTATCTCATCTTTATCATGTAATTCTCTGTAGAGATCTTATTCTATAGAATATTTTATTTCCAAATGATGAATCCCAAAAGGATGCGTTTTCCCCCCAGTTTTCAAGATCTAACGGTGACATGGTGTTGCCGATACTCATTTTCAGCTGTGTAGACAAATATGTACTTAAATAATGAAACTTTCTCAGAGAAAGTTCAAACCCCTTTTAGGGACAAAGAATGAACTGTTGGTGAGTTGGTGGTGACTTTTTAATTAATTTAGTCTTCAGCTGCTTGAGAGAAGGGGGAAGGCAGCAGGACTGGTGGGAAGAGACTGACATTCCAGGTGTAAGAGAGAATATTTAGTAAGGGTAAAAATAACACACAGCTGTGAAGACAAACAGCTACAGTTTCGGTTTGAGCCCTGAGTCCTGCATGAATCATTGCCCAGCTCCACCCGCTGCTCCGGCCGTGGGGTCTGAAGCAGCTTTTCCACTGCCTCTGATTCAGAAATAAAACAGACCCACAAATTACCCCGGAGCTCTGCAGACAATCCCCTCCTTGTCTGGGCTCCTAAAAATACGTTTTGTGGTGACTTTACCTCAATTCATGCTATGAAACTTGATTAGGAGTTTGTTCGGTCGATTGGGACTAAGCATGTGCTTTCAGGATTCTCAGGAAGAAAGTCACCTGAAAAGGGATTTATTTGCGTTCAGGGTTGAGGCAGGCGTGGAACGCGTGCCCCGCCCAGCCTCCTCGTGTGCCCTCTCACGGAGCCGACCTCTTCAGGTTCTTCGGATAGAGTTGCCAGAGAAAAGCTTCTGTATTTTTCCCATGTAGCTTCATCACCAAGTTCCTCCTTACATGAAATCACCTAATAAGCCAAAAAGAACATTCTGGAAGACAGTAACATTCTAGTAAATAGTAACGAGCTGAAGACGGCATGGTAGTAAACACTAGCTTGCTGACTCACGTAAGTGTGAGGGGTGATGTGGAGCGTGGTCTTCCAGGGCAGGACAGGTTATGTGGAGTCAGGAGGGGTCCTTAGCAACTCCCATGCAGGCATGCCGAGATTAGGGACACCGATATATCCCCAGCACCTGGGACAGTGCCTGGGAGAGACACTTTCTCCATAAATATTTGTTAAATGAATGAATGAATTGAGGAGGCTCAGGGCCAAAAGGCCAAGGAGAACCTAAGGAGTGTGCATTTACCTGAAGGTGCCAGGGGCCACAGAAGGGCAGAGGGTGCCCGTGGCCCATGTGGACTTGCATTTGGGGAACATCACGCAGGTAGCAGGAGAGAGGATGCTCTGGAAGTCAAGCTTGGGAAGACTCCATCAGCGTGGGATGGAGAGCGAGGTGGCGGAGGGTTGTCTCCAAGGGCAGAGGAATTCAGGACCAGGAAGGAGGATGGATCTTGAAGAATGGGTAGATTTTCAAGAGGATTGGTGGATTTGCCCCTACCCACTGGAAGTTGTTATGTTGATTCTCCAAATTCGATTTTGACTTGCCTTGAACTTTAAGGCCGAATGCCTCTGCTCACTGTACTGAAATGAGGGTGAATCACGCATTTAAAGTGGCTGGTGAGCTCAGGGCTGTCTCTTGGGGCTACATTCGGCGACATTCTTGGATAAATGAGGTCCATTCACTCTCGGCTCAGACGACAGCGGCGGACTGAGGCTCCATCCTTGTCAAGCTAATGGCCACGTCTGTGCCATTTCACTGCAGTCTCTTTCCATGATGGAATCTGCTCTGCTGTAAGTAGACTCTGATGTGAGAAACCAAGGTCAGATGCCAAGTTTATTTTGTTTTTCAGAAACCAAAGCCCTAATTTTAATTTCTCGCTGTCTTTTTACAGGCACATTACTCCTTTGCAAAAAAAGGTATTATGTATGGAAGCAGCTAAATGAAGCTTTTGTCTTGGGTTGTTTTCCACTTAATCTTAGAAGATTAGATTGACTACTTTCCCAGTGGTCTCCTTCTGTCCCTGTCCTCGATTCTCTCTCTTCTCAGGCCCACGCCCTGAGTCGGACTTATTCCCACTCTGCACTCTTAGCACGAGAGTGTCTCTTCTGATTTCTTCTTACACTCGTGCGTGTTCACCCATCATCTATGCAGAGTGTGCACCATGCTGAGCACCTCAGGGACGTTTTGGGGGAGGAGTGTATGACATTCAACTATAAATTGAACTGACCAATTTTTTTTTTAACCAGACATCAAAATTCGTATGTATGTGCAAAATAACATGGCCATCTTCAGCTCCCTGGAGCCTCTGCGTTTGTCTGCACATGGCTGCTCCTACCCCATTCACATCTGCAGCTCTCTCCATGGCTGTCCCCAGGGCCACTCCTGGGATTTTCTTCTGAAAGTACCCAGTAGTGATGAGACTGAGTCTTCTGAGAGTCCATGCATTATGTTTTATGTCTGTGAAAGAGGCTACCTGTGTGGAGTCAGCGGTGAGATCCTGTAGTGTGGTGGTCAAGGACTTGGACTCAGGACTCCAACTGTCTAGGCTCCAATCCCAGCTCTTGCACTGCTGGCTGTGTAACCTTGGGCACGGTGTCCATGCAACCTCTGTGCTCTTCACCTGTCACCTTGCTGCTGCTTGTTGGTGTTGACCTCGCGGAGTTGATGTGTGGGTGAAATGAATAATAACAGCCAAGACGTGACGTTTATCGTGTGCTGGGCACCATTTTAAATGCTTTAGCCATTTATCTACTCTAATGTAAATACATGAGAAGAGTAGAGAGCCATCCCTAGCCTGAGTAAACAGTCCAATACTGGATAGAAGATGAATCAAATAAGGTCTGCAAATAATTGTTTGCTCACAATGCCTTAGGTGCTCTCAAATTTGAATTTAAAACACAGAAATTAGAAGATTGTGGAAACTGGAATACAGAGCATTCCATCTTTCAAGATCTTTTGTTTTTTAATTATGCATTTATTTTTTATATTTCTGCACTGATGTCTCTGGTGGGCCAGTTCTTTCCAAAAGCAGTGTCAAGAAACGGCAAATATGGAGGACTGGCTGAGGACACAGTCTCTCGATTTCCGTGGCTGAAGCAGCTGAGAGCTGTGTGCTTGTTGCCCCTGCTTTGTCGCCAGCCCCTCCTGGCGCTGAGCGGAACGTTCTTAGATCTGTTATGGGATGCTGTGTACGGGAGGGCTACTGCTTGCTACGTCACCCAGTTGTCTTCAGGAGAGGCCACGAGAGAAACTGCTCTCAAGTCTCAGCCCAGGAAAAACTTTGCTTCTGTTGAATAACTGGTTCATTTTTATCTTCTTGACACCTTGAATTGTAACAAGACGCACTTGCTTCTTTGCTTTGGCTAGTGGGAAGCTCAGAGATCAATTGATGTCCTACCTCTCACAACTGTAAATAGTAAGCTTATTCAGTGTGCTGATTTCATCTCTTGATTAGTTACTTTTCTGCCCTTATATTCCATTCACTTCCATTCCTTTGATTATTTATGTTATCATTTTATCTTGTGCGCATTTTTGTAATCCGCCTCAGACTTCACGACATTTAAGGAAGGGTAAGGGAATAAAATATATTCAAAACCACCCCACATGCACATAAATATAACTCTGGAGTTGCAGAGGAAAGTGATGGAATCTCCTCCTTAGAAAGACGGTAACATAAGCTAAACACTTGTTCACTCAAGAAGCTTCTGGAGAGTCATGCCCGGGAACTTGCGATTGGGTTTCCTCCAGCTCTCTGATTCTGTAACCAGATGACAACGCAATCAGATTGGACAACGTGTCTGACTTCTCATCTCAATGTAAATTTAGTAAAATTCCCAATGTCTTTGATATTCTTTGCCATTTCCTTTCCCCGTTAATTCAAAATATTAGTATGTTTTAAGAATTCAGTGCTCATGTTCTTGACTCACTGGAATTTAATTCTCTAAATGCTGTTTAAGAGTGATTAGTTAATTGATGCTCAGCAAACCAACTTAATTGGGTATGTATCTCCAGTTGTCAGGAGAAGGGCGCCAGCACCCCATCTTTTTCATCACGAAGGTTGAGGGGTCTTTTTGTACTATTTCTGTATTCCCTGGAGTGACTACAACTTATGCCCAAATTCCATGGAAATCTGTGAGATTGCTGCAGAGGCCAAACTCCTGAGTTGTGTGGCCCCAAGGGTGTGGCAAGGGAGTTGGGGAGTGACACGCCCAAGTTTTTGGCACCCCAGCAGTTGTCTGATGCCTTGGCAAAATTATTCCTCCCGAACCAGCCTTCCCCTCTGGGGCGCCCTCAGCCCAGTGTGGAGCTCCACCTGCCGTGAGCAGAGGTAACCAGCCGTGCCCCCAGCTCCTCTTCCCTCTCCCTGGGATGCCACGTGTTATGTGAGATTGTCAAGACCAGTGTTTTGTGGGTAACAAATAGAATTTGATAATATGGTTAAGACACAATCATTTCTTATTTATTTCATTTTATTGTGGTAAGAACACAACATGAGATCTACGCTTTCAACAACTTTTTAAGTGTACAATACATTATTGTTGACAAAGGTGCCATGTTGTACGGCAAATCTCTAGGGCTTTTTTTATCTTGCTTGACTGAAACTTTGTGCATGTTGATTAGTCACTCCCCATTTCTCCCTCCCCCAGCTCCTGGCAATCACCATTCCACTCTTTGATTCTCTGAATTTGATTATTTTAGATGCCTCATGTAAGGGAGAATCATGCAAGATTTGTCCTTCTGTGGCTGACGAATTGTCTCAGGGTTCTCAGCATAATGTCCTCGGGGTTCATCCATGTTATCATATATTGCAGAATTTTCTTCTTTTTAAGGAGAATAGTATTCTGTTGTATTTATGTACCACATTTTCTTTATCCATTCATTCATCGATGGACATTTAGGTTGTTTCCACATCTTGACTGTTGTGAATAGTACTGTAATGAAAACAGGACAGCTAATAGCTCTTTGAGATCCTGGTTTCAATTCTTCTGGATAAATATACATTAGAGGGATTGCTCGATCATATGGTTGTTCTTTTTTAAATTTTTCAAGGAACGTCCATATTGTTTTCCATTGCAGCTGTACCATTTTGCATTCCCGCCAACAGTATGCAAACGTTCCAATTTCTCTACATCCTCACCAACACTTGTTAGCTTTTGTTTTTCTATAATAGCCATCCTGACAGGTGTGAGGTGATATTTCCTTGTGGTTTTGATTTGCATAATAACTTTTGTATGCCCTTAAAAGAAAGAGTTTTCGAGAGAAATATCTTGAACTGTGTTTATTTGCAATAAAGAAATGTATGCCCCAAATAATAAGATAGAGACATTTCCTATTCACCAAATGATTATCCATTTAGCAAGCATCTAATGAATTGCTGTACAGTTTTCTCAGGAACTGGTAGAAAACGCATATGCAAATACTAAGAATACAGTATTTAAAGGGATGCTCTTTGCTTTGTGCATTTTGAAAGCAATGCATTGAATGTCCCAATCCTCATCATGTTAGAGTAGAGAACTCGGGACCCTCCATTCTAGGCAGTGCTTGGGCAGGTGGAACACCAAGCAACTTGTGGAAAGTGGCTCCCTGATGACTTGTAAGCCTTGCAATGCGCAAGGATGGGGGGCTGCAGTGCAGTAAACAAGGAGACAGATTTCCTCCGTGGGGATCTTTTCCTGTCACACCTGGGCGAAGAGCTGAAAATGTATTATTGTGTGGCTTTCAAATACACACTTTTCAATTCTCTGAATCATGTTAGGTTTCTTTTTCTTAAATAAAGCAGCGTCTAAATGGATGCCCCTGAAAAGAATTTCTTCTCCAGGAGTTGCCTCTATTTTTCACTTACATCTTTTTATCCATTTCCTGGGGTTGTCACACACCTGAGGTGCTGGGGAATGAATAGTCCCCGGGGTCGGGATGGCGTCCTAGAATAGGAATGATGTATGTATTGCAATGCATACCGTAAACCAGAGTAAGCTGGGGGCTGGAGAGTTCCTGATGCCTTTCTGAAATGAAGGTCTATTTGCCCTGTAAGGGATAGCAGCTTACCTTTGCTCTGTGGAGGCGTTCTGTGTGGGGGCTGGAAGCCTGGACAGTGAGTTCAGGCTGCCCAGCTCAAGGCTCAGCTCTACCTCCTGCCGGCTCTGGGACCTGCAGCAAGTCCCTTCTCTTGGGTCCTTGGTTTCCACCTCTGAAAAGTGGAGAGGATGCCAGCGCCTGCTGCCCCGGGCTGTTGGGAGGACTGATCACTGTGAGCTCTCAGAACGGGGCCCACACCTATAGACGTTACTCTTTCACAGTTAACATTTCCAAGAGAATAAACAAGAGGAAATATCTGAAAAGTGAGACTAGAACCAAAGGCCCCTTTTTTCGTTGAAAACCTGCTTTAAATCCTGCATATCGGGATTGACCCTCTGAGGTGACCCTCTCTCTTCTTTAGGGTTGGAATTTCCTTACCTTTCTTACAAAACCTGTTTGAAATGATCAAAAACATGGTTCCACTCCATCTTCCTCTGAAGCTAAAACAAAATACAATGGAAAAAAGACTTTCTTTTTCATTGTTCTGAAGGTACAGCTTTTGAAAACAGGGTCTGATGGTCTCATGTTGCTGTTTTTTGCAATGAAAGCTGGAATAGGAAAGCTTGAGGTGAATTTTTGTCTTCTGGTTATAAGATGAAAACAAAGTAACTTTATTGAAAACTTCTCCTATTTTAAATACTTCCACTCATTTTTGGAACCCTCTGGTAAAATGCAATTTAATAGCTCATCCTTTTTCTAGATTTGATGAAGGATCCATTTTAATGCCATAGGAAAAGTGTTGTGATCCACGCCTAGAGCTCACTATTAAGAATTAAAAGACAATGAAAGAGTTGGTGTGAAGGGTCTGTATTCCCTAATGTCCCCTAAATCTATAATTCTATACATCTCTTTGACCTTTAACTTTTTAGTGATTAACTGCCTAGCTGGAGAAGAAAGAATTTACGGTGCATGGTACACAGCAGGCGCTCAATAAACATACCCTAAATGGATGAGTGAATGAATGAATCTGAGCAGTGCTCATCCTAGACTTTACGGTTGTTACTTGACTTTTGCTCATTACCTGAGTAGCATCTAAAGTCTTTTTCCTAAAGAAGCAAATCCCTTTAACTCTCTTCCCTAGTAACTTCTCTTCTTGAGACAAATAGACCAAAACATACACCCTCCACTCAACCGATGGAATTTTCCAAAGGAATAGGAAACTAAGTCTCAAGCAAAGAGATTCATGTTTTGATATTAGGATGGGTCTTTTAGAGATAAATGTTTGAAGCCAGGAAAAATAGCATCAAGAGGAAATAATGCATGTGGAGGCAGTGTTGGAAACATAGAGGATCTGCACCATGGGAACTCAGACGGTTATTATTTTTAAACTTATTTCATGTTAGTACAGCTGTGAGGATGCTATGAAGTAGAGCTATGTATTTCCAGGCCCATGGTAGGGCCTTAGTCCTGGGTGATCCTGACTGTAACCTCCATCCACAGACGAATCTGCTCCTTCCTTGTTGTCAACCCTAAGCTCCCTCCATGAGCACCAGACGCATGTGCTAGTGATGCTGAGAACAAACCTATATTGCAAAGTTTCCAGATGCTGAACAAACTCTTTCCAGGGCACTGGGCCTTTGGTCTGCCCTTCCTGTCCACACCCCTGCCACGCCTTTGGTCTGGAATGACCTTCTCCATCCCACCTCAGCCGTGTCCCACCCAGAGAGTACCCTCCCGCCTCACGTGCTTTTGACCTTCTCTGACTTGACGATCAAGTCAATGCCAGGCCATAGTTCCATGATTCTGCAGGTTGACTGCAGAGCTCCAACTAGTGAGGTGTGAATGAGACAAAGAGAGGCTCATTGGAGTGGAGCCCACAACTCTTAGGGCCTTAGACGTTGGGGTGGAAATCTAAAATCCAGTGGAGCTTTGTAGTTTCCCAAGAGTATGAAAAATCCTGTATTGGGTAGAGCTTGAGAGGCAATTTCGAGAAATCCACCTTAGAAGATGTACCCAACTACCAAGACCCCCTCAGCTGCAGTGATCCTGGGTTAATGATCTATGGGCTAACCATCTAAGAAGGTGTCGGCATGTTTTTCCGCTTCCTGGTTAAGCTGGATTTTCTACTCGGAGTTTCCCTGTTAGATATGATTTCATCATGTCCTGTAACTTTCAAATGTCACTTAAACTATCCTTTTATTTTTTATTAATAAAAAAACTTCTTTTATTTTTCTAGAAAGGCAGTTTTTTTCTTTATCTGAATGGTTATGGCTGCCTTAGTAACAGCAGTCCTGTGAAGTGTTCCCGGGGTCCAGCCGCGGAGTCCTTTCTGCGTCCACACAGCTAGTTTCACACCGCCTTTCCCAGTTCTAGAGGGCTGCTGGAGTCTCCTCTCAGGCTGCCTCCCAGGGCACAAGTCTTGCTCCCTTCTCTGCCCTGCCTGCCTGCACCCAAGCTTGGAGCATTGTGGGTCTTCAATGCTCCATATCTACAGATTGACTGCAGGGATTTCAAAGTCAACACGGGGATTTCATTCTGAGGTTTTGAAGAGGAACGTTGTTCTAGGATAAGCCTTGTTGAGTGCCCCCCGTGTCGCCTCCCAACATCTGCGTGCTCGGCCTGTTTACTGTCACACAGCGAGAAAAACGGCACTTCACTGTTCCCGGCAAGTGTTTCCCATCACTTGTCACAGATGGAGTTTTGACATGACAGTTTCAGGAGGAGCTGGCTTAACAAATAGAAGCCAGGTGGCAGCTTTGTTTCCCACGTGTCCGGTCCGTGCTTTCACCGAGCATGGGCACTGTCTTGGTCAGCTCAGGTTGCCATAACAAAATAGACTAGGGTGGGGGGTGCTTAAACAACAGGACTTTATTTCTCACAGTTCTGGAGACTGCAAGTCCAAGATCAAGGTGCCAGCAGGGTGGGTGTCTGGCGAGAGCTCTCCCTTTGGGTCCAGATGGCCCCGTTCTCACTGTGTCCTCATGTGCCGGAGAGAGAGAACTCTCTGGTCTCTTTTCCTTCTTATAAGAACACACGAATTTCATCTTGTTGCCCTCACCCTCATAACTTCATCTAAACTTAATTATCTCCCAAAGGCCCATCTCCAAATAGCACCACATTGGGGATTAGCACTTCAACATATGAATGTTGGGGGGACCCGAACATTCAGTCCGTTAACAGGCGCTCTATTTACCTTTTCACCCTCCTCCTCTCTCCTCCTTTCTGCCTCTGTCTCCTCCACCTTGACCTTCCTTGCTTCTCTCTGTGAATGACAAGAACACCAGTTTGGTATGATACTCGGTTGCCGCAATAATGGAAGGATTTATCTTCTTCTCCTCCAGGAACTCGCCCGATGAATGCAGCATGGCAAAAGGCGGGAAGATGGTGGGCAGCCCAGACACTGTCGGGATGAATTATGGCAGCTACATGGAGGAGAAGCACATGCCACCCCCAAACATGACCACAAATGAGCGCAGAGTTATCGTCCCAGCAGGTCAGATGCTCGCAAGCTTCTCTCTGCTCGGTCAGCCAACCATGCCTTCCTAGGGCATTGCTCGACTTTCTCTACTTGCCTGTGGCATTGATCGCCCTCAGTTGTCTAGAGTAGTGACTGTAAATGGAAGCCAGCAGAAGTTTATCGTCCTATGGTGAAATGTTTACTGATCTGTGTGTGTGTGTGTGTGTGTGTGTGAATAAGAGAGAGAGAGAGTATATCCATGAAAAATGAGCTTTCTGGGGAGGAATTGCCCTTTCTCTGAGATTATTTGGTATTAAATATTCTTTCTTTTATGAAGTGCTATTTATAGCAGATGGTAGGCTTTTTGAAGAAATTTTCTTATCTGGCAAAATAAAAAGTTGGGGGCCATACATTGCTTGTTCTCAAAATCTAAGATTCTAGCTATGACTGGCCTATAATACAGATTCCGAGAACCAGAGCAATGCTTTACCACAGAAGAGATTCAGACCCCACCCAAGGCAAAAGCTCTGAATTTGAGGACAATGCCGGGAGCTTATTTATTTAGCAAAACTCAAGGCAATAGGAGGGAGGCCTTAAGGCTCCTTGGAGGAAATGTGCTGCATAAAACCCAAAATATCGCAGCCACGACAGTCCCTGCTGAGCGAGGCCTTACTCCATATCAGTATTTTGGGAAGGAATTTGGAGACATCATCTCATGAAATCTTGGAAACAGGTATGCTTATCACAAGTCCCCTGATGAGGAGAATGATGGTCCTAGAGGTCAGCTAACTTTTCCAGGGGCATATAGCTAATAAGAGGCCAAGTTAGAATTCAAACAGGTCTGCCTGGCTCCTCCATTCTCTTCCTTTAGGTGTGGGATTAAATCTTAGCTCCTTACAGCGGCCTCTCTGGGCTCCCTCCCATCACTCGTGGCGGCCATGTGGTCACTCTGTGGTTCTGCCTCAGGGACTTGAACTTGCTGCCACCTCAGCCTGGAACCCTTGATTCCAGGTAGCGCTGTCCTCTGTCAGGGCTCTGGGCAAACACCTCCTCAGGGAGGTCTTTCCTGAGCACCCCCATCTAATGTCACGCCCCACTCCACCCAGGGACTCTCGATTCCCCGCCTGCCTTATTTTTCGTTATTGCATTCACTGCCATGTGTCATCATAGTGTCATTTTTGTGAAAGTTTGCTTATTATCTTCCTCCCTCAGTGGAGTGTTAGCCCCACAAAGGTCCTACCTCCATGGCCAAGTGCAGTGTCTGGCATGCATTAGGTGATTATGAATATTAACTAAGGGAAGAACGGAGGAAAGGAGGCCTTGCATTGGAGGGCCGCTCCTCATTGCTAAAGTGATGAAAGGTATGCATGGGTGAAGTTTGTGAAAACTTGATTCTCCCTTGCTCTGGGGTCACCTAAATTCATCTCTGGGTAGTGTGATGGCTCACAGGTTCGAATCCCCTCCATGGTATGAATCAGCCCCCGCCCCTTATTCTGTATGAGATCGCGTCCAGTGGACTTGGATCACCTCTGAACAGGAGAGTTCAGAGTGCGAGTACTTGGCGAACATCTGCCTTGGATTCGTGGCCCGGGTCTCTCTTCATGGTTGTCACTGTGTGCCTCTCAGCAAACTGTATGAAGCTGATTTGATGCAATTAGGTATGAAAGGATCATCCTTTGGAGCCGTGCCTGATCTGGAAGCACGTTGTAAGACTTTTATAGGAGACAGCGGAGATCAAGTCTCATGTGTGCCTTATGGGAGGGACAAAACTGGGCTTGATGTTTATTGAAAGGCAGTTGACATTTATGCAGAAGCCATAGGTTTGGTTTGAACATGGCAACTGAGCTACATACTCGAGACCTGTCACTTGTTGCTGTGCCTTAGAACAGGAGGCAGTTCCTGTTGAACAGGAAAAAATATGGAAATGCAGATGTCCAAGGTGCCTATCCTGGATGTGTGGTACCCAAAACAGGCCTGAGAACAAGGATGTGTCTGGGGAGGGGTGGGAGGGCTGGGATGCTGTTGCCTCAGACACTGGCTGGATATGAACAGGATGAGGTAGAAACCCAAAGGATACCCACTCAAACCCATCTCACCCTTTCCCTTCCTCCTTAGTCATGTAATTTCTTCAGTTTAAGCAAAATAAAGTTTTCAGTTCTCTGAGATGAGAGAATCAATCTGAGGAAAGGCCTGCATTGAAGATTCTTGTCTTGGTTCCTCATAGGATCAGAGACCCGGGGGGTAATGCCTGGTGCCACTTACGTCCTTTCACTGATGAAGTCATATTTCTGTCATGCCATCAATATGCTTTGACGTCATCAATACCCTTTCTAATAGGGCCAGATTTGAGACTTTTTACATTAAGTAAAATGTTTAGAAAACAGGAGAGATGTTTACATGGGGAAGAGGCAAAGAACCAATTGAATCAAGTCGGAGCATCCACCATTTCTGATTTACAGTAGATGCTCACTAAATGTCAGTTGGATGGGTGGAAGGATGGTTACGCAGACTGGCTCATATGAAATTTTTGTGAAAAGGCTGGTTTCATCTCCTGAAGAAAGTCCTCTTTCAGCTGTTCCCTCCTCTGGTTGCTTCATGCCAAAGGAGGCAGTTATTCAGTTAATAGTGTTTGTAAGAGAGCTAGTGGTGGCTGATTTTGCAAGCTGTGAGTCTTTCAGTTATTGGTCAAGCTTTATATATTTGTGCTCAAACACAGACACACAGATGAACACACGCACACATGCACACGCGCGCACACACACACACACACACACACACACAGATATGGTTGCATTGCGTAATCCAGATAATTCCTCAATACAGCCATGAGCTTGCAGGACCAGCTCTGTCAGCTACTGCATCTGTACCTTCAGCCCTAGCACTAGGATCCGGGCACCTCACTCAGGCACGTTATGGGCCTGGACTGCTCTGCATACATAGATAGAATTCTCCAAACCTGGTTCCGCCTGGTTCATATAGTTCCTGCTGGTTAAACACTTTGATCGACACTCATAAAATCATAAAGATAGCTGAATTTATAAAACAGTAATTATCTATAAGCGTTTGCACCGTCAATCAACTACACACTGATGTTCTTCTAAACCTGCAAATGGTCCAGATGCACAGTGACCAGAAAATTGATATGTGGACTTGCGAGGCGAGAAAATGGGACTTGGAGGCGTGGTCTATGTTCAGATTGGGTTCTTGTACCAGGGACTCAGTTTTGAGACTCTCTATCTTCAGTTAACTCAACAGCTATAAAGAAACCCATAGAATATCCCTAATGAATAAATATATATCTCCATTTAATATATTGACAGTGCCTCCTTATCTCAGAATGGATTTAAGAAAGCTCACACAAATATGCGCAAAGATGCAAGGTAGAAGCATTTTAAAAATGAATTAGGAGCATGGGCTAAAGTAAGAACTTAACGGAGACTGTGAAACCAGGAGTGAGGTTTACATATATATACACTTTTTTAAATGCAAACTTAAATCCCGCACAATCGCGAAGGTGGGTGTTATTTGGCTCCAAAGTGTCGGCAGGCACCATGAAGGGGATGCCTCAATCCATTACATGATGCAGTGTCCATAGGATAAAAAGAAAGCTAATGTGGGAAGGATGGCCCAGCTATTAACTCTGAATCTACAGACAAATGTAGGAGGAGAACAGAGGAAGTCACGAGAAACGCACTCAACCAGCAGGTCCACCAGGCATTCTGGGAAACCCCGGCATATGCCTGTTGTCCTGGCAAGATTGTTGACTCTGCCTCTCCATCCCAAAGTGTGTTGGCTGCACAATAAATCTCATCTGTCTATCTTTGTCTGTCTAACTTTTCATCTATCTATCTATCTACCTATGTATTTTCTATCTGTCATCTTTCTATCTATATCTATACATCTATCTGTCTGTCTGTCTGTTATCTATTTGCTGTGCCTATCTGTATATCTAGAGCTGCATTTTATGGAGTTGGGCTGTTTCTTACACTTGGTAGATCAAAGTGTCATTCAGTGAAATTGATCTTAATAAGAGGGGCCCGGGAAGTGTGACCTAGTTAAATGGCTCTTTAAAGGTTGACTGGAAAATGTTTCGCAAAGGATGGTCAGAATCACTTGCATTGATTACCTGAGAAACTCGTGATTTAAAAATGCACATTTCCAAATATTCTGAGTCCAGGTGTGAGTCTGAGGATTCTATGTTATTAACATGCTCCTCAGGTGATTTTCATGCGTAATGAATAGATTTGAGAAGCTTTAATCTAGTTAAAAGACATCAAATAAATTTTACTTTAATACACTTGAATTATTTTTAAGAAAGGCATGATATGTCACTTTTAGAAGAGGGGAGTGGTCAAAAAAGAAGGATAAAAAATAGCTACCAGTGTCACATTGACATTCCAAAAAATGAAGACACACATTTGGTAGGAAGGAACTTGGACTTCTTAGAGCTTCTCTCTTAACCTGTACTTTTAGGACCTGTCGTTGGTTGGCACAATATATTCTGTAAAGGCCATGTGTCAAGGCACCCACAGGAAAATCCAGGACCTTGAAGGCACTAGATAGAGTGTGAGAGCTGAGGAAGCCCCTCAGCTTCACTGGTTGGTGTCAGCTCTGAGCTCCATTTTGACAAACTGGATCAGGCACAGAACGAGGTCTGGATCCACTTTACTGTGTTCCTTTCAACAACCCAAGACAAGGTGGGTACAACTGGGGAAGCTGACTTCCAGCTATTTCCAATTCTGCCTCACCAAGGCTGTGGACATGGATCAATGTTTAGAAACAATGGCTTCCATGGCACAATGGAACTAATGTGTTCTAAAGAATGTCAGTTTCATGATGTCTCATGAAGAACCTGCCATCAGGGATGCTGCCCCTCCCTGTGCCTGCTGTGCCTCTGGCAGTCACTGTTATATTTTAGTGTCCTCAGCGATGTGCTAACCAGGAGCGCTAACCAAGAGGAAGGCACGGTCTTCATCCACTTTTCTTAAAAGTTGCAAAATGCTGACCGAGATGCAACAGGGCCTCTGGTTTTAGCAGCTAACATCATTTTGAAAGATTTTTCTTTTTCTCCATTTTTATTCCCTAAAAATGAATGCTAAAGCATTAGGCTTTTCAAACATTTCTAGTTTTATTTTCTAAATATCCACCTTGAGCACAAACACTCATGGTTGTCAGAAGTCTCAGAGATGAAGAGTCACCACATTCATCTCATCACTGGTTCACTGTCTCCATTCATTCATGCTTTCATTCATTCACTGAGGACTTACTGTGTTCCAGTCACCGTGAATAAAAGTTCTTATGTGACCTAAACCCCGCTCTTTTTGGCCCCCAAACCCACTAGAACTACTTGTACTGTGTCCTACTGAGGCCCTACATGCTGGGTAACTCCTACTCACTTCATGAAGTATTCACTGAGTACTTGTTGATCTTATACTAGTCACAGAGGAAGTGACCAAAGTCTGTCAGAAGTAGATAAGGCCCGTCCACATTTAGTAAGTAGTTCATGGCAGGAGGCTGTGTGATTAAGAGCCCAAATGAGTGATTCAGACAAGTGTTTCAAAACATCTTAGGGACAAGATGAATATAAATATGACTGGTCAAGAAAAGCTTCCTTTGTTCCCCTCATGATACGATTCCTAAATCCCTTTGTAGCCTCCGCCATTTTCCTCTGCCATATGCTGCCCTTTAGTCACATGGCTCTACTCATACGCTTCATTGTCACAACCCAGTGTCTTCATCCATGCTGTTCCCTCGGATGGAATGCCCTTCCTCCTTTCTCTGCTAAGAAATCCTTCTTATTCTTCAAGGCATCTTTGAAATCCACCCTGTCTAGGAAGCCATCCTGATCTTTCGGCAACTTAATTGCTCTCTTACAACATCTTACCAGATTTTTTATTACCACATTTTATTTTGTTTCATATTATATTCTATAATACATTCAAATACTTGCTTAAATATGGATAATACCGTTTAATTCCACGACAGATTTGAGATGCCTTGTCAACTAAACCACTGATAAACATATGACCCAGACTACTGATCAAGTAGCAATTAGGGATCAGAACTAAGGCAATTAAAAATATTAATGGAAAACCAAGATCACATGAAGGAAGAATGCAGCCATTTGGACCACAAGCTTGGCTGAGATGCTGTCACAAAGCTTCCAGTATGGCTTTGAGCTTCCTGGCAGCCAAACTGACAAGAGTCATTTGGGGAAGTAATTCCTATTTTTAAAGAGAAGTTTCACAGGGAAGGCAACATTTTGCCTAGTGTAGAATCCTAAAAGCAGGATCCTTGGACTTTACATTTGGGATTCACTGAGGCTGTAGACGTGACCACCTTCCTGCCCCAGTTGCGGCACGATATTTCGCCAGTCTGTTTCTTGTAACATCCTCCATGAACAAAGTGAATTACGTTAGAGGACAGCTCAGGGCAAGTGGAGAGCATATCCCCGATGAGTCTTTGCTAGTCTGGTTTAATGTAAAGTCAGGATTTTGAGTTCTCAGAGTGGCAGAGGGCTTCCATAGCTTTCACACGATCTGCCCTAAAAATGACATCTCTAAGCTGCGCTTTGAAAGCAGATGAACAATAAGTAATAGAAGAATATACTCTCTGACGAGGCCCAGATGGCCGACGTATTGTTTTCATCTTATTAGAGTTAGTTATTTGTAAGCCTGTCTATTCTATTAGTGTGTCAGCTTCGTGAGGTGGTGATTATGTCTTTGCATTCTTAATCAGCAGACAAAGCATCAAGCTCACGGCCCGTGTGCAGGGACCAGCCACTGCGCGTTTATAGAGTGAGTGGTCATCTAGATCTACTCGGTAGGAATCACAGCATCACAGGAGCTGCAAGCTTCTTGATGATCTTAGTTCAACTTTGTATTAGGTTCTTCAAAGAAACAGAAACAATTAATCTCCCCCCCCACCTTTGTATAGATAGATAGATAGATAGATAGATAGATTTATTATGAGGAATTGGCTCATGTGATTATGGAGGCTGAGGGAAATTCCACAGTCTGCCCTCTGCAAACTGGAGACCCACGAGAGCCAGTGGTGGAGATTTCGTCTGCATCTGAAGGCCTGAGGTCCAGAGAGCTGATGGCAGGAGATCAACGTCCCAGCTCCTGAAGTCAGGCAGAGGGGGTGAATCCTCTCTCTTCCACGTTTTTGTTCTGTTCGGGCCCTCAGTGGATTGGATGATGCCCACCCACAGAGAGGGGGGTACTCTGCTTTACCAATTCAAATGCTAGTCTCTTCTGGGAAGGCCATCACAGCCAGAAATATCCAGACACACACAGAAATAGCAGGTTTGACCAAATATCTGGGTGTCCCATGATCCAGTCAAGTTGACGCATAAAATTAACTGTCACAAATCTCTCCTTTTAAACGTGAGAAAAGTGAGCCCTAGAGAGTTGATACAGCTTCCCCAGGGACACATGCACGGGTCGGGAAGACCAGAGCCAGTTCCCAGGCCTGTGCTCATTTATGCGTAAAGAACTTGTTGGCAAAACTACACATTTCTTCATTTTACTTTGTCGCGTCACAAAACTCTCCCAAGGATCACCCCCACTACGTCCACATTGGGGAGTATGTTTCTGTAAGCTTCTGTTTAAATCCTGCTGGGCGAAGTCCGGCAACTAAACAAACCAAACCAACTAAGACGTAAATCCTAAAGTCAAAGTTAATTACGTTTTTAGACTATGAGCTGAATAGTGATTGAGGAAACCGCTATTGGGTTATATGTGTGACTGAAATCATAAAAACAGAAATGATGACGGCTGCCATCTGTTGAGTGCACGCAATTGTCAGGCACTTGGCCATGCACCCTGTAAAAAAGGTATTATCTCATTTAAACCCCACAACCACCCTATGGTGTAGGTACTGTTTGTTATTCTTGCTTTAACTGATAAAGAAACTAAAACTAGCAAAGCTAATTGCCCAAGAAGTCCCAGCCAATAATCAGGAGAGCTAGGAGTCTAACCCAGTTCTGTCTGACACTAGTCTGCATTCTTGTTCCTATGACACACTGTCAAAAATACCCAGGGGAGAATACAAGCAAATGGAACGATGGAATAAGTTTGTTACATTGTTGCAGAGATTCTGAAATGGCCCTTTCAAAGGAGACTTAAGGAAAGAAGGAAGGGGAAGGGCATGTTCAAAACAGTTTACTGTGTTGCTCAGCGCTTAATCTTTACATTTCTACAATGGTAATGATTTACCTGTCTTTCTTGAAAACCAAAGAGAAGAAAATGGAATTGATAATAGCTTAGACTTAGCATGTGTGACTCGGTGGCTGTTAACAAATGTAGAAAGAAATTTTTTAAGATCGGTGATTTTGGTTCAGTTCATTCTGTGTTTGAGACACCTGTAGGGACTCCCACTGGACAGCCCAGTGGACCCATGTAGAACTTAGGGTCAAGAGTCCTTTGTCGGGGGTCACAACACTTGAGTTCTAAACAGTGCCATTTACTAACTCTGGGATCTGGGAAGTTACTTGATCTTGCTGTTCTTTGGTTTTCTCATCGCCAAAATAAGGATAAGAATGCCTACTTTATGCGGTGCTGTGTGGATTAAATAAGACGATGCATGTAAGGTGCATAAACAGTGTCTGGGATATAGCAAGACCTCGAAAACTTGCAGCTCCTCTTTTCATAGTTGGGTCTGGCACTTAGAAGAGAGCCCTAGACTCAAGAGATTCATTGGCAGACATAAGCATGTGTCATGGGCTGAATTGTGCCCCTAGAAAAAGAACTGTTGAAGTCCTAACTCCCAGTACCTTAGAGTGTGATCTTATTTAAAAATAGAGTATTTTCAGATTTAATCAAGTCAAGATGAGGTCATGAGGGTGGAGCTAATAAAATAACTAGTGTCCTTATACAAAGGGGACATTTGGGCACAGACACACACAGAGGGAAGATGACGTGAAGACACACAAAGAGAAGATCATATAAAGAGAGAGGCAAAGATTGGACAGGTGCAGCCACAAGCCAAGGAACGCCAAGGATTGCTGGCCACCACCGGAAGCTAGAAGAGGCAAGGAAGGATTCTACCCAGAGTGCTAGAGGGAGCACGGCCTTGCCGACCCCTTGAGTTTAGACTTCTACCTTCCAGATCTGTGAGACAATGAATTGCTGTTGTTTTAATATTTTGTTATGACAGCCCTAGGAAACTGATACAGCATGCATGTTGCAGTTAGAACATGGGAGTAGATAGAATCTTCAGGGATATCAGTGTACCAAGGAGAGTGGAGGACCAAGGACAAAACCAACATCTAAAGAAAGGCAAAGAAACAAAACCTATTCAGGGAGAAACTTTTAAGTGGAACAAATCATTGCATTTCTAAAACATGATGAGCATAAGCAATGTCATCATGGAATAACTAAGAGGAGGCAACAGGGGAAAAAATGAGGAAAAGATCTGCATAATCCAAAAGCTAGATGATCAGTTCAAGAAGAGTTGAGAATGGTTTCCATCCAATGAAATATTTTGCCATGTCAGAATGTCAAAGATACATTTAGAGCTCAACAAAAATAATTTAGGTATATGTTTTTTGAGTAGAATATGTAATGGAATTGTTGATTCTCAGGCAAGTTGAGGACAGGCTCTCTTTCTTAGATTTTGACTCTTTTATAGGGTATTACACAATTCTCACATACAATTAAGTTTTTGACAATTGATTAATTAATAAATGCACGAAGTAGAGCATAGCATGAACTAGGTTGATGGTTACATTGGAAATGGAAAAGTTTTAAAGTAAATACATGAAAAATATGCCGTGAAGACTCTTGGTTCCAGTAAAATATTGAACTTAAAAGGATCTAAAGGCATTCCTCTTGCAAAACACCTGGAAATGCTCCATAGAATCTGACATCCTTTTAAATACACAGATCAACTTGGAAGAAAGTCAATGAATTCCTTAGAGACCAAAAACAAGGAGGGAATTGAGAACAGAGCAGCCCATCCTCACGTTGTCACCTGGTTGTCTTAGGTGGCATGGATGGCAGTGGGGTACCAGTGTCTATAATACAGAGATTTGGGTTTTAAAGGTCAATTAGGGGCAAGAGATGAGCTCTTAGGCTTGCTCAAAGCAGGAAGTTAGACTTGAGTCCCTCCCTTTCCCTGATACACACACGCACAAGACTACGTGTTACAGCAAACGCCAGGATGAGAAATGAACCATTGAAAAGTGGTCATGGGCTAGTGACAACCTTGGACAACTGACAGAAGACAAAATCTTCCTGGAGAGATGCACGTTCAATTCAAGGTTTACAGAATTCTTGCAGATAAAGTCATCTGCAAGATGACTCTGCACCTCCAAATTACAAAAGCAGGAAGAGACAATCTACCTAGACCAAGATTCAGCAGAAAAAACAACCACCACGATTCAGCCCTCAAGAATGTTAGATAATTGAAGTAAGGGATAGAGAATATAAAGTAAATAGATTTTAAAAGATTAAATATATAAAAGAAGAACCAAAAAAGAGAGGAAAAAGACATTATGGAAAAGAATAGATAATTTTGAAGAAGAAGCATTAATACTCCTAGAAACACAGAAAAGGATTCAAAACTCAGTATCAGACCGTATCAGAAGCTCAGGAGATGGGTTAAACGGTTGATTTGAAAAGACTGAAGAGTGAAGTAAAGAAAGTAGACTTGAGCTTGCTCTCAGAGTGTGGCACGGTGACAAAGAGATGGAAAACATGAGAAAAGGTCAAGCGTTGGGAAGGACTCATGTAGATCTAACAGAAGTTCTAGAGAGGAGGAAATAGAATAGAACAGATAAGATATTCGAAGAGATAAAAGCTAACTTTTCCAAAATTAATGAATAAGACCATTTTTCAAACACAGGAAGCACAAATCAGAGAAGGATAAATAAAACTAAGTCCACACTAATCACATTCTAGTGAAACTGTGGAACACCAAAGACAAAGTACTTTAAAGCCAGCTAAACAAAATAGACAGACTATCTGAAAATAAATACAGTTAGAAGGACGGCAAACTTCTTGACAACAAAACAGAACAGAGGGCAGGAGAAGAAAATCTCCAGTGAGCTGGGAGAAACTGAGAAAACTCTAGCTATCTTCTGGCTCTTAACCTATTTTGTCTGCCACAAACCCATTTAGTGGTTTGGAGAAGCCAGTGGGTCCTTTAGAATAATACCTTAAAATGAATAAAATAAGCTTCAGAAGAACACAAAGGAAACTAATTATATTAAGAGTACATTCTAATCTATTGTGTAAATTGAGGGCAAAATAAACATATTTTCAAACAAAGGGTGAGAATTTGTTGCTAACTGACCCTCCCTTCAGGAGATAACAGAGATTTAATAAACAAAGAAAGAGAATAGATTCTAGAAGTAAAGAGTGAGGTGTAAGAAGGAAATGGAAACAGTGAAATTGGTTAATATGAGGGTAGATCTAAAAAAAAATGGCTGTAAAATGACAACCACAGTCTCCTAAATAGAGAGTAGAACAATAAGGTGGAATAAAAATATTGGACAACAATATTCTATAAGATTAGGGATGGATGACTAGAGTTAAGCTTTCTAAATTCCTTGCGTTCTTTGGGAAAAGGATATATTTGGTGATTAAATTTAGATTTTGTGTAAAGATTAACAAGCAAAGAAATAGAACTAGAATATTAAACAACCAAACCAGTAGAGGAAAAAAAAAAGAACTGAAGAAAAACATATTGATCTAATAAGACATTTGGAAAGGAGAAATAAAGAGCAGACACAGCAAGGTAAATAAAAAGCACAAAATAAGGTGGTAGAAATCAGATAGATCAGTAACAATGAATGCAAGTAAACCAAACTGGCCATTAAAGAGAGAAAATGAGGGGCCAGCCCGGTGGCGCAGTGGTTAAGTGCGCACGTTCCACTTCGGCGGCCTGGGGTTTGCCAGTTCGGATCCTGGGTGCGGACATGGCACCGCTTGGCAAAAGCCATGCTGTGGTAGGTGTCCACAAATAAAGTAGAGGAAGATGGATATGGATGTTAGCTCAGGGCCAGTCTTCCTCAGAAAAAAAGAGAGGGCTAATCTTCCTCAAAAAATAAAAAAATAATAAAAAAAGAGAAAATGATAGATTGGATTTTATTTATTTATTTATTTATTGGTGAGGAAGATTGGCCCTGAGCTAATATCTGTGCCAGTCTTCCTCTATTTTGTATGTGGGATGCCACCACAGCATGGCTTGATGACCAGTGTTTAGGTCCACTGCCCAGATCTGAACCCATGAACCCTGAGCTGTTGAAGCAGAGCACATGAACTTAACCACTATACTGCCAGGCTGGCTCCTAGATTTTTAAAAAAATACTCCAAAGTCAGTTTTGTACTACTTACAGAAACATCTAACACAAAGAAAGAGTAACAGCAAACAGATGGAAGAAGATACACTAGTCAAATTCTAATAAAAATAAAGCTGACAAAAATGGAAATAGAAAGCAGAAACCATTACTGGAGATAACTGAGGGTTATTACATAATAAAAAAAAGTTTACATCCATGAAAATTATATGGCAATGATAAACTCGTACATACCTAATAAGATAGCCTCAAAATCCATAAAGAACTTTAAGGAGATCAGACAAATCCACTTTAGTGAGAGATTTTAATTTGTCTTTCTCAGTAATTGACAGATCAATGACATAAAAATTATATATTCATTACCAACTTTGATTCAGTGGTTATTTATGGAAACCTGGACCCAACAATTAGAGAATATGCATTCTTTTTAAGCACTCAGGGGGCATCCAGCCACCAAAAAAGAAGCCACCAGTATAAAATAAAATCAGTGTCGTATGGACCTCATTCATTGGCCAAAGTGCAATAAAATTAGAAATAAATGATTACTAAAATGGTAACTGAACCCCATCCATAAGTGGAAATTAAAAGGTTCAGAAACAGCCTTGAGTGTAGTCTCTTTATTTGAGGTCAAATTTTAATATCTGGAGAGTAAAGCTCAAAATCAAGCCGGTTCTCTCTGTTGGGCCTGCTTTATAAACATAAAGACCGTCCCTAGAAGGAGGTGAAACGTTAAATCTTATTTTTGCAGGCTTCTCAGTGTCTTGGACTGCAGACTGCAGACTTGCCCAGGGCTTCATTTTATAAACAAAGATCTCATAGTCCTATGATATGGTTTAGGGCTACATTTTATTTTTGGGTATTTTTTTTCATTACCAAGGGCGATTTTTCGATCTGGAAGCCGGTATTTCACATTGATAATTGTTCAAGAAAAATGACACTCAGGCCTTCTGTTATCACCAGTTTGGCTCTTGTTTCATCTTACTTTTATTCCTTCCCCTAGAGGGTTCTCTGAAATAGGACGTTTGCCTGCATGAGGTATTTTGTTTCGTGAAGGTGCAGCACTTCTCCAGCCGTGCAATATCCTTTTGCCTAATTTCAATATCTACTTAATATTTTCCTGGCAGCAGTGGAGCTCTAGTAGGTCAGGATCCAGTTTCAGGGAAATGTAAAAAAAATTTTAGCTCTCCTCCCACCCACCTCTTGCCCTCCCACCCACAGCACATTGAACAATGCAACTCCAGAACTCCATGCTTTGCTTTGCTTTATTTTTTTAATTCTAACTTCCTGAAACAGCATTCGTGAAACTTTTGGATATTAAACATCTAACCTAAGATACAAATAAGAGGCTTCCGAGAGAGATGGCTGCTTTTCCCCTTTTACTCTGTACCATGTGGGGTTTACCATTTTGATGTCCGTGAAATGTGGACTGGTGACACAGATGTTTTCAAAACAGTTGGACTGGAGGGCTGAAAACAAAACCACTTATCTTCAGTGGCTCATGATTCATCTGACAGAAGCACCTCCAAAAGCTTCTTAAAATAAAGTGATAAATCAGACGTTTGTGTTTAAAGGAAGAGGCTGCCCTGTGATAATAGATTGTTGATTTCATTTTAGCAGCGTTCGCGATGAGAAAAATCCAGTGTGTGGATGCGTTATTTCTCTGCAACATGTTATTGTTGGCAAAGTGCTTTCACATACATTATCTCATTTACTTTTCTCTTCCCCTAACATTTTGCTTAATTACCCACAGAAAAAGAAAACGAATTCCAGAGAGGTTAACATTTACATTGACTGACTGGTTGAATCAGAACCCAAATATGCGTATTCTGGTTCCCAATAAAGCCTTTTGTTTGATCACCAAGTTTTCTGTGCTTGATGTAATTTTAGACATTCTTTGGCACCTTAGACATTTTTCAATGACTCTGAAATGCCTAGATCAAGAAGTCCAGCCTTCTTAACAAGATACCCAAGGCTCCCCCATGATCTGACTCCAACTTGCATCTCCATCCTTATATGTTTCTGCGCTCCCTCTTAAACGCTCCTATCCAGCCACACCGAATTCTCACTTCTCCCTCAACACATCAGATATTTCCTGCCTCTGTGGGAATGAAACTAGACTCAAGCTGGCCCCCTAAACTAACGAGCTTCTCTGCTTCTGTCACCCTGCCACTGTCAAATCTTTTTCATTAATGTAGGCTCAAGCCAAACCCTTCTTTTGCAGCCTTTTCCTTTTTTCCTGGTTGGGATCAGTTGCGACTTCTCTGTGCTTCCATGTCCTGCTTGGATAACGTAGATTTAATTCTGCTTTGTGGGTTGTCTTCATGCCTGCCTCCCTCGGTAGAGTCTCATCATCTCTCTTCGTCTTGGCTGCCTCTGAATCCATGTAGTACTTGTAATATAGTAAGTGCTCGAGAACTCTTACTTGTGTTAAATGACTCTTGGTCCTTATCCTGTTGGAGTCATTCCTTAGGTCCTTGAATTCTACATATTGTTTTATAGAAGAAGAAACCCAGGCTTAGTCATGAGGTCGGGTAACAAGTTCCAAGTCCTACCACTATGTGGAGGCAGGAGGTGTGGAATGCCACACCTAAAAATTAGGCACAGGTGGTGCCTCAGGGTGGGGCTCATTGTGTTGCTCCCTCCCCTTTCTCCTTCACATGCATAGTTGGGGGTCAGGGAAGGAGGTAAAGCCTGTTGAATCTTGTGGGATCTTGTGAATGAGCCCCCTTCCATGATTGTAGGGTGGGACAGAAGCAAGAAAGCTTTACTGACATACCATGGGCAATGGAGGAGATCTGGGAGATTCTGCTGGGCTCTCTATAGAGCTGAAGGGTGAGCTGGGACCCAACACACTGACCTGAACCCTAAAAGATTCTACCTACAGCTGCAGCATCCATGGCTGGCCCAGGTAGCTGGGGTGGAGCTCAGCATGGGCTCTGTCATCAGGGTGGGGACTGGGCCTCCACTCTTGTTATCTCTCCCCTGCTCAGAGATTCATTAGAAGTGCTTACACCTCAAGAGCATGGAGGACAGATGCCCAAAGGAGGTGGTGAATGTAGGTGAGGGTCCAAGAAGGGGCCAGTCCTCCGAGCAGTGGATGGTGGGTGGGCACAGGTATGGGCCATTGGTTCAGGAGACGGCAGGTAGTAGTGTGTGGCTGTAGGATGAGGGAGTGGGGGAATGGCTGGGAATGACACCTATGAAGACAGTGGGGCCCAGCAAACTAAGGGCCATGTGCTGCATGCTGAGGAGTTTGGGCTTGTCCCTTGCAAACTGTTCTCTGTTACAACTCCTGTCAAGTAGGTCCAGAATAATGGTGCCCCACGGAAGGTTGTAAGGGAGCATCCTCACTTACTCCATCAAGTGGCCATATTTTTTTAATATTCTTTACCTACAAACTTATAGGACAGAGGTGTAGAGATCAAATTCCAAAGGACACAGGAGTAACCTGACTTGGTGTAATTTTGTTCTTTTCAAATGAAGCAATTCTCATTACTGAACTGTATAAGAAAGTGAAATTAAAATTGTATACCCTTGAAAGAAGTTTTATAAAAAGACTTTAACAAATGTATATACACATATATAACAAATATACCTCTACATGTATGTATATTTTAATCCTTTATAAGACCTTGTTTTGATTTTGAAACATAGAGGAGAATAAATTTTTTTGTAAATAACTTTTTAACCCAAGTACTATGTTTGTTGGAAGAAAAAAAAGGGAAGATATAGTTCAGTGAAAAAGAAAAAAAATCTAAAATTCTCTATTGCCTTTTCCCCAGAGACAACCATTGTCATTTTGTTGCGTATCCGTCCAAAATTCTTTCCATGGATATATTTACATTTCTTTGCAAAATATAATTAGACCACAGTAATGTTTTCAAACGTTTTAATTTAATCTACTTTGAACATTTTTTTTCATATCAATTGATATGTTCAGCGGAGTAATTTTTAGTTTCTAAATATCGCGGGAACATTCCTGAATGCACTGCAACTTAACTAGTTCTCTTTTTGTTGGACATTTAGGGTGTTTCCAATGTTTTGCTATTATAAACAACACTACAAAGGACATCCTTGAAAATAAATCATTGCGCACATCCTCTATTGTTTACTTAGGATAAATTTCTAGAAGTGGAATTTTTAGTTCAGAGACTATGCACGCATTTTTTTAAAGACATTTGAAAGATATTGCTGAGTTGTTCGTTGGGCAGGTTGGAGCCGTTTACACTCACGCCAGCATTATGAGAGAATGGCCATTTCACCAATCCAAAGTGAGCATGTTACAAACAAGAGCAATACAGGTCAAGGAATTGGTCTCTGGGTATTGCACATGATTCCCTTAAAGGAAAATTGAATGAGCTGTGACATCCCCGGACTTAGTGGCGGGAATCAATTAATGGGCACATCAAGGGACGATAGAGAGATTGGGCTTCTCTTTTTGGCTGTCTTCCTAAGATGTCATTTCACCATTTTAATAAGAACCCAGTGACTTACAGGAAGATGTTTATGTATCATTTTGAGAATATCTGGTTCCGCCATTGAGAAGAAGATGCTTCCCAGAATGAACTGATTTCTACGAAGTAGTTACACCAAAAAGTAGTCCTCTCATGTTGTCAAAGACAAAACAAAACAAAACATAAAAAAAGGGTCTGGCTAATACCTGTAATGGAATATAAAGTTTCCATTTTATAGGCAATGACTTGGGGAGGATTGTAGGAGGGGGCTTTCTATCTGAGTGGGCTGCTTAACTGTCCTCTGCACAGAACCAAGGATAAGGAGGACCTGAATTGAGGGTGTTCTGAGGCCAAAATATGATCCATTCCTGTAAAATGTGGAATCATGACCTGCCACGAGAAAAAGAAGAAAAACGACCTTCTACGAAAACAGTCTGGAGTTGTGAATACTTTTTCTCCCTGAAAGCAGAATCCTGACCCAATGGCAGAGAGCCATCTGAACTTCAATGAGTTGGGCAAAGTTAACCATCCATATCCACATTCAGTTTCCACAGACTAACGAAAATGTTTCCATGTGTTTGGGTTATAAAGGAATGTGCACACCTTTCTGTCAACACTGCCGTTTGAGTTTTTGTAGATGTTCTTCTCTTTGTAGCAGAACCAAAGTTCTCCTTAGTTTTCAGATTCTATGCACTGATTGCTGATGGGGAACGTGAGTGTTATAACGCTGGTTGAAATCTAATACTAACTGGTGATGTGGAAGATGCACGTGCCCCAGGACCCAGCAACTCCACAGTTAGGTACTCCCCCTAGGCCAGCACTTCCCCAAGCATAGTGTGCACACAGATCAGCGGAGGATCTTGTGAAAATGCACTCTGATTCAGCAGGTCTGGGGTGGCGCCTAAGATTCTGCATTTCTAATTAGCTCCCAGGTCATCCCTGGATCCCTAGCATCCCAGCTGATGCTGCTAGGTCCCAGGACCCCACTCTAAGTGGAGAGTACCTGGAATAGATGGTCCGATCCCTGGCTACACCTTAGAATAATCTGGGGAGTTTTAACAATGCTGATGCCCAGGCTGCCCTCCAGCAGAATTAAATCAGAATCTCTGTGGCTGAGCCCAGGCATCAGTGGTTTTTCCATCTCCCTGTGATTCGAGTGTGGAGCCCAGGCTGTAGACCAATGCAGATTCCTTCACATGTGCGCAGGGACATAGGCACAGAGATGTTCATTGATAAATAAATTGAGTAGATTCCTATGGGGGAAGCCCAAGAGCTGCTTAAGTGATCGAATAGATCTACCTGGATTAACTTGCACACATCTTGAAAATACAGTGCTGAGTGCCAAAAGCAAATCAGATAACATTGCTGTTAACTTTAAAAACGCAAAACGGTATATATAGTTAATATGGTCAAAGTATTCAAATATGTTTAGTGATGATGTAAGTAACAACTTTAGGATAGCTGTTACTTCTGGAGGGTGCAGGAGGGGAATGGGATGGGGGTGGATTAAGTTGGATTTGAAACAATGTCTTTCTATTAAAAAAGGTATGAAGCCGAAGGGAAAGAAGGAAGGAACAAAAGAAGGGAGAGAGAGAGAGGGAAGAAAAGAAAGGAAAGAAGGAAGGAAGGAAGAGAGGGAGAGAGGGAGAGAAGAGAACTCTGGTGATATGACTGTCTGTCTGTTTCTCACTATTGCTCCTGTTTACTTCTGTAAACTTAGAATGTATTCCAGCAGCCACTACATGCCTCATTCTTGAGTGGCCTGGAATATTAGTAAGACTAAACAAGATTCTAAAACTATGAGCTAAAAAGTGGTTCAAAAGGATGATTTATTCCCCCATGAGATTTTTCACTCCTTACGATCAGAGCATCATGGCACAGCTGACCTCTAAGGGCCTGCCCAGAGAACAGAGGTCAAGGCTCTCATTTTACATGTAAAACAGACACAGGAAGGAGACACAGCCTCCAGAGGTTGCAGCAAGTTGAGAGACCCCAGGATTAGAACTCCTGCTCCCTGCCCACTGTCTCTGTCTCAGAGACCCTAGGGAGGCACCCTGAATACCCTCCACCCAGGCGTGTTTGTGTGGGGTGGTCCTGGCTTGTGTTTCCGTTGAGGATCGCCAGCTCCTTCTCCCCAGGGCCCTGCCCTCCTGGTCCTATTGGGGCCCCTTCCCCTACGTGGCAGTAGAGCGTGATGACATTGCCTGCATCCTGTGGAGCGTTTGCGAGCCACATCTGGGGAACGTGGGAGTCGCCCAGCCAGCCCCTGCTCCTGCAGGTGCGAGGTAGTTGCCAAACGAAGCTCCCTGCAGGGAAAGCATGTAACCGGCGGCTCTCTTAGAAATGCTGCCTCCTAGGCGGGGCTGGGGTTTTGCTTTGCCTACACTTTATTTCTAATTCTGTGCTCAATATTTTTCAGTATTTTGTGCAAAAACTGGTTTGATTTTTTTTTACAATCTGTAGTTGGCATCTTCCTGATGTGCATTGCTAACTCTTATTTTCATCTTAAGATACCGGAAGTTTTCTAAGGAAAGAAAGTTTCTACTTATTCTTATTCATTTTTAAATGGATAAACAAAAATGAATACAACGCAAATCCCTAGAGGATGCTTTAGATTATGTGAGCAACAAAGGGGCAGGTGTTGTGAATAAGCCTGAACTTCCAGAACAATTCCCGTAAAGACAATGGTCTATTGGGTGAGTCAGTTGGTGTTTTTGTCTCCCTCCAAGACATTCTCTTTTGACCAGTCCCCGAGCCTGGCTTGAAGCTGTGCTTCTAGAACAGCCAGAGGGGCTGCTCTGGAAAGCTGTGCCTGGGATATGACTCTGCCCTGGAAATTTGTCTTCAGGAGTTGATCGAATATGTTTCCATCCCTTTTCAGATCCTACCCTATGGAGCACGGACCATGTCCGGCAGTGGCTGGAGTGGGCAGTGAAAGAATACGGCCTTCCAGACGTCGACATCTTATTATTCCAGAATATTGATGGGAAGGAACTGTGCAAGATGACCAAAGACGACTTTCAGAGGCTCACCCCAAGCTACAATGCTGACATCCTTCTCTCGCATCTCCACTACCTCAGAGAGAGTAAGATGGTCCCCCTTCAGGACAGAGATCACTGTCCTGATGGTTCTTGTTAACCTAAGCTGCAGAGGGTTCAATCTAGTTTGTGGCCAGCATCTTTCTGCCCTAACCCAGTGCCATTTAGGATCTGAGAGAGCTAGGCACTTAGAAGGCAAGGACTTAGGTGAAAGCATGGTGAGAAGTAGTCAGAGCTTTTACAAGAAGCTGAAAAGTCCCCTTAGCATTCAGCTGCCTCCTGCAGGGTCCCCTTGACCAAGAAGATCACGTGTCAAAGGGAAACGAAGCTTTGTCTGGTCACACATTATTTCATCTCTCTGGTGCCCACATTGAAACAGAAACAAAATGGAAAGGCTCCTACTTGATGGGAATTATGGGGTTCATCTTGCCCAAAGCTAAACGAAACCCCGCCTCCGTATCCAACCCGAATGCAGAATGAGGGAAGTTCTCACGTGGTATCCTGATATGGCTGAGCCTGACAGTGGAATGGCATATTGGCGATTAGAGGCATGAATCCCGAGCCTGCTGCATGCTTTAATTCCTCCAACGTCAAGCATGATCAGGAGATAGTGGGCATAGTGGGCGCAGTGCAATAGTGGGGTGGGGTGAAGTCTCTGGTGTAAATGCTTTGCCTGGCATCCCAGCTACATACTCCCTGAATTACATATGGGCCCCTATCTGGGTTTTAACACGCTAACAAGTAACAGGGCCACGGAGAGATTTCCAAGCATTCTGTGAGATTAAGGTGGGAGTGGAGGGGTGTTTTTCTTTCTTCTGTCTTTTTTTTTTTTTTTAAGAAAGGTAATTCTCTCTTTTTTTTTTTTTCATTTGGATGTTGCTTTTTGTTTTGTTTTGTAGCTCCTCTTCCACATTTGACTTCAGATGATGTTGATAAAGCCTTACAAAACTCTCCACGGTTAATGCATGCTAGAAACACAGGTAATGCTGGCCCCGCCCCTTTCCCACAGACCCGTGCAAGGTCTTGTCTACAGATTGCATGCTTTCAAGGTGGAACGTGGGAGATCAGAGTCAGGAAAGCGGAAGCAGAGAGGGGCACCGGGAGGGGTTCTTTTCCATTTGTGGGATGCTCTGTGCTGAAAGTACCACAGACTAACGGCAGGGGGCGCCCTTTGGTTTCTGAGCTCTCTCCCCTCCCCGCTCCCTTTGACAAAGGATTTCTTTTAACCAAGAGATGTGCAGAATTAGCCTTTGGCCGTAGCCTCAGCTCACATTTGCTGAATTACAATCTGCTGCTATTCGTCCCAAATATGCGCTGTTCTGACTTGTAGAGACTAAAAGCCCGTTCCCTATAAAGGGGCCCTTAGCGTGCTCGCTCTCTTTTTTTCTTTTTTATTCTTAAAGGGATATTTACCAAGATAAGCAGGAGCTTCATTTTTTTCCTTTCTGGTAAAGTTTTAGGCCATTTGACTTGTCTTGACTTTAATCTTCTCGCACGGACTTTGTACATTTGCAAAAGGCAGTAGGAGGGAATGTTGGTTGCTTTCTGCGAAGTTTTATTCAAAGAGAAACTGTTATAATTTTGGAGGATATGAAATTAGTTACTAACTAAATCCCTACTTTTCTATGTCTAACCACTGATTCTACATTTTATTTGTTGATTTTGCCTGAGCCCAGTCGCGTTTAACAGAATGCTTCGTCCTGCTTAACCTTCCTCTTTCCCTCAGAGTAGAAGCTCAGAGTAGAGGCTGGGCTTACAGCGGGTGAATGTGTCCCTGGTTGGCATCCATTTCCTCCCTTCTGCTGGAGACAGGTACAGAAGCCTGGCCACAGGCTGCTCACCTCACTCTGTCACCCTGCAGGGACCCTCTGCCACCACCCAAGCTAGGGATAAAACCATCAGGTGCTGGGAAGTCTTATGTCACCCCTTGCAAGAAAGCAAGCTGACTCGTGGTCAGCCCTCACAAAGAAACACAGCCATGTTCCCAATATTTGCCAGTTTATTTTAAAATGTATAAAATGAGTGCGTCCGGGTTTGAGTAGTACTGAAATTGCTGGTTGATCTTGGTCCTCAATATTCAGATCATTGTGTTTTTAATGTAAAGTAAAAAAACAAAATGTTTTGAATCGGTGGTACTTTTTCGATGTAGGTTGCGCACATCAGCTTATTAATGACCTTGTGGCCAGAAATAACAAATAACTTACAGTAATTTCCCCCGTTAGGAAACACCTTTGAGCTACACACATTTTCTGATAATTTCATTGTCGTTTAAAAAATTTTTAACAGTGGGTGAAAGTGGCAAGAATGCTCTGACTTCATTATTTTTGTGATTGCTAAACTTAGATGCAATCAAAGAACAGGACAACCAATCCCCAATGGACTGAACTGCAAAAAGGGATTTTTTTTTCCGCTAACAACACGAGCATTGACTGAGAGAGAGAGAAAGGGAAGACAAGTATTTGAATAGAGATGTGGATTAATTATTAATCAGATCCATATATTCTTTGGCAAAATATTTATAATTCTTTGGTCCTGCTTTCCGAGGGCTCTGTAAAATGTTTTACGGGTTTTTGTGCAGTTTTGAAATTAAAACACACACCGTAGAATTTTTTTAATAAAATGAGATTGCCGGGAGGAAGATGCGGGGGCGCAGATCGGCTTCAGCAAGAAGCTGTGAAACCAAAACACAGGACACTTTGTGACAAATGGGGCACAGGAGAGCTTCCTGTGTGCTTCATCTGCAGAATCCGCTGCTGACCCGTGCGTGTGCCCAGTCTGTCCCAGGTCTGCTGTGGCAGGTCCCAGGAGGTCGCCTCCCTTTGTTGTCGCAGGGTAAACTGAACGCTGTTGCTGAGACCGACCGGCAGCCACCACAAAGACTTCACGTGTTTTGTCTTTCCTTTTGTCTGCAGGGGGTGCGGCTTTTATTTTCCCAAATACTTCAGTATATCCTGAAGCTACGCAAAGAATTACAACTAGGCCAGGTACGAAAACACCCCCGGGTGATCTGTCCACTGAGAGACCTTCAGGGATGTCCTGTGAGGTCCGTGACCCCGGTCACATGATAGGAACAGAGCTGATCCTGGATCTGAAGCGAGTCCTAAAGTCTCATTCTGCCTCTGTGGATCGGGAGCCCAAATTCAGTCAGAGCTTGTCACTCAAATATCACACGAAAGGTCCCCGAACCTGAGAATTCAAAGCAGACCGGCCCTTTAGCTAGCTGCCCTGAGAGACAGAGGTAAAGACAGCATCCTGGATGCCTGGCAATAAGGAGAGCCTCTGCTTTCGAGCCCATTGATGGCCTTAAGTCTGGTCATTTCTCCCTCATCAGGGAGCAGCACAAAGCAAGAGGAATCCCAAGGATGCTAGTAACCGATTCCCAGTGTGTACCAAGAGCCAGTCACTCAGAACAGAAGCATGTCATAGATATCTGACTCTTACTCTCTGTCTTTCCCAGTGATTTAAGTGGGTAATTACTTTCCATGTCATTCACAACAATCATCAATATTTATCAAACGCCCATTAGTGCCAAGCACGATGTGAGATTATGGGAAAATATAGATGAGCCAGACTCAGAAAGCTTCCTGTCCTCAGAAAGCTGGCCTGTTCATCCTGCAGATGTCTGCTGAGTGCCTCCTCTGTGCAACACGGAGGGTGCGATGGGGAGCAAGCTCACAGCACACGTTCATGTGTAGTCTCAAGTGCTGGATGTTTCGGTGGAGACCCCTAGAGCCAGAGACAGACCCACACACATAAAATTTAACCTGAAGTGCCAGCAACCTAGAGCCAGAGAGACGGAGATGCACACATGGAAGTTTCACCTTAAGTGCTGATTCTGCAGTCCAGGCACCACTGTAACAGGAGAGGAGGCGGGAGCAGGAGCGGGAGGAATTCCCTCCAGGAGAGGAAGGAGGAAGCTTTCCAGAGGAAGGGCCGTATGCCAAAGGGGGATTTGGTGTTTGCCAGGGGCAGGAACGGGGGCATTTCAGACAAGGGGCAACATGGCTTGGACTTCTGTCCCCTCACCAGGACTTACACCAACCCCATAACCTGGATATCACTATGCCAGCCTCACAGCTGAGGGAATCGTGGCTCAAGGCAGAGGGATGGTTCTTCCACATTCAGACGTGGATCCAGGCTCAGGTCTTCTAAGACCTAGGCTATTGCTCTTGACCTCTATCACGAGTCCAGGCTGCACAACTGTCAGTTTGAACTGGTCCAAGGCGCTAAACTTGGTGCTACTGTCTCTTTCCAGTGAGTGAGACTGGGGGCCAGTGAGCTAACCAGCAGGAGTGAAGAAGCTTCTCGGAGTTGTTCTCATCCCGACACTGCCCTGTTACCGCTCTAGTGACTTCAGGCTGGCGGTTTTCTCTTCTCTGACCTCAGAGAAGGAGTTTGCTCCCCTGCTCCGGGGAAGCATGGCAGAAAGGCTTAGCCACAGTGCTTAGTTATCCCGTCACATTAGAGCCCGCACAGGTCATGTAATCGTGGGCAAGACCCAGGGTCTAGAGTAACTAGCCTGGCCCTAAAGAAACCCACCATGTGTCTTGAAAATGGAAAATAGAAATGCACGCTTTACTCCAGCTCTAGAGATTTCTTAGTTTACCATTAGTAAATGGTAAAATTTACTTTTTTGCATCTTTGGGGAAACAGAGGGAAGTGTAGGAAAATCACAATAGTTTTGTGAGCATTTTAAGAACGTTTTCATCCATACTTAAAAAAATAAAAGCTATCCGTAAAATATTTGGCTAGGGTTTGCATGTTTGTTTGTTTTAAGCTATCTGGTGGGTGCCTCTGACCGAGTTCGAAAAGCCAGGGATTGTGAGCTCGTGTTGAAGTGATGTCAAAAGATCCCAATGTGTGGCCAAAATGGTTGGTACAGTCCAATGGTCAGACCAGCCAGCTGACTGCTTGTTGCTACATAGATAGAACTGTGGATCCTGGAACTACTTTTTTTCGTATTGTAGGAAACAGTGAATTTGGAATATGTGGTTTATCCAGGTGTATGGAGAGGAGAGTGCCTGGAAGGGTGGTGGCTGGGACACCCCTCTGTGCTTCAGCCGAGGGAAAGACAAGGGGGGCACACTCAAGTGCACCTCGCATAGTTCTGATCCTGCTCCTCCTTGGGTCCGTCATTTAAGTGTGACCTGGAAGAGATCACGCTTCCCTATCTCCGTTACTGGGAAAGTGTATTTCTGAGACTCAATTTGTATTAAAAATACTTGTTTTCATGACTGCTACTGTCATTATGAAAGGAGATATAAATGTTGGTATTTGAGCTGTAAAGAATTTCAATCAGACTAAACAAGCCAGAGAACTATTTGCTGTAAGCCAGATTCAGGAAGTTGACCTTGAAGAAGAGAATCATTTATACACCTTGGGTGGATCATTGACCAACCTTGAAGGAGTGGCCTTGTGAGTGTGAAAGCCTGTAATGGTGCAAGTGGAGAACTTTGGGAGGGCTCGGGGGCATGGGTGTTACCTAGCTGACTACCGAGCTGCATGAGTCACTGGAGGAGGGGTAGTCACTGGGAATCTCACTCAGCCTGCCCCTGTGGTCAGTGGGTATCTAACTGCTTTCAGAGGAGGTGATCATTGACCCTGTCCTTGGGAGAGGTCCTTGGGTCCTCGGGGATAGAAACCTGAGTTCCTGTCCCCTGTACTCTTGGTTTGCTGTGTCATGACCTTCATGTCCACCCCACTTCTCTAATCCCACATCCATGGAAACAGAGGACTCCTTCCACCCACATGTGTCATCCTGTGAGTCCTGCTTCCCAGTGCTCCCTCGCCACTCTTCCCGTGCCACCTCCCTCCTTTCCTTCCTGCCTCGTGTAACCCATCCCTGGGCTGCTGTCCTCAGTCTACCTTTTCTTCTTTTTGTGGCTGAACTTCTCAAACTTCTGGATCGTTTATTCCAGAGTCAATTACTGCTTACCCTGTCAAGTCACTGTGTCATTTCAATTTTACCCCATAATTGGCCAAAACTGTTTAGTGACCTTACAGATGAACACAAAACGGATGTTTTACTCCTCTGTTCGTGCTTCACCTCTTCTCTTCCTATGCTTGTTCCTATTTACTTTCTCCAAACTTTTCTGATTGAAAATGCATCCTCTTTGATGATCCCTTTTTTGGATTAGCACTGACACCAATCTTATCTCTCTTCTCATAAAGTGTTAGCTCATAGGCATATCATTTTACATTCTGTTTTTTATGATCATTATTTTATGGTGTTTCATGTGTTTCTTGGGTTGGGTCAGTTAGTATCAGAAACCTTTTCCCCATCTCTCCTGTAAGTACCCTCCGCCCTTTGCCGAACATGTGCATTTTGGAGTCATGGCCCCTTGAGTTCTCAAGTGGTATAAAGAGAGACAGGTCTGACTTAGAGAAATTTGCAAGCAGGTTTTTGAGCTTGTGATGTGCTGCCTCACCTGGCATCTTAGGAACAGTTTATGTGAAAGCTGTGGTGTGTGCCAAGAAGGATGTTCTATAACCTCATCTTCTCCTCCTCCATCACCATGGCAACCCATGTATCATGATACCCATCTAGGATGTTATCAAAAGAGACTGAAGAGTTGAATCTGCAAATGCAGGCTTGACTTCTGCTTTTCAGCTGGTTCTCTTCAAGGCTTTCTTGGAATCTTAAATTATTCCTCCACCAGAGTTCAAAATTTAGCGCCATTTAGTATCACAAGTCGTAGCAAGGCACTGCAGCTAATGTACTTTCTCCTCCGTTAGGTGTTATGTAAATCCTGTATCATAACAAATGGCTAAAAATGCATTCTTTGCTTTTTCCTAGCTGTAATATAACCACAGAGATCTACAAACCTAGGCAAGAAGGGAATGCAAAATGCCCCCAGATCTGTGTGTTTTGATATGGGATTTTAGAAGACTAGGAAGATCTGGAGGAAGACAAGAGGGAGCAACTTACTCATGTTAGGATTGACTCTAAACATTTCTTCCATTAAACAGGCCTTTATAGATTGGTTCTGGGCAATAGCTCTTGATCTTTCTGTCTTTGCCATTAGTATCTAAGTCCATTGACAGCAGGCAGATCTCATCCAGCCCAGCCAGAGGACCTCCAGAGTTGCTTTGTAAATATGGTATGGATCCTGCAGAATGAGAATGCGCTCTCCCATGATCCAAGTTCTGGCCCTTTAAAAAATAAAGTGGGTAGGTAGATGTCAAGAGGGCTAGAACGCTGTTCTTTAGTAAGCTTGACGAAAGGAGAATACAGGACTTGGTGAACTTAGCCTTGTAGGAAGGGCAGCGAAGATGTTGTCTTCATTTGTTGATTTCTAGGGAAGGGAGTAGGTGGCGGGAGGAGTCTCATTCAGAATCAGGAACTGATCCTAGCTCCCAGTGACTTGACAAAGATGCAGGGGTCAAACTCCCTACCTGTAGCTGCATGGGTTTTGATCTGGATCACGGCATATAACATGCTTCTCTGATAACCCTAAGCCGCCTATAAAATGGCTTTTACAATGTTGAATTTGCGAACACAGTGTGTTACAGAAAAAAATAGCAGAACCAATGCCAAAAAGCAGCCTTCCCCAACTTCAGGAACTTCTGCCAAATGTATGAATTAATTATCTGGAAGATTAAGGTTGAGAAATGGAAAGTGTGTTGAAATGACCACCAAAAATTAAATGTAAAATATGTTCTCACTAGAAGTCCTATGATCTACTATCAATGAGGGACAAATAGCAAATGTACATGGAGTAGTAATTTTTCAAGCAGCTGAAGAGTAGAACTACTCAAAACTGCCTCTGCTTTGCGGTGGTGGAGCCGCTGACGAGTCCATCGCTGGTTGTCTCCCATCTCAGCAAGGCTTAGCTCAACATTTCCCAATGTCACATCCCGCAGGAGGGGGCTTAGCCCACACAGCGTGTGATCGGTAGTTGATAAGGAAGCACTGGACCAGAATTTCATGAACGAAAACAAAAGCCTGCTTATCTTCCATGGCAATATGTTTATGAACATGTTAATCATTGTTCATATAAACATCTCAAATTCTTGGCTAAAAATCAGACTTGGTGTTGTTGAGGTCCTGACTTATTTTCAAGGGAGGATGGGATATGGTTATACACCCTGAGAAGGATTTTATGAATAAAGAGTTTCAAAATATTTTTCTATTCGTAGTTTGGTGTTTAATTTTTTCCAGTCACGTTTCACGAACAATACTTTCATGTTTAAAGTAGTGTTGGGCTAACCTACTGACACTTGCTATTAATTTTATTAGCATTATTATAGCTCAGGTAGAAGCATTCAGTCCAGAACTCTTTCCACATGTTTATTTATTTGTATTGAAACACTCAGATAGCATTTCTGAAATCGTTATCTGTAGGAACACAGATTCCTAGAAAAAAGCAATGGAAATTGTCTAGAACAGGCTTTCTCAAACTTCAAGTGCACACAAGTCTCCTGGGATCTTGTTAAAATGTAGATTCTGGTTCAGTCTATCTGAAGTGAAATTCTGCATTTCTAACAAGCTCCCAGATGTTGCCAGTATTGCTAGTCTGAGGACCACACTTTGATAAACAAGGATCTAGAACATATTTCTGTAGTATCTTGCTTTTTCATTTGGTAAACAGAAGCCCCTGGTGGATATGCCTGTCTACCCCTGAATTCGGCTAGATGCTGTTATGACTGCCTTGCTAGGAGATTTTTCTTTCTGAGACAATTCTCAAATTGAAACTCTGGTGAACTGCGTTTTAGACAAAATGCAACTGGATGAGAATCCGAGTGCAAAGAGCTCCCAGAGACTTCGGTTGAAATTTAGTTGTAAATTGATAGTGGCTGCAGATTTAATTCCCATGTGCAACCCCAACACCAGAAAAGTGAGACTCTGAGGAGCTGGGTGGGAAAGGTTTATGGTCCAAAAATGCAAAAATGCCAGTTGAGAGGGAGTGGTGAGGAATAGCAGGGTTTAAAAAGAAAAATTATCTAACTCAACCAAAGCTCTGGAGAGTAGGATTTCACAGACCACACTAGTCGAGACGCTCGTAGCCAAACAGACCAAATAAATTAAGGCAATTCTGTGTTGAATTTCACGTTGCATTTCACTGCTATTCTCTTTGGGATATGAAAATAGGAAAAGACACATCTTTTGCAGCATAGTCAAGCTTTTTGAAGATTGACCCACCAAATCGCCAATTTTAAACAAGGTTAAATGATCTGTTTAAAGAGAGGCTTAGACCTAATTCCATCGCCCTGCCCTCCGAGTGAGGTTTTATAGCCATTCCAGGTGTCTGGCAGCAGAATACCTGCTGAATTATTTGGCTGTGCCTTTCAGTTGGCCCAGAATGACACATGGCATTGAACTGAGACCCATCAATCCAAGAAGACATAGTTTTGAAAAGATTCTCTAATAAGACTGAATGTAGAAATAGCTTTGTGTATGCAATTAGTAAGAGCATGCATAATAATCTTTCTTGTGTATCCTTTTGAAAGAAACTTGGAATGACTTAGAGTCTTCATAATCATTGACAGAACTGGCACTGGGGATGCAGAAGTATAGTTATTAAATTTGCATATGTGAAGTGCGAGGAAGGTTTTGGGACAAGTGATAATATAAATACGAAGAAATCATTGGCATATACTTAAGCTCTTACGGTCATTGTTAACCTATTGTGGGGGCAGTACTATTTCAGTCTTGCAATTGATTTCATGCAATTCCTTTTAGAGAAATTCTAAATTCATTTAGAGGAGGAGAAATAGTAGACATTTTTGTATAAAAATAACTAGACAGTTAAGACTGATTTATTAAAAATGGGTGAGATTATATAGGGAAATGAGGGGTGACTGAGAGAGGTAGCTGGCAAATAAGAGGATAAGAAGCCAGTGCTGGTTGTTTCCAGGGAAGAAGGAGAGGAAGGAACGTGAGGTCATTTGTGGATTTAGGGGCAGACTTCAAGCAGGGTCGATTCATCCAAGCTGTGGGCTCTGTTTTAGATGGGTCGTGAAGATAACAAAGGGATGGATTTAGGTCGGTCCCAGTTGGAAGCAGGACAAATTAGATTGTAAGAATTTTTTTTATATAATCTTGACCTATGATTATAGGAAATTACCTTAGAAGAGTCAGCCAGCTGTTTGAGAATCTGTCAATGGGAGTTTTCAGATTAATGGTGAAAATTTTAGATCAATAAAATATACAAAATTATTACTTGTAGATAAAACCTGAATCTAGTGGCATGCGGGTTGAATATTTCTTTGGATTACTGGATTTTCTTGCACAATATTTATTCTAATAAACAAAACAAAAAACACAAAATAGCTATTATAAAATTACATTATTGATCTTTTAATCAATTTATTTGTCTTTACAGATTTACCTTATGAACCACCCAGGAGATCAGCCTGGACCGGTCATGGCCACCCCACCCCCCAGTCAAAAGGTACAGTGTTGACTCTCACTGCCTTGATGTGCGTGTCACAAGGCAGTGGATAACTGTTGATGGAGTAAATAATTTCTGTAGCTAATCTGTGCTTTTTCAATACATAAAGTGTCTGTCCCATTGGCAACAAAGCACAACTGATCTTTAAATGCAGTCTTTCTCTGTTGGGGTTATACTTCCTTCCATAACAAAAAGAAATGAATGACATAATGTATTTCAACAGGGACAAATGCATGTCTCATGGGATGTTTGAAGACAGTAAATACTGGGTGATTTCCTCATCTTGGCCATGTTTAAAAGCCTCCCTTGCTTTATTTTCTTTTCCTAGTGGTTTCTGTTTATCTATTTGTTTTAGACTGTGTTTCATTTTAATGTTTTGCAAGCCATCGCAGATTCTTTTTTTTTTAATTTTGGAAAAAGTGGGGCACAAATAAACTTTTTAAATAATCCGAAGTGCCCTTTTCTTCTCTACAATGTTTACATTTGGTTTCATTAAAAAGGACAATTTTTCCTTATCATAAGATGCTTCTTATTATAAAAGTAAGACTATTATGTTAATAACTAAGATAATTGATTGAATGATGATACAAGAGCATCAAAGGCCAGTGGCCAAATATAAATTCTGGCTAACTGACTCTTTTACTTTTGGATTTTCAGCTGCTCAGCCATCTCCTTCCACAGTGCCCAAAACTGAAGACCAGCGTCCTCAGTTAGGTATGTTCCAGGGAACATAAGAGAAGAAACAGATTTAGCAGCATATTTCTAAAATGTGTCATTTTCTGCATGGAATTAATGTTTCTTTGTCTTCTTTAATGACTGCTCCGTATATAAAATGGGGACCAAATTATCAGTCTACTCAATTGGGATGACTTGAGGTTTTGCTAAAACATTTCCAAAATCTATCTAATAAATTTGGACAATAACATTCTACTTGCACACAGCCTGGTTCTTTGTGACCCATGAATTCTTTTAATTTCACCTTACAGGCCCTGTGCACCAACACAGCCTTTGTACCAAGTCCAATGTGGAAACGCAGTGGAAGGTTGATACTGCCAGTGCTGGGCTACAGGGCCAACATAGCCCTTGGGCAGACTGGGGACTTACACATGTTTACTCTACTTGTATCCTGGGATGGAGACAGGACTGGTCTGGGCAGTGGGAATCCTGGGCCAAATCAGAGCTTGGCCACCAACTAGGAGAACTTTAGCAAGAAACTTCTCTCAGATCCCATGTGACATCTTATCCAATACAGGAAGTGGTGCTGGGTGACTTTGGTGTGGGGGTCATTTTCAGCTCTGGAGTCCAGAAATACAAGTGGGTCAGCATTATGCCCACAGTTACGTCATACCGAGCCATGACTATGTCATTGGGGTTTGACTTCTTCTGTTTTCACCATAGATCCTTACCAGATTCTTGGACCAACAAGTAGCCGCCTTGCAAATCCAGGTGAGATATCGCTGATGATTTTGCTCTTACAAAGTTATCTTTTTGGCAGTGGCTGTTTGGAAAGATGAACTTGTATTGGTGAGAGATCCCTTCAACTGAAGAAATTTTAGTTTTAGGTCTCACTGCATTATTTCGCTAGGTGGAAAAAAATGAATCAGGTTCTAAATTAAGATGATACCTTTAGCAAAGAGCATTACTGTGTAATCCACGCTGTGTCAGTTTGCCGTAACAAAGTACCACAGACTGGGGGCTTGGACAACAGACATTTATTATCTCACGGTTCTGGAGGACAGAAGTCCAAGATCAAGGTTGTCAGGTGTTGGCAGGGTTGGTTCCTTCTGAGGGCTGTGAAGGAAGGAACTGTTCCAGCACTCTCTCCTTGACTTGTTCATGGCCATCTTCTGCCTGTCTGTCTTCATCTCGTCTTCCCTTTACGTGTCTCTGTGTCCGAATTTCCCTTTTTATAGACACCAGTCATATTGGCCTAGAGCCCATCATCATAACCTCAACTTTCACTTGATTACCTCCGTAAGGACCCTATTTTCAAATCAAGTCACATTCTGAGGAACTGGGGGTTAGGACTACAACAGATGAATTTTGGGGGACACAATCCAACCCGGCTCCCAAGCAGATAAAATAATATTCTTAAAAGGAGAACCTTAATTATAACCACAAGACTGCAAATTTAGGATCATCTTCAATGAATGATCTGTTTCTGAACTTAGATGCTAGAAGAAAGTACAGTCTTAATTGGCCCATTGGTAACCTGTGCCTTGCCAAGGAATGTCACCTGTCATCACAGTTCAGTGCCAACCAAATTGTTTTATTTGTTTGTATTCAGATCAGAACCAGCTGTGCTGGCATCAACTTCAGAAATTCACAGCACATGCTGCATATTCTCAACAGCAAATTCAAATGCCAAGATGTCACAGGCATATTGCGAGTACAAGCTGGAATGTATATTTCCTAAACATTGAGGCCCGAATAGGGTTGGAAACGGAAAAATTCAGATTCACTCAGCATACATTCCCCACAAGGGAATTTCTACTTTGAGAATGTGAAATATCATCGTTATTGAGTGTCTGCATCTTTGACATTAAATTTTAGTTAATGTTAACTAATTCGGCAAATATCTTTTAAGCATCTGAGCAGTTAGAAGGTACTGTTTTGTTTACTACTCTTCCCCGGGACCCTAGACCAGGTGCTCAATAGTTATTTGGTGAATAAAAGAATACAAGGAATAATGAGATACCATCCTTGACCCTTAGGGGGGCTTACATTGAGGTGAAGAGATGGACACAGGTAATGACAACACCGTCCAAACCATAGAGCCACAGGCTCTTTTCTCTTATGTGAACATCCACCTGGTGGCCAAGTCTCCTGAGTGTCTGGTCCTTCCTCATACCCGTGCTCAGCTTTCCATTTGTAACTGTCTCCGTAACCATTCAAATAAAAACGATTACTATGTTTTGAGATGATTATTATCAGTCATGTTTCAGGAAGACTGATCTGTCAGCAATGTTCAGAATAGACTAGAAAGAGGAAAAGGGTGGAAGCTGAAGCCCTCTGGGAACATTAATACAATAATGTGAAAGAGCGATCAAATAGCTCCCACCCCATATAATACCTGGGCAAGGGTTCATGTCTGTGGTCCCATCTCCCAACAGCCCTGGGAACTCATTATCTTCATCCTACAGAAGAGGAATCAGAGGTCCAGAGAAATTAGGTAACTTTTCCTGGGTCACATGGCCAAAAAGAAGGAAGGCCAGATTTGAACCAGATTTGAACCCTGATTTTCTGTCCCCAAAGTCTGCTTTTATTTTTGTGTCCCGCAATGCCCCTGAGTAAGCATGAGAGACAAGGGAGATCTTGAAGAATGGGGACCAAGAGAATATAAAGGAAGGATTTCCATTTCTATCTTAACAGTTGTCTAGGTGCATGGGTCTGAGGTCAGGGATGAAGAAGAGGAAACTGTCAAGCTGCATTAGACAAGACCAAACTGGCCTTCTCACTCACACAAGTTGGCTAAATGAAATCGATGTTTATGCCCATGTTGTCACAGCTCAAAGGTGTTGCTTGGTTCACAGTGGGACCAAAGACAGTCACTGGCCCCTAAGCAGATCACCAACTCTCACAGTGGCACACTGTGCCCAGCAGCCTGGGGATGCCCACTGTGGGTAGAGGCCCTGGGGGCAGAGTAAGGAGGAGATTGCAAACCCATCCCAGGCCTGGGAAAATGTCTTGGTACGTAATGAGTCAGCAGCACTGGCATCATGAGCAAAAGACTCCACATTATACCACAAAGACCATTCTCACTGGGCCTGGGGAAAGTGGCAGCATCCAGCTTTTCATTTGAAGATAAAATTTGATTTTACTTAGTTTATAATGAATTAGGCCTTCTCTCCAACTCCCCTTAGGCCGTGTGTCTGTTGTATTCATGTGGCCTTTCCCCCTGAAACCAGAATGTCTTTTATCTTTCTATTAATGAGGATGCTTCTTCCTGTCACTCCATTTTCCCATTCTCTGATAGATAAATCCTTCATCACTTAGGATTGCTGCCTTTGCTCTTTAGACAATGCAAACTCTAATCATTTTAAATGGAAAGATGACATCATACAGTATGAATGCACAAGATGATAACAGCATCTCAACATCTCCATCCCAAATATCCATTTGGCGTACACTTTGGACCGTATTTCTCCTGCAGAGAAAAGCGTGTCCTTGCATTATTATATGTCATGGATCAGATACAAGCAACGTTGCTTCTTTACATCCTGTCAGAATGGCTGAGCATTTAGTGGGGCTCCTCTGATGAGCTGAAGTTGCCTTTCCATGAAAGAGCTTTCCTGGGTCATGTTCAGTGGCTCCCTTGATGCTAACTGGCTAGTTTCTAATGGGGGGCGTGAAAAGGTATCCCACATCATGCAAAACCAGAGACCAGTTTTAGGGATGTTTTGCCATTTATTAGGAGGTGGGAGTGTCCAGTCTTCCACTGGAGACTTACCAAACTCCAGGCCCAGGGAGGGGACCAACTGGGAAGGACTTGAGGAGACACTGGAGGTGTGTGCTGAAACCAGGCCTGAAAGCAATGGTTCATGCAGTACTTCAGCATCAAAGCCTGGAGTCTGGGTGCCAACCTTTGCTGACCTTGGGCAAGAGAAGTCATTGTACCTCTTTGAGCTTGAATTTCCCCATCTCTATAATGGGCTATCACAGGATTCTTGGGGGGGGGGGGTTAAATAAACACATGCGAAGTGTTCAGGATGGTGCCTGCCTCATAGTAAGCTTTGAGTGGATCTCAGCCCGCCCTGAGAACCCCACCGTTCCCAGCTTCTGCACGGCCAATATGGAGTTCCACAGGAGTAAGTGTCTTTCTTTTGGCATCTCCTGGCTCTAGGCGAGGGGTGTACCCTTCTTTACACTCTAGTTTTCAGCCCAAACAAATCATGATAAGAGCGTTCATGTACTGAGTTCATCCTCATAGTAACCCTGCAAGATAGCACTATAACCATCATCCACATTTGGCACCTGAGGACACTGAGGCACAGAGAACTGAGTGAGCTGCCCAAGGTCCCATAAGTGACAGAGCCAGGATTCAGCTGAGGCACTGCCAACTCCAAGGTGGTACTTCCAGCCACCGGCCTCCCCTGCCCTTCCAACAAGTCCTGTCTGAGCCACACTGAGCCCAGGGCAAAGCTTTCCCCTGGGACCCGCCTGCTGCCTTGATCTCAGCGTGGTGGCGAGGCCAGGCTGTGCACCCGGGTTTTTCTGCAGCACCCAAACTCCTGGAGAAAGTGGCCCCAAACAACGGCTGCTGTGGTTCTTGCCTGGGCCCTCTCTGCTTTATTTACTGCTCTGTCCCTCTGTCACCTGGCAGCCACAGTGCCCTGCTCGGGGACAATCCTCCTACTAGACCCACAGCTGCTGAGTCACTCCCAGCTCTGCTTTTCTCTGTGGTTTATAAACCGTTTAGATGTTTTGCCCTTTTTTGCTCAGTCCGTACCTCTTTGCTACCGTGTTTCTCCTCTTTTCTTACAATTGCGTTAGGAGACCACTTTTCTCCTAAAACTTGAAGGATTGGCTTTCCCCTTCTAAGCCCCACCCTTCTCCCCTTCAACCCACTGGGCTCTCCTGCAGGTGGGCTACCTCCATCTTTATTTTTCCCCCCAATCCTGACTCTGTAGTTCATTATCCTAGACAAAACTAGGACAGAAGTAGCTACTCCTTCTTGATGTTACAAGGAGGTTGTCAAGATGGAGCGAGAAAATAGGTGTGAAGGGTTTTACCAAAGAAAGGTGATTCACGAGGTGGAGGTGACGATGCTGTTAGGATGGAAGATCTGGTGTTGTTAGAGCTTCTGCTTTTATTGTTGGTTTGGCCAGCGAACAGCCCAAGCCATTCCTAGGCTTCCTGGACCTTAAGTACTCTTGTTTTGGAATCCCTAGTCTATATTCTAAAGCGCACTTTTCTTGCACAGTCAGTGTTGCTGTTTTGACAGTAAAATAGGAATTTAATAAATTGCTTTTGAAATTCTGTGGCCACGAGTAACTCATTTAATTTACCATTGCCTGTGATTTCACAGCAACCATTGTGTGTCCTTGAGAATTCTTCCACAAGGAGAAAAATCTGTTCTATACTGCGAAAGCAATGGATTTTGTTATGAATATTAAGTTTAACAAGTAATGAGCTTGACATAATGCTACATTTTATAACACTTACTTAGATATTAATTGATTTTGCACTTACGGTTTTGTTCTCAGAGTTGGAAGCTATGAATTTTGTTTACAGATCTTTTATTTCCATAGACCCTTGAAGTGCTAGAGGTTTGAGTCCTGTGTCTTAAAGACTAATGGGTAAAATAGTCTGGTGAGAAATTGCTCATCCATCCTTTGAGCTTTGAGTTTCCAGCAGTAAATTTAGGTCCTTGACCTTCTAGTTCTTTAGAAGTAGTAGAGATATGAAGCCACTTTTGTCCTCTGATTCTCTTTTATACACATTTATAAAGGAAGTAGGCAAAGGACCGGCCCGGTGGCGCAGTGGTGAAGTTCCCACATTCCGCTTCTCAGTGGCCCAGGGTTCGCCAGTTCGGATCCCGGGTGTGGACATGGCACCACTTGGCAAGCCATGCTGTGGTAGGCATCTCACATATAAAGTGGAGGAAGATGGGCACGGATGTTAGCTCAGGGCCAGTCTTCCTCAGCAAAAAGAGGATTGGCAGTTGTTAGCTCAGGGCTAGTCTTCCTCCAAGAAAAATAAAAAATAAAAAACCAATAAAGGAAGTAGGCAAGGGACAAATTGCTAGGAAGCAATGCCCAGGTTTGAATTGATACTGAATATTATTTTGGCTGTTTAGGAAGGTCTATGTATTTGTAGAAAATCTGTGGAATTGCTCTCTCTGTGGGAAGAGGTTAACAGTGAATATTTATTTTCAAACAACTCTATATGTTTATACTGAAGCATATGTTAGACTGTTAAATCAAAAATCCATGTTTAAATTCCCAGGTCATATATGGAATTTTTTCAAGTTGTAATCCTTTGGTTACAATATATATACTAAAACCATATGGTTTTCTCATACCATTCTTTGTATTTTTTAAAATGCATATTAATGAAATGTTGGGGGCAACAAAACTTGATTGAGAACAGTTTGAATATGTGGTCCTGAAAAAGCAAAGACTTCCATTGCAATGAACTACAAGCTGTTAATACATTTCAAATGTGTTTGCTAGACTGAAAATGATCATTTTCCAGAACATATTCAGAAAAGGCTGACCTTTCTCACGATCTATCGTATGGATGAATTCACAAACATGTCCATTTCCATGTAGCCAATGTGGAAACAAGGGTTTATGAGTTGGACAATTTGTATAGGGAGCTAGTGGGAAGGATTTAGAGAAAAACAAATTTATAATTGATTTTTACATGACATCAATTCCTGAATAGTAGCCAAAGTTCTTCACTCATTTTTATCACATCTATTGATATTTACTGATAGCATAATAAAAGGTAATCTTTTTGGTAACAAGCCCAAGGCGGTGCAGTAGCTAGAGTTTGGGAGGAAAGCCCTGCCTCTCATCCATTTTCAAAACTTCTAAAATCTGTTCAACACGTCTTAGCTTCTCCTGGTACTCAATATTACTGTTGATATTCACATGCTTCTCTCCTTCAGGGAGCCATAAATGATCTTAAAGTATTGGAAAAGAGTGGCTGGAATGATGTGCATAGATTTTTCTCTGAAGTTAATAAAACATAAAAGCCGCATCTACATGCCTCCGATGAGATCAAGAAAATCCTGATGATTAAATGAGTTGGAGTCTCATTTCAGCTCCCCAAGAGGGCATACAATCACTCATTGTTACGGTTTTTCTTTTGGAAACTCTTCTTAACACAATGGGCATTGCAATGCAGGGGCAACACATGGATTTCCGTTACGATGCATTTGCCTAAATACTGGAAATGGGTGATCTGGTTTGAAAAAGAGCCAACTCTTTTCTAAACTTCCTCATTTTGAGTGGGTTAATTCTGTTCTAGGAAAAGTTTTGACAGAATTGCTTTCTGTGTGCCAGCAAAATGTTATGTTAGAAATAACGGTGTTTACTTCCATTCTCTATTTTTTTCCATAAACTTTTAGAAGTTCATTTCCTAAATCTGACTTTTATTATTTTGCTTGACCTAGCCAATATAAATGGTGTTAAGTCATTATTGCCATCAATGTGGCGGCACTTTCTGCCTCAAAAAAATAGGAAAAATAAGCCCTTCCACCCCCAAAACACAAAGTTGACTGGGCTGTTCTTCTAAGGAAGTCAGAAATGGATGGAACCAGCCTGAACTCTGCCCCATAAGAATTCTCTGCATTCCATATAGGACTCGGATCTGTAGATCCGCCTGATAGTCACCAAGGATCATCATCTTAGTGCAGGTTCCCTAGACACAGAGCTTGGGCTAAGTATTCTTGTGCAAGTGATTAATTAAGTGTATGTTCTCGGGGGAGAGGGTGTGGCAAAGCAGGGTAGGGCAGGGGAAAAGCTTAGGAAGCTTGTGGCCTTAGCTGGAACCTTGCTTCAGTTGGATCCCATGGGGAGCTCTGGAGCACGAACAGCATCACAGAGTTGGTCCTCCTTGAGGCGAGGGGGCCAACTTCTGGTACTCTGTGTCAGCCCGTCTGGCTGTGAGTTCCCTAGGGGTGAGTGAGGCAGCTCCTGCTGGGCCAAGGGCAGTTCTCTGGAGAAGAGGGGGGAGCTGTGGGACAGGAGCAGCCAACCCCCCCAGCAGCTGAGGGATGGGTGCACAAGCCTGTAAAGGAGATCCGGGTGGAACACCAACAGCACCCACTTCTATCACTGAAGAAAGCGCCTTTCCCTCAGAACCTGTGCTCACAGGTGTTTTCCTTCCTTTTCCCACCTCATTAGGGAGTGGACAGATCCAGCTCTGGCAGTTTCTCCTGGAGCTCCTGTCAGACAGCTCCAACTCCAACTGTATCACCTGGGAAGGCACCAATGGGGAATTCAAGATGACGGATCCGGATGAGGTCGCCCGGCGCTGGGGAGAACGGAAAAGCAAACCCAATATGAACTACGATAAACTCAGCCGTGCCCTCCGTTACTACTATGACAAAAATATCATGACCAAAGTCCATGGGAAGCGCTACGCCTACAAGTTCGACTTCCATGGAATCGCCCAGGCCCTCCAGCCCCACCCTCCAGAATCATCTCTCTACAAGTACCCCTCGGACCTCCCCTACATGGGCTCTTATCACGCCCACCCACAGAAGATGAACTTTGTGGCCCCCCACCCTCCGGCCCTACCCGTGACGTCGTCCAGTTTTTTTGCTGCCCCGAATCCATACTGGAATTCGCCAACTGGAGGGATCTACCCCAACACTAGGCTTCCAGCCAGCCATATGCCTTCTCATCTGGGCACTTACTACTAAAGACCTGGGAGAGGCCTTTGCCAACAACACATGATCACCAATAGCTTGCCACAAACTCTGTTGGAGAACACGACTCCAAAGTGCCTCAAGAGGAATGAAAATGCTTGACGGGGGCTGGGGAAGGAAGCCAGGGAAGAGATCCAAAGACTCTTAGCGGGAGGGAATTACTAAAATAGTGCTACAAAAATAAAGAGGACGCTGAAAATGTAATGTATATGGACATACAATCTGTGGACCAACCTTGTAAAAGACATTGTAAGTAGAAGCATGACGTCATGAGGACAAAGTGCCAAAGAAAGTGTTCTTAAGAAGCGTATAAACTTTAGAGTAGAGTTTGGGATCCTGCTAATGCCAACTGGGATTAAACTAAACCCATAGAGATAACACAGTCTTGACCTAACATCCCATGTATAATGTCATTTTAAGGAAAACTACCTGTATTTAAAAATAGAAACATATCAAAAACAAAAACAGAAAAGAAGAGAGACTGTGGCCCATCAGCAGACATTGACATGGAACTCATCGACACTCGCTGTTTTGGGTGAAAACAGATTCCTTCCATTTGATGGACAGCCAGCAGCTCTTTCAAACTGTGAAGACAACCCAAAGTTTCCAACTCCTTTATACTATTACAGGAACTGTGAGCTGAACGGTGGACTGAGAATGTGTGCGGAGGGAGCGTGGTTGTGGACAGAGGGCTGGAGGAGGTGGTAGAGATGAAAGCAGAGGAGGAGGAGGCAAGGACTGGGAAAGAAGCTTCCCAAACAGTCAAGACCGGACTTAGGACAGTATTGGGACTGTGGAGGATGAGTCATGGAGACTTGAGGTTGAAGGTGGTCAGTGTTATACCAACCCAGTGTTAGGAGGAAGGACACAGCGTTAGGGAGGAAGGGGAAGTCATGGGATTCAGAAACAAAAATATGCATCTCTTTTTTTGTTTGTCAAAAGAAAATTTTAACTGGAATTGTCTAATATTTAAAAGAAACGTTCAGGACCTCATCATTCTTTGGGGGCTCTGTTCTCCACAGGGTCAGGTAAGAGATGGCCTTCTTGGCCACCACCATCCGAAATCTAGGCAATTGGGTTAGGCGGGCTCCAGTTTTCCTTTCGAGTCGCGAACGCTGTGCGTTTGTCAGAATGAAGTATTCGAGTCAACATTTTTTTTTCCTTTTTATATAATAATTATATAACTTATGCATTTATACACTACGAGTTGATCTCGGCCAGCCAAAGATACACGACAAAAGAGACAATCAATGATATAATGTGGCCTTGAATTTTAACTCTGTATGCTTAATGTTTACAATATGAAGTTATTAGTTCTTAGAATGCAGAATGTATGTAATAAAATAAGCTTGGCCTAGCATGGCAAATCAGATTTACACAGGAGTCTGCATTTGCACCTTTTTAAAGTTGCCTAATAGAAACTTGTGCTGAATGTTGTGGGTTTTGTGTTATATTTTATGTTGTCCAGGAACTTGTGCAAGTGAGAGCCAAGCAAATAGGATGTTTGGCACCCAAACAATGTCGGCCTCTCAAGGTCCTTCTTGCCCACTCTCTCGTATTCCTAGCCCCTTCTGGAGCAGAAGGACCAAAGGTTTCACATTGGAGTCGCCATATTTATGCGCAGAATGGAAAGAGGCCTCTACAGCTGAGGTTGTCAATGAGAAATTCCAGATCGGCACCCAGTGACCCTTAATTCCTGTTATGATCATAAAACGTTTGTTGACTGATGAACAAGCTATTGCTCTCAATGCAAATTGTATTATTGTTGGTAAATAAAGCATCATGGATAGCTGCAAGCTCTCACTTTAAAGAGACAAGGGACAGCTTCTAAATTTGCCACTTGGCTTGTCTTTCAGAGGTTCTCACCAGGTAGACTGTGACCTTAGCCTTCCCACACCAGGATAATCTGGGTGCCATGCTTTGGGATTCACCAGCCCTGAGCCTGACATACCACCAGACACTGTTTGTTTCTCTGATCTAAAGTCAATTCCCCTTGACACCTTTCTCTCCTGTGTGTCACAAATGGTGCCAACCTCGGCCAAGGTAAAGTAGTTCGAGAGGGGGAATACAGGCAGAGTGAAGAGGGAGCAAGCCCGAGCAACTTCTTAGCCTGAGGCGGTTTCTGAATTGGCCCATTTCGTAGCTGTTTTGGGGCTTGTTTTGCACTTTGTAATCCTTTTGCTATGATTAAATGAAGTTGCCAAACCTCTGTGCTATGGATATTTTGGCAGCTGTCTTCAAAGTCCGTAGGATCCGATTACCACAGCTTCAGACGCTCTGCATTACTTGAATTATAAGAAGTCCAACCATCAATCATTTTGCAGGGGTGGGGAAGGCCCACAAAGTGCCTGCATCTCCTTAGGGAAAAAAAATACATAAATAAAAGCAAAAAAGCTGGCAGCTAGGGTGACCCAAACTGTTCTAATGGAAAAGCGCAGTCGTTTTTACTGTGGCATGCAAAGTCAAGGCTCACCTATGATCTGCATAGCAATACTAATTTACTGGGATAAGCACTCAATTCCACTCTTTCAAGGTTGTATCATGAGCAAAATCGTAAAAACAAGACGTGATTATCATATTCAGTTTTAACAGATGTTTTCAGTTAAGTTCCCCCCCATCCAGATTATTAGCAGACTTTATGACAAGCATGAGCAACTGGGATCATTTTGGATAACATGATGATGCTGAGTTCTCCCAAATAAATAATTCTCAAATTATGTCTTAAAATAATGTTAACTCTCTGCTTCTGTCATGATCTAAGTCCAGAGCACTCTCCAAGTTCAGATTCATAATGACACGAAGGACCTTTTTCCCTCTCTGCTTCTCCCATCCCTTGGCTTGCTCCGATACCCACTCATGATCCCTACCTAACCGCGCTTCTGCTGCCAAGAGATGTGCCCTCTCTCCTTGTCTTAAATGCTCTTCTGGGCTTTGTACTTGGTGGAACCCCTGTGTATTCCCAAACCTCAGTCAAGACTTCATTTTTGCTGCCAGGCTGATGCCCTGGCTGCGTTTCTGAGGGGTTCATGCTGGACTGATTTGTCAGGACGGGTGCAATGAGAGGACTTTCTGCTCCTCTGAAGCACCTCTCTGTGTGGCTGCCGCACCTGCCACCTGGGAACACGGGCCCGGAGGGGCTTCCCTGGGACAGCAGCTGCAGTATAGACGGCTAACACTCCGGAGCTGGGAAGCTGATGACAGATAGGAAAAACACAGATATCCTGCAGGCCCCCCAATTGACCTTTAACCTGTGGCAGGCGAGCAACAAAATTTTTTTAAAACCTGATTTGATTACTCTCTCATCACTCCATCCAAATAGAAGTTCTGAGATGAGTAATAAGAGAATAACAAACACTTTGGGTTTCTCAAAGGTATATCAAGTTCTGTTACTTCTCTTTATCTCAATCTTGGTTTAAAAAGTCTTGTTAAAATGTTTTCGTGTCAAAAGGGAAAAAGGTTGGATATAGAAGTCAAATATTAAAAATAACTGGAACCTCTTTATTTATCATAGAGCGGTGGTTCTCAAAGTGGGGTCCCAGGGCCAGCACCATCAGCCCCACCTGGGAACTTGTTGAACATGCTGATTCTCACACCCTGGGACCCAGCCATCGATTCTAAGAAGGCTTACAGGCAGTTCTGATGCAAGTTTGAGAACCGCTGCAAAGGAAGAAAAGATAATCTGAGTCTACGTGTGGAATGTTCAGTGAAATCTCAATCCTATAAATTTTTTTCTGTGGCCACGTGAAAATCGACCATTAGGGTTACTAGTTTACTCTGGAAGTATCATTCTGAGTTATGCTTCCTCTGCGCAGCTCTCCCTTTGCAGTTACCTCCTCCCTATGTGTATTAGTTGTCTACTGCTGAGCAAGAAATGACCACAAATTCAGCAGCTTGAGACAACACACATTTATTATCTCACAGTTTCCGTGGGTTAGGAGTCCAGGCACAATGTAAGTGGGTCTACTGCTCATGGTGTCATCAGGCTGAAATCAAGGAATCAGCCAGAACTGTGATCTCATCTGTGACTGGGATCTTTTTCCAAGCTCGTTGGTTGTTGGCAGAATTCAGTTCCTTGAAATTGTAGGACTGAAGTCCCATTTCCTTACTGGCTGTTAGCCAGGGACCACTCTCAACTCTTGGAGGCCACTTAGGGTCCTTGCCACAGGGCCCTCTCCACAGCAAGGCAGCTGCTCCTTCAAGGCCAGCAGGAGAATCTCTCTCACTTAAAATCTCTCTGACTTCTTTTAAGGGCTCACTTAATTAGGTGAGGCCCACTCAGGATAATCTCATTTTTTTTGTGAACCCAAAGACAACTGATTACAGGTCTTAATTACATCTGAAAAATTTCTTAAGCCATAGAATATAACCTAATAACGGGAGTAAAACCCATTGTATTCACAGGTCCTGTTCACACTCCAGTAGAGAGGATTATGTAGGGCATGTACACCAGGGGATGGGAATCTTCGAGGCCATGTTAGAATTCTGCACACACCATGGATATACTACCTGTCTTCTAGCATTTTCTAGGATCCTCTGTGAATCAAACCTGCTTAAAACCCACACTGCCCAAAATGCCAGCCATGACTCAGAAGCCCTGTATACCTGAAGCCCTATGCTCCATGGCTCCCTCTCCCACTGGCAATGTGGGCCTCTTTGAGCAAGTCTGATGGTCTTGATCTGACCAACCTGAAAAGCTTTATGTTGAAAATGGAAGGGCTAATGCTAACTTTTCAATAGTATTTACATATTCTTTTTATTTTATTTAAAAAGCAGCCAGTTATTTCTATAAAAAAGAACTATGCAGACTCTTCTAACATAATTCTTATTTTGAACTAATTTTATAAAACAAAATAGCTTCATTGATTTTCCCATCAAGTGGTTTCACAAAATATTATTCTGTTGAGGCAAGCCATAATTTTACTCGATTATGAGTTGTGCTACAGCATGTTGAACGACAGGCTTATGCAGGAAACGTGTTAAATGTAGGATCATTATGAAAAAATAATAGAAATTTTTCATGTTTCATAGACACATAGCATGTTCTCTAAAGAAAATAATCCAAAAATGGTAGCCAGAATTTCCTTCTAAGATGACTTCATAAAACAGTTTTGAGATTTTACAAGGCCATGACACATGGCTCTGGGTCTCCAGATTGGCTGAATGAGCATGGCCAAAGAGTACTAATTAAAAAATCATCACCCATCTAGGAGGGAGGTCCCAGGGACAGACCCCAGGCTTCTGCCCTTGACCTTACTTATTCATATCTTACTAGGATGAGGACATAGAAGACAACTCCAGATGCTATGGGCTGAGAGGGCAGTGGGTTACATGACAAACTCGGGATGCCAAAGAACAGGCTGAAAGGATGGGCCAAGTTTAACAAACTTACTGGAACTTAATGATGTTAAGACCTGCACTGTGTCCAAAAACTCCTGGAGCTGGACTGAGCAGAAATACATGTGAAAGCTCTTCGGGGTTTTGGAGATGACAGCAATGATATGTAGAACAGCCAGCATTTAATGAGCTAAGGGGCAGACACGGCACTAAGCACTTCAAATGCATTGTCTCTTCATTCCTCAATCACCCTCATGATACTAATTAAAAAAAAAATCCTGACACTCAGATTCAACAACTTACCTAGCACACTCAAGGTAAGAAGGTGAGCTAATGCTTTCCCCAGTGCTATCTGACTCCCAACCCTCTACACTTAAGCTGTTTTGCCTCATGTTGACAGGACACGCGAGGGCACCATGATAGTCCAAACTTGGGTTGCATTTTCTAAAATAGATGATTAGACATTACAGAGGCACTAGAATCCCCTAGATTTGTTTGTGATGTGGCTCTGTGTCTCCAGGGTGACTTGAGCCTACTCTGCTTGGAGGTTAAAATGCATCACATCTGTTGGGCACCACAGGGCCCAGGTGAATGGCAGGAAGCAGCTCACTAGTGGGACCACTGAACTGCCCTCCACATTTTCTCATTCTCCTGTGGCACTCTTCCAGAAAGGCCCACGGCATGGCAGTTATTGATCACAGCCTGCTCAGCATTAGACATGTGCAGGTAAAGAGTGTCAGGCTGCCCCAGGGAGCCTCAACCCAGCTCCAGACTAACCATCTCCTCCTCCAAGCAGGCCCAGGAGGCTGGGAGCAGAGGCTGGCTTTCCATTTAAGATGCTCAGCAAGGGGCGGGGCCGAGGATAACTGTGTAAGAAGGAATTTGGGTTAGAAGTTATGAAGCCATTTGGTAAAGTCTCTGGATTAGAAGGCCACGATATCCCAAGAAGCTGGTGGCACAGGGCAGGGCAGGAAGCTGCCAGTCTTCTTCAGAGAGGGCCACCTCCAAGGAAACAGGGACCAGAACCAGTGTCAGTCACAGTAGGTCCCGCCTCTTCCTGAGTGAGAGAGTGGAAGGGGTGGGGAGAGAGCAAGCGTCCCTGCGCAGAGTCCCTCCCCGTGGAAACATGCTTGGTAGGGAATAGTCGTTCCCTCCTAACAATAGGCCTAGTCTTGAACTGGTCAATTGGACAGTTCTTTTTAAAATAAATCTCTGCTCTCATCATCTTTTCTAATTTGAGACTCTGTGCCTGTCTGTGCCTCTCTCCTTTCATGTTTATGTAGCACAGAGCATTTCAAAGTGAGATTAAGCAATGGTCACTGGGTTTTAAACCAGCACTGTCTGGTCCGTGCTCACAGTTAGGCTCCCCTATTTCGATTAAGACGAAAACACTAACAGAGTTTTATGTCGTTCACTCAGTGAAGAATGCGCACTTGCCAAGATTGTTTTATTCAAGTTCAGCGGCAAGGACAGGACTTGATTTCAGGATTTGTCTGACTCCAAAGCCTCTATGTCTAGCCACCGTGCTGTTCTGCCTCTCAGAGAAAGTTGAATTAAGAGTAAGACTCAAGGGATGGGCAGATGATTATATGACGATGGGAAGCCAAGAGCACAGGAAGAAACTAGGAGGAGGAGAAGACAGGAGGAGGCTGAATTATAAGTTAGTGTGTAGTGTCCAGGTGTGTGTGTGGCGGGGAGGAGAGGGAAGCTTGTCAGCCAGATACTGAACTATGATGACTTCTGGAGACCTCACAACACACCCACAGACAGGGAAGGACCCGGTCTTTCTTGTAGAGTGTCACACACACCAAGTAAAGAAATTATGCAAAATCAAACCAGATGAATCCAGGCTACAGAATATTCAGCTTTGGTCGAATGAATGCTATGTCTTGGAAATTACCTCATCTGATAATTGTGTTGGGAAGTACCTCTCACGGTGCTTTGATTATCTGTTTACAACTTGTGAACCCACCAGAATTTCCCTCTTCTTTGTCTAGCACTTCCACCCAATTTCCACTTTTCTTCCCATTGTGGGCCAGACGCTGTAGGAGTGGTTTTTGGAAAGAATGTTACCATAATTCTTAGAATTCAAGATAAATCAATGAGGAGCAAGAATGTCTGGTTTCACTTATCCAACAAGCATTTGTTTGCTGTCTTTGATGTCACAGCACTGTCAGAGGTACAGAAAGGTGTCAGAGAGTTCTTGTCCTGGGAGAGATTATAATCTAGAGGGAAAGGAAGAGTGTGCATGGAAACCTCTAGAGCAAGACTAGACAGTGTGAGATCTGCACAGAAGTATTCAGAGGAGGGAGCAGTCACTCTCAGTGAGTGGATCAGGGAAGGCTTCTTGAGGGAGGTGAAGGGTTTGATGGATAGACTAGGTTCCAGGAAAGAAGATTTTCTTTTCTTGAGCAAAGGCATGGGATTAGAAGACAATCTTCAGGAGAGAAACATATCAGTCATGGAGAAAACAAAACAAAAGAAATCAAGCAGCTTGTGGTTTACAAAGTAATGTAAGGCCAAATAGGATGTTAATTCTTGTACATAATGAACCACATCCGAAGTGTGGCACCCGTGTGGACCACATCTGAAGAGGCATGACACTCACAGGTCTGACCTGCTGTGGTCTGCGGTATGAAGAAGACTCGGGGCACAAGAGAGTGAAAAATGGAGTCCGCACCCATTCTAAAAGGTAAGCCTTTCAAATGATAGGCCATTTTGGAAAATATCTCCAAGACTTTTTTTCAAGTAGCCCCTATCTCTTCCTTGGGCAGAGATTATATTAAACAACTGCTGAAACATACCAAACCATTGAGAGCTGATCTGAAGATTTGAGGATAGTGGGAGTGAAAGACTATTTAAGGATATCTCACATTGCTGTGAGATGTAATATAAAAGTGATAATAACAAGGCACATTTGTGATGAGCTCGGTAATTCACAAAGGGCTTACCCATGTGCTTTCCCAGTTAATCAGAGCAACAGACCTTAGAGATAATTTACTCGTTCATTGAAAACAAAGATCCGATCTATAATAGCAGATAGGAAGTTGGCCCAGGGGATAAAAAAGTAAATCGAACACAGGCCCTGCCTGTGGACCTCAGGTTCTTGTGCACCTCAGAGTCTTGTGGAATTCATGTCCCCGTTTGAAGATGACAGGCAGAGACTCTAAGAGGGTAATACATCTTTTAAAACATGGAGCCAGTATGAAGCAAAGCCTGAACTTGAGCCCAGGATTTTGATGCTAGCCAGGTGCACTTTCAACCATTCAATGCTGCCTCCTCCTCAGTGGTACTACACGAACTCAGTACAGAAACATCATGAAGCCAGGCAACTGCTAATGTATTTACACAGGTGTTCACCTTTGTGTGCACTGAGGCAGGCCTATCTTTTTGTACTATTACCTGATCTTAAATCTCAGATCTCATTCTTCCACCCCCAAATTCAGGATGGAATAGCTTGAATTAATCTTCCAAAGGTTCTTGAGGGGGAAATTATTGACAACAGTATGTAAAAGGAGATGATAAGAAGACTGCCAAGACAGGAGGGAGGTTGGGAGAATTTACCCCAAGAATGGGAAAAGATTAAGGTCCATGGGATTCACAAACAATGGGGAACTACACTATCATGGATGTGTAGGCCCTGGGAAGTGATGGGAATTCAGAGGTGTGGCTGCATGATGCTCCTTAGGGGCCCTCATTATGCAACCTCATCAAGGACTCTGTTTGACACTGAAGCAAGAATCCATAGGGTTTGGGGCAATGAGTGTGCACTGAAGACCAGCAGGCTTTTAGGACCTAAGGATGGAGAGGAACCTACAGTGATGATGAGATTCAAAGATTCAAAATTCTTACCAGCTCTTGGTGGAGCCAATTTCGTTTTGATTTTAAAACAAGAAGAATAATTTTCTCATACTAGATTCACATCTATTTATTAGTAAATTCATCTCAGTGACGGATAATACAAGTGGAAGAAACAAGAAGAGATGTAAGAAGATGAACAAATTTGACCAATGGAGTCAGAGCACTGCTCCCAACAACTGAGAAATATACGTTCTTTTCAAACACCTATAAATCATTTATAGAAATCACCAAATATAGGTTTATTAGGCAAATCTCAGCACATTTAAAGGATTAAAATCATATAGTACCTTCTCCGACCCGAAGCAATTAATCTAGATGTCAATAAAAAAGTTAAGCCAAAAAAAATTGCACTCAAGAAACATACTAGCATTTCAAAAAAGGAAATTATAATGGAAACCAGAAAATATTTGTGACTTAATAGAATGAAAATGCGTATCAAAATTTGTGGGATGTAGTTAAAGCAGTACATAGGAATTTATAGTCTTAAATGTTTACATTGGAATAGAATAAGGGATAAAAATTAGTGAACTAAACAGCTATTTTTAAAAGTTAGTACAAGAACAGCAAAACAAACAAAAGGAGAAAGCGGGATAACATAAACATAAGGGCAAAAATTAACAAATTGAAAAACAGGCTGAAAATATACAGAATTGATAACAAAAGTTGGTTCTTTGAAAAGGTTAATAAAATTGACAAATCTCTGTTAAAGCTGGTTTCAAAAAGAAGACACAAATAAAAAGAATGAAAAAGTGGGACAAAACTATGATCCCTAGAGACTTCTAAAAGATTAGAGGATATTGTGAACCAATTTATGCTTATTCATTTGAAAATTAGATTAAACTGACAAATTCTTGTATAAAATAAAAAATGGTGCTGGCCTGGTGGTGTAGTGGTTAAGTTCACATGCTCACCTTTGGCAGCCCGGGGTTCATGGGTGTGGGTCTCTGGACACAAACCTATACACCACTCATCAAGCCATGCTGTGGCAGCGTTCCACATACAAAATAGAGGAAGATTGGCACAGATGTCAGCTCAGGACCAATCTTCCTCACCTAAAAGAAAAAAATATAAAACAGACCACTCAAGGAGAAATAGAAAGCCTGAATAGTCTTACAGCCATTAAAGAAATTGAATTGATAGTAAAAAATCTTCTTGCAAAGAAATCTACTAGTCAGGTGGCTTCATCAGTGAGGTCGACAAAATATTTGAGGTGCAAATAGCTACAAAATTAACCAAAATGTTGTGGGATATATAAAAAGAAGAAACACTCCCCAATACAATTTGTAAAGCTATCCTAACTTTGATGTTATCACCAAAAATCAACAAAGACAGTACAAAAAGGCCCATCATGCTTATGAATGTAAGATGCAAAAATATGAAACAAAATATTAGCTAAAAGAATTCAGCCACGTACAACAAGGAAATTACATTATGACAAAGTTGGGCTCATCAACATAATACAAAGTTGGGTTAAAATTAGAAAATCAATTAATGTAACCCCCACATGAGCACATTATAGGAGCAAAATATGATCATCTGATAGACACAGAAAATTTATTTAATATAATTAAACATCAATATATTAGTAACTATTGGCGAACTAAAAATAGAATATGACTTTAACTTGATAAAGGGCATTGATAGAAAACATACGCAAATGTCACACTTTAAGGTTAGAATTGAAAGGATTTTCTTTGATGTCAAGAACAAGACAGAGATGCCTAGTATTACCATTTCTATTCGACATAATTTTGGAGGCTCTTATCTGAACACTAAGGCAAGAAAAAAGAAATAAAAATTGTAAGTATTGGAAAGAAAGAAAGAAAAATTTCATTATTTACAGAAAATATGGCCGTGCATATAGAAAATCCAAATTAATCTTTAGGTTAATTTTTCAAATTCATAAGAGTTTTAGCAAAACTGTTGGAATAAAAATTCAATTGCATTTCTACATACTAACTGACACATTTAAAAAAATTAAACTTAAGAATATATTATTGGCGCTGGCCCTGTGGCTGAGTGGTTAAGTTCCCGCGCTCCGCTTTGGCGGCCCAGTGTTTCGCCAGTTCGAATCCTGGGTGCGGACATGCCACTGCTTATTAGGCCATGTTGAGGTGGCGTCCCGCATGCCACAACTAGAAGGACCCACAACTGAAAAAAGAAGATTGGCAACAGTTGTTAGCTCAGGTGCCAATCTTTAAAAAATATATTATTTACAAAAGCATTAAAGTAAGAATAAATCTAGTAAAGATACACAAGATCTCTGTAGGAAAATAGTAAAACTTCATTGAGAGACATCAAAGAAGATCTAAATAAATAGATGAATCCTGTGAATGGATTTAATGATTCAGTATTATAAAGACGTCTATTATTTGCAAAATGACTAGAAATTCACTGTAATTTCTATAAAAACTCCCAAAAGTTTTTTTTTAAAAATTTTACAAATAGATTCTAAAATTTATACAGAGGGCTAGATTAGTCAAGACACTCTTGAAGAAAACACAGCCTAGGTTTTGTTTTTTTTGTCCTCTCAGATACTAAATCTTATAATAATTAAGAATCACAGCATGAGATGGCTCAAGAATGGAGAAATAGGTCAATGGAATAGAAATCCATAAATAAATCCAACATATATGAATACTTGATATAATCAGAAATGACTCTGAAGATCAGTGCAGAAAGAATGGACTTTTGAATGAATGGAACTAGAGAAGTTGGAAATCTACATTGAGAAAAAAATTACATCTGACCACTACATAATACCACACGTAAAAATCAACTACAAGTGGTTAAGGGCTAAAATTTAAAATGCAAAAGTACAAAGATCTTTGAAAATACTACAGAAAAATATCCTCATGACCTTAAGGTGCAAAATAATTTTTTTGAACATGACACAGAGACTGCAAACGATGAAAGAAAGATTGATAAAATTTTCTACATTAAGATTAAGAATTTCTTTTTATTGAAAGATATCATTAAAGAGAGTGAGAAGGCAAACTACACGCTGGGAAAAGATATTCATAACTCACATAACCTGCATAGTGCTAGTATCCAGAATGTATAACTGTTATAAATCAATAAGAATAAAACAATAGAAAAATATGTAAACAAATTGAATAGCTCACTTCTCAAGAGTGGGAACATGATGGGCGATAAATGGATGGATGATGCTGAAGCTCATGATTATCAAGGATACGGAAATTAAAACCAAAATGATGTCCATTTGACACCCACCATACTGGCAAACATTGAAAAGTACAATCAGAAGCATTGATGATAAGGCTGTAAAACAAAGGGAGTTTCATGCACTATTGATGGAAGTGGAGATTGGCACAATCTCTTTGGAAAACAGTTTGGCATTCTTTGGCATTCACTGCAGAATAGATGAACTGTATACCCGAAGTCCCATTAGGGAAATTCCAAAGGAAACTAGGAAGCTCCCACAAGTCCAGTAGGATACACGAACCACAATGTTCCTACAAGCATGTTTGTTATAGTAAAAACTGGAAACAACCCAAGAATCCATCAAAAGTAGATTAGATAAGCCAATTTTGGTATATCTACATAATGGAAATATATACGGCAATGAATGAAACTGACAAACTTAATATTGAGCGAAAGAAGCAAAGAGCAGGAAAACATATACAATATGGTTTCATTTATTTAGATTTCAAAAGCAGGCAAAGACAAACAATATGTTGTTTAGAGATCATGCAATGGCAGTTAAAAACAAGTATGAAGACAAGCAAGGGACTGATTCTTCCAAGTAAAGAAGGTGATTACATCTCAAGGGGAAAATGAGGGGTGGGGTCAAGGAGTGATGCTCAGGTCTTTGAAGGAGCTGGCAATGTTCTATTTCCCATTGTGGTGGTAATTTCTTTATTTGCCTAGTATCTTTGTTTTAAACACTCTTCTGTGCATATGATTTATCTTCCAATGCAATTTTTTTAATGATATGACAAAAAAAAGACCAAGCACAGACTAAGCCTCAGTTTCACTCCCATCAGGAACGCTGTGGGACAATGTTTAGCAGCCTTGCTAAATGTGCTGCCCTCTGATTGCTCTTTGCAGAGGATGCTTGGTTTCCTCTTGTGAGGTGGCTGAGAGCTCGCTTTCGGTACAATGGGTTTTGGTATTCCCCAGAAGGTTTTGCTTCCTCTGCCAAATGCCCTCTCTTGGTTAGTTATTGTTGGTGAATGTCTGTGAAGCATTCTGTCTCTCTAGTATGGGTCCCCTATGATTCTCTTCTCTTCAAGAGATATAGCTTAATTCCCCACTCTTTGACTGACTCAATGACTTGCTCCTAATAAATAGAATGTAGTAGATGTGACAGTGTATGACTTCTGAGATTAGGTGATAAAAGGAATTGTGACCTTCTCCTTGCCTTCTCTTTTGGATAATTCATTCTGGGAAAGCCAGCTGTGCCAATGAAGGGGAGTGCATGAACTTAACTACTCGGCCACGGGTCTGGCCCCTGCCTATGAGTTCTGCCCAACTTCGTATATTGCTTTAGACTTTAAGAATGGCTAAGCCAGGGCTGGCCCTATGACCAAGTGGTTAAGTTTGCCCACTTTGCTTCAACGACCCAGGGTTTCGCTGGTTTGCAACCTGGTTGTGGACCTAGCACAGCTCATCAAGCCATGCTGTGGTGGCGTCCCACATAGCAGAAATAGAAGGACCTACAACTAGAATATATAACCATGTACTGGGAGGCTTTGGGGAGGAGAAGAAGGAGAAAAAGAAAAAAGATTGGCAACAGATGTTAGCTCAGGGCCAATTTTTAAGGAAAAAAAAAAGAATGGCTAAACCGATATATCCTGGATTGACCTCAGATCTGCAAGGTAATCCCTTTGCTTCTGAAATATCTTTGGCTGAGTTTTCTCTCATTCTATTGACAAAATATGGGCTGACTCTCAGGTTTTCTGAGGCTAAAGAATATTTCTTAAAGAAATACTTTTCCCCCAGATGATAAAGGGGCATGGCAGGAGCATAGGACCCTGAAATTCTGCATTTTGTAGATTGTAGTTGAACTAGCGTGGGCTTTCAAACCCCACAGACATGCATTGAATTCTACCATTTGCAGGTTGTTTGACCTTGGGTATAGCATGTAGACCCTTAGAATTCTCTTTCCTTACCTGTTGGGTAAATAATAGTCACCCAATAAATATATGTTACTTAGGATTAAGTTTGGCTAGGAAAGAAGAAAAACAATAATCAAGGTTGAAGTTTGTGTCCTTCAAAGTCCAACGGTAGCTGGTCTAGGACCGGCATGTCATCCATGATGTCGTGAAATCCAGGATCTTTGTATCTTGTTGCTCCACTATGTATGGTCGTTCTGGTCAAAGACAGATGCCCTAACTCGAGAATATTTGCTGAAAAGCAAAAGTTGGGCTTGGACTATGTATCAGTTAGGATTCTACCAGAAAAACAGAAGCAGAAGGCTGTGAATGTGTATATGTACACATGTATGTATTTCAAGGAATTGGCTTCTGCAATTGTGGATCTGGCCGAGTGAGTCTGAAATCTCGTGGGCAGGCCAGCTGGCTGGAAACTCTGGGGCAGGAGCGGACACTGCAGTCCACAGGCAGAATTTCTTCTCCCTCAGTTTGGCTCCTAAGATCTTTCACCTAACTGGAAGAGGCCCATGCAGATTATTAAGGATCATCTCCTTACATAAAGAGAACTGATTATAGATATTCATGACATCTGTGGAATACCTTCAGAGCGACACCTAGGTTAGTGTTTGAATAACTGCCAAGAGGACATAAATGTGGCCATCACAGGCCAGAAGTCTAAGAATGATTTCCCACAAGTTGCTCTCCTGCAGAGGTCCATGGAAAACAGCTACAGCTGAGCACTCCAGGAAGCAAATCGGGTCCCTTCTGCCACCCCACAGAAACCACATCTGCAAGGCTGGGACGTTGAGACCTGGTTTGCCGGGGGAGGGACAAGTGCTCCCCAAGCATGAATCTGAGCTGCTGGGTCAAGGCTGGACCCCTCCTGCTGTTGGATCTCAACTCCTAGTCTCACCAGGAAATGCAACTCAAAACCCCTCTAAGGGTGGGGATCCCTCTCCTGCGGTCTGATGCCAGCCCTGCTAGCCCTCTGTGTCCTGCCACAAAACAATGCGTCCAACAGGTGACCCATGTGTCCACTTCTGCATCTGACTCCATGAGTTTTCTCCAATAAACGCCTCCCAGCAGACGCTGTGTGTGTACAGTCGGGCCATGTGTCCTTGGTTGAGTGACATCTGCAATCCAGCTGGTGCTAATGAGGAAAGGATAAAGAGGAAGAAGACAGAAAGCATATGAGAAATGTGCTTACTTCACATTCACCGCACCTACCAGCAGCAAGTTGGAAGAATGGAGTCATCTCCCTCTTATTAGGAAGAAGGAGTGGGAAAAGAAATTGGAGGTAACGATCAGCTTCTGTCAGCAGGGCCACCACCAGCACACAGGGGCCCTTTGTGACGATTGGAAAACCTGTTCTGGGCAGACAAAGCCCTTGGGCAAATGATTCGCTACAACGTGCCCTTCCCCCAGGGTGACACACCCTGTGCCAGGGTGCCGGACTTGGTGATGGGACCATGGGCTCCATGTCAGCTTCCACTGGCCCCTCAGCCACTGGCCTTTCTGCCGTGCCCAGTCTGCTCAACCACACACTGAAGCGCTGTCTGTCACAGAATGCTTGTCCTTTCCCCTAGCCTGAGTAATTTGTTGATAGAAGTAAATGCATCAAAGTCCTTTCAGAAACTGGAATGGACACGGAGGTCAATGCTGGAAGTCCTTTGTAACAAGTATGTTACGCCTTATGTTCTCTGCCAGGGGATAGAATGCCGTTGGAAGGCAGAATCCTGCGTCTGGCCTCCTTGGAGATGAGAAACACTCTCTCCTGTACAGGGGCCTCAATAGCAATCCTCGAGGGGTTTTGAATGTGGTACTTACTTGGTGAAGATGCTGAGAGGATTTGATGACCGTGATCGCAGCCATGCTTCTTAAAGACAGCCAAATGCCACGTACTTTACATATTTCATATATAGTGAGCTGTCAGGGATACAAATTGAGGATGTTCAGTTTCCAGTTTCTTCTCACAAGGGAACTGCATGGGACTTTGGATTCTGGAAGCTTCCTGTCACGCTGAGAATAAAACCCAGGCTCCTCACCAGGTCCGCAAGGCTCTGCGCCATCATCCCGCCAGCTTCTCTAGCTTCACGGCTCAACTCTCCCCTCGCCTTCCCTCCTTCTGTTCCTCAAACCCATGGCCTTTTCTAGGTTCAGACCTTTGCACCGGCGGTTCCCACTGCCCGGGGCCCTTTGCCTCCAGATCTTCACAAAGAGGGCTTGTTTTTGTCCTCCGGGTTTCGGTGAGGCCCTCCCTGACCTCCTCTGATTGTGCCTTCTTGCACAAGCCCACACCCCACTGCTGTTGTCTTCATGGCCCTATCACTGTAGTCTCATCTTTTAAATACTTGTTTTTCATCATCATGATTCTTGTTGCAACCTCCATGAAGGACAGTCCTGGCACCTGCAGGTTGACTCGTAAGGGTGTTTTTACTTGTGAATGACCCAGGTTTGGAAAGTCTAGACTTCAGGCAGAGCTGCATCCAGGGTCTTCATGACTTGGTTCCATCTCTCAGCTTTATTTCCTGTCTGTAGGCTTCAATCTAGGGCGGGCTCATTTTATGTCATATCAAGATAGTTGACAAAGCAAAACTCTACAGTTGATCTCTCAACTTCAGTACCACTGACGTTTTTGACCAAATAATTCTTTGCTGTGGGGGCGGTCCGGTGCATTGCAGGATGTTCAGTACCATCCCTGGCCTCTACCCGCTGGATGCCAGTAGCACGCTTCTCGATATGACAGCCAAAAAGGTCTCCATTCATTACCATGAGGATATTTATCCCAGGAGGAGCAAAATCACCACCAGTTAAGAATTACTGACTTACATCATGGCCTTGAAACCACTCCAATGGAAAAAGCATTTCTTTTTCCCAATAGTTCCAAGAAGAGTCTTGGAATTGAAATTGTTTCTCTCCCTGACTTTGGTCACATGCCCATCCTTGAACCCATCATTGTAGCCAAAGAAATGGAAGCACTGACTGTCCAGTCTGAGTTAGGTACCCTCGAATTAGGGTAGAATTAGGATTGCTTCAGTCTCACTCCAATCTTTGATGGTTAGGCAGGAGTTGTTACCCAAAGAGAATGGAGGAATTATGACCACAAGGGAAGAATTATCACGCTGGTCTGGAGGAAGTCTCTTCTAAAGAGTCCTCATTGCTCATCTCACACGTGCAGTGGTCTGCACTGGGCCCACGTCATCCAATGCCGTGGTAGTCTTCATGTTCTGAGAAAATACAGATATTTCAGTATTTTAATCCATAGAGCAGAGATCCTTAACTGGGGCTGGGTACTCTCTAAGTTGCAAAATTTTTTGCATTTGTGAATTTTTCTGGGGAGATGGCCCATTCCTTTCATCAATTCTCCAACGTTATCATCACCCTAAAATAATAAAAGCAACATCTCAAGAGATTTACCTCCTAGTTTCAAGCCTTTTAAAAATGATGAACCAAGTACAGACCTATGAAGAGCCATTTGTGCTTTACTGAATAGTCCCCTGAACGCATACCCTAAATCTGTTGATTTGGGCCCAAATAACAGTTCTTTTATGTTAAACTAACTACACACTTGTACATAATGGAATTACAAGTTTAGATAAACCCCAAAGTTCTCTGTGAATATATTAATAAAAGTTCTCAAATTTCTCTAGTGAAGCCAAGAAATGAAAACTAAATGACACTAACCTTAAGGTTTTTGACTCTCCCCTCACCGGGAGCTCCAGAAGGTGTGATTTCATGCAGAGGGCACCATTCAGGGAGGTAATGAGCACCTGCGATCCTGCTTCTGTTCAGAAAGGCTAGAGAACTCCAGGGAGGGAGTGGGTCACAGCTGTGGCAGGACCCAAGTCAACACAGCTTCCTTTCGAGACACAGGACGGCCCCGTAGTACCGTCCATGACATGGAGGTCACAGTGGGGTCAGATGCCAACGTGCCGCTGGTTTGCATTATGATTTTGAACTCTTGTGCCCACTTGGGCCTGCTCTGTGATACCTTTGGTATCTCTTGGTGAGTGTTTTACACACGGATGTGGTTGGCTTCAGAGGGCATGAGGGAGACAGCGTGAGGGACTAGGGTAAAGTCAACACCTGCCCTTTACACTGGCAGGACCAATTCTGTGCCTTCTCCTCTGAGGAAGACCTCTCTCTGTATATCTAAGGACTTGCATTAAAGAGAGTTTAAGTAGGTTTCCCAACACCTCTGTGTCTTTGACAATTATGCCAACATCCCTGTCACTGAATCATGTGGCTTTGTTTCTTCTTTCCCAGCCTCCCAAGATATCCCCTTGTCTTCTTTCTCCCCTCTTCCCTCAGTCCCCCACTCCATCCACTTCCTGGTTCATCTCTCATCCCAGGGATGCGCTGGAGATACGTGGACATCCAGAGTTCCTTTCTGACCCAGTTACTCCAGGAACAACCAGACACACTTTTCCTTATATTTCTTGAGTGTTCCAGACACTGTGGAAGGGATGGAGGTGCTGAAGGACTTGAGGTCCCCCTGAGGTTGAAAGCAGCTGTGGGGGAGTAACCAGGCAGAAGTGCAGAAGGGGAGGAAGGGAGGGGCAGCTTTCCCATCTTAGAAGCATTGCTCAGACGGTTTGGTGGGGAAGGATCTGGGTGGGGGGAGATACTGAGTGCATGGTGATGGGAGCAGCTCGTAGGTTTGCAGACTAACTGTCCTGGAGTGCTGGATGGAAGCGAGGCCGTTGCCCTGAGGACAGGACTTGCTGGTGGATGTTCTGGCCAGAATATTGGGAGGTAACAATGAACTTGAGGGCAGAGGAGGCTGACACAGAGGGAGAGGAATGTTGGGCAAATTTCATGCCTTTCACAATAAAATAAAATTTCTGTGACAAAAGCAGTCTCCTAGAGGGAGGAGCTGGCATGAGGCTGGGTCACAATTGCCAAATTGGAGTTGGGCAAGATGAAGCTACCTTTAGGTCAGAATGGGGCCAGGTGACTAAGGGGTTGAGCCAGGACAGGGAAAGGCTACTCATCATCAGTTGTAGAGAGTTAAATCTTGGTGTACATGAGAACTAGTCCACTAAGAGTGAATCCAGAGAGATGCTTCCAAGCAGAGGATGGCGACCAAGGATGCAAGTGATGGGAAGGTAAGGCTTCTAGGTAAGGGAGGACCAGAGTGCTGGGGATGAGCCCAGGAAGGCTGGTGAGTCCTTTGGCTGCCACCTCCTCAATGGGCCATGCTGTCTCACCCTCCTCGTCTTTACACACATGCTCCCTCCCCTTGAAGCACCCCTGCCCATAGCACCACCTACTTGGTGCTCACTCATCCTTCAAGGACCGTCTCAGATCTCCACCTCACTCATTTCAGAGTGCCCCAGCTTCAGTCTTCAGAACTCTTATCTTCCACCCCCTCTCTCCGGTTGATCCCTTAAAGCCTCATGACTTTAAGTACCATCTGTATATACTTAGGCTGTAAATGCAAAGAGATGACTCCCAAGTTGTAGCTATAGTGGACATCTCCCATGGGCTCCAGTGTCTACTTGGATCTCTAACGAGAGTCCAAAGTTAACATGTCCCGGACAAAATCAAACTCTCTCTCGTGCCATACGTCAATTCAAATCTGGTTGGCTCTACCTTACAGAAAATGTGCAGAGTCAGCTCACTTTGCATCACTTCCACCTCTGCAGTCTAACACCTCCGCCGGCCCTGTGTCGGGCAGCTCTGCTGATTAACTAACATCCCCAAACCTCGGAGCCTTCTGACAACCATCTGCTTTTCATCCTGCTTCGTGTCAGCGGCTGTGTTCAGTTCTTGTGGCTTTGCTCTATGTGTGTTCTAGTTGTAGGACATAGGCTGAAGAAGAACCCCTATTTCTCCCTATTTGGGATGTCCGTTCTTACAGAAGAGGAGACAAGAGCAAGAGGCAACCAGGCGATGCTCCTTAAACTTCTGCTCAGCTGTGGCCTCTGCTCAAGTCCCTCGAGCCAAAGCAAGTCACGTGGTCAAGTGCACAGTCCACACGGTGGAGGAGCATACTCTGCATGAGGGAGGCAGGCAAGGCCCAGGATGCAAGCTCTTGTGACCATAAAGGGACAGTAACACAATCTATGTTACCCTCTAACTTGTCTTCCAGTTTCTGCTCTCCCACCTGCTCCCCAATTCCCTTCTCAACACAGCAGCTAGAACAATCCTTCTAAAACCTTCATCTGATCATATTACTCTTCTGTTCAAATCCCCCAGTGGTGCCTGGTCCACTCAGGCTAAGTGTAAAAGCCAAAATCCTCCTAGAGATCACAACATCTTGGCCAGACTCTGACCACTTTTGCCACCTCGTCCCCTATGATTGCTGCTCGCTCACTCCACTCCAGGCACACTGACCACCTTGTTGATCCTCAAAACCCATTCCTGCCTCAGGGCCTTTGCACTTTCTGTTCTCTGGGGGCACAGCTCTAATATCACCACCTTTGGGTCCACCCCGCTGAAAATTGCAACCCCACGGGGCACCGGTGCCCACATCCTGCTTCGTTATTTCCTCCATCGCACCTCTCACCACCATCACATTGACTCGTTGGTGTGTTTAAGGAGTCTCCCTCACCAGGAAGAAAGTTCGTCTGGGGCGAGGACTCTGGCCTGTTTAGAGCCGTCCTCACACGGCCCAGAATAGGCCCTGCAGCACGTTCCTCCCCTTTGGCTCCACTCTCCACCCCCACGAGATTTTGGTTTCTCCAGAGCCTTGGCTTCCCCTTCACTTTCATTTCCACCGTCCTTTCCTCCTCGGGAGTCCCTGTCCTGGTCCAGGGCCTGCGTGTGTCGGCAGTGATGAGAGGGAGCCGGCGCTGGAGCACTCGGGGAGGAAAGGGAGGCCAGCAGAGGGAAGCTGGAAGGGGCGCCGGGGCTCAGGCAGCAGAGCTTCTCCAGGTGAGGCCTGGCCGGGGCCGAGCACACGGAGGGCAGGCCGGCTCCGGGATGGGCGACCTGTGGGATGGACGGGAGCAGCGCCCTGGCTCTCAGCTCCAGGACAGGGACCAGATCTGAGTTGAGCACTGGGAGGGCCACCGGCGGGGACGCTGACTGGACCCACGGGCTGCTCAGGCCGCGGTGAGGTCTGACCACTGCCCAGAGCCAGGTGCGACTCACACCCGATCCCACAGGGTCAGCACGTTTAGACATGACCTCTCCTTTGCTTGATTCTCTGTTTCATTCTTTTCATCTTAATTTTTGAGTGAGTAACAAGTTCTCATGGTTCAAAATTGTGAAAATACAAAATAGCTCACCGGGAAAAGCCTTATTCTCTCTTCTCAGGGCCCCCTCAACAGAGAACGACTATTGTTCCATTCTTGTGTATCTTTTTATGGTTTTTGTGTGTGTGTGTGTGTGAGGAAGATTGAACCTGAGCTAATACCTGTTGCCAATCTTCCTCTTTTTGCTTGAGGAGGATCATCCCTGAGCTAACATCTGTGCCCATCTTCCTCTATTTTGTATGTAGGATGCCACCACAGCATGGCTTGGTGAACGGTGTGCAAGTCTGCAACTGGGATCTGAACCTGCAAACCCCAGGCTGCCAAAGCAGAGCGTGCAAACTTAACCACTATGCCACCAGGCCGGCTCCTCTTTTGACAGTTTTTAAAATGCAAATACAAGAAAATGTGAATATAAACCCCCCGCTTCCTTCACGCTTGGTGTGAAATGTAGCAGAATACGTACCCTGCAGACTGCTGTGCATCTTGCTTTTTCCCCTTAAAAATGCCTTCAGAGACTTTCCAGGTCGGTTCAGAGGCAGCGTCCTGGTGCATTTTGGTGGCTGTGTGGTTTTCCAGCGCTTGGATATGCCACATTTTATTTGACTTTTCTCTGTTGATGGATTTTTTGGTTGTTCCCTATCTACTGATTATACTAATAACACTGCCAGGAGTCATCATGGACACATGGGGGAGAATTAGCAGAAGCCAGAGGTGGCACATGGATTCATATTCAAAAGGAGTAGTTTAAAAAACATTTAGAACAGTAGTTTCAACCCTAGATGCATATAAAATCACCTCGGAGCATCTACACACTACTAATGCCCAGACCCAGTTTCCAGAAATTCTCATTTCACTCAGGTGAGGAGGGGCCGAGGGGTTGGTCCTTTTTAAAAGTATTTTCAGGTCACCCAGTGGATGGCGAGGGCTGGGACCGAGGGTGAGGGGGCTGGGAGTGCATGGAAAGGAAAATATCTTGGGGGAGTTTGAGGGGGAGAGAGACGAGACTGGAGCGAGAAGAGAGGCTGGGACAGCTGCCAGCTATAAGGGACTTTAGCAAGATGCAGAGTAAGGACATGGTTTTGTTCCTAGTAAATTTAGCTGTGTTGTGGATTATGTGGTTCTGCCTCCCCACCTACTTGAGTGACAATTAATAAAGGCCCACTCTACTCTTCAAGGGTGTGGATTCAACTCCAGGTCTTTCGGATGCCTTCCCATGTAGGATGGGCCTGGAAGGGGAAGCCCGCTTTCATTCAGGTAAACACATATTATTTACTCATCGGCTCCCACTGGGAGGCCTATGTTATTAGCATCTTCATTTGGTGGATAAGGAAGCCGGGACTCAGAGAGGGTAAGTGGCCTGCCCAAGGTCACACAGCTCAGAAGAGCTGAGCTTTCCTGCCAGAGCAGAGCCCACTTCCTTCCTTGTAACTCTCGGGACTTGCAGACATTGGGCACTTCTTTTGTCGTTTGTTCCCCCTCATCTTTTCTGAATCCTCTCTCTGACTCCGCGTCGGCTCTCCGCCGGGTAAACCATGACTGTCAGGAGGTGCGGACTGCCAGCACTCGCTTCTTTTTCTCTCTGGGAAAGAAGCAGTGAGCCTCAGGTCGAGTTAGCAGCCCGTGTTCACCCGCCTCACCAGCAAGGTCTTCACAGCCTGGTGGGCCAGCCGCCCCGATAGGAGGACAGGGGGTAGCGTGTGGGACCCGACCCCGGGACCTTCGTCATCACCCCAACAAGGGCAGGCCAGTCAGAGAACGTGAGTGTAAGCCATCAGCCATCTCTGCTCACCCCGGGAGATGCCCATGTGGCTCCATTGTCCCCTCTCCTGGGACTGCCCACCTGCCTCCTTATCTGCGGCTGGCAGAAAAGAGGACTTTTTTAAACCAGGGCTAGCACCTTGATGAGGTGTGTTGGCCACCAGGGCCCATCAGTTTCCACGTTTCTTCCCCTCTCTGGAAGGTGGTGGGACTCGGGGAAGCCAGCGTGGTGTGGGCGGGCTCCCCCGTGAGCCTGGGCAGGGCCTGGAGAGAGATCATGGGTTTGGACCAGTGGGTACTCTCTTCTCTTGTTGAATGTCTTTGCGTGGACATGGGTGTCTGCATGTGTCCCTGTAGGTATGTGTCTGTTTGTGAGTATGTGTATGTCTCTGTGTGTCTGAGTGTATGTGGGCGTCCTCATATGTGTGGTTTCTGTATATGTGCATCTGTGTGTGTGTATGTCTGTGTGCATCTGTGTGTGCGTGTGTCCCTGTGTGTGTTTTGTGTGCTGCAATCTCAGAGCTCTAATTCCTTTGGAACATCTTTTCAGTTCACAAAGATGGAGAAAAGTTTAGAGTTGCTCCCCCTCTTTACTGGAGAAGGCCCCTCAATGTTAGAAGTATTTCTAGAACACACCATGTGGTCACCAAACCCACAGAGGCGCCGGCCCAGAGGAATTCTGGGCGGAGGAGACCGACCATGGGATCCCCTGGTGGGTTGACTCTAAAGCGCTGGGACGGATCCCCGTGGCTCCACTAGGTGGCGCTAAGGCTGCATGCGCTGCCGCTTCAGCTTGGAGCCCAGACCGGATTCCTGCCTGTTCGCTTGCCTTCTAAACGTGCATGATTTCCTTGTCAAGGCATCGCGCATCTCTCTGGAATGTCTGAGGCCAGTTGTTAGGTCATCTTCAGCGTGCTGCGGCGGGCTCCCGCATGAACCAGGGCAGGCCTTGGAGAGAGATCTGGGGATTAAATCTGTGGGCGTGCACTTCCCTTGTTAAATGTCTCTGTGTGTGTGTGTGTGTGTCTAAGTTTCGTGGGCTACAGGCTCAGAGCTCTGCTTCCCCGAAATCGTCCTTTCGGTTCACATTGATGGGGACAAGTTTGGAGGTGGTCCCCCAGGGAAGAGCCAACATTAGAAGCTCTGGGTCAGCAGATCTATGATGGCCCTGGGGCTTTGGGAGCATGAGAGTCATTGAAACCCGGAGCCTCCTGCAGATTCTGCCCTGGCTGTGACTCCCAGGACCCAGGCCCGGTCCCTTCCCTGTGCGTTAGAATCCCTCCATGCACGTGAGCTGTGTATCCTACTGCATCACAGGATACAGCTGTCAGATGCTCGAGGAAGAACCAGAGTGGGCAGGGGTATGGGCTGAGGGCTGCAGTTATGTTTCCACATGAAAACAGAGAAGAATTTTCCTTCGTGGATCCCCATGAGGAGCAGAGAGATGTGACCCCTGTTGTAACTGTGAGTTCTTCACGAAACGTGGTGTGTTCAGAATCTCAGCACCATTACACCCTGGGAAGGTTGGTTTGCTCTCTCTCCTTTGGTGGCTGATGTGACATGGAGACATCATTCCTTTGTAGTAAAACATCATTACGTTCAAAGCCAGAATCCCGCTCTCTCTCACCAATAACCTGTTTCCAGATATTTGTGTTGTGAAAGACCCATTTATAATTTCTCTCCTTTTCAGAAAGAGTTCATAAAAACGGCTCGGATCTAATAAGGAAAAGATATGCGTGTGTTTTCTTAATGGAGTAGGCAGAGGAGAAGACTCAGATTGTCAGTTGCCCTGAAATGTCCTGGTATTTTAACATACTGTCCAGTCAGTCTGTCATTTGTTCATTCACAAATCATTTATTAAAGGAGATGAAGAAGGAAACCCACATGAGTCGAGCACTTCTGGGGGGGTGCCAGGAGCTCACTCCCTGCAGGTGGGGGGTGTGTCCCGGACGATGGGGCAGTCACCACCCTGGCGGCTCACAGCTGAGTGCAGCAGCACTTCTAAAAATGAGGCCGTGGACCCCCTGCCTCCAAATCGCCGTGTCTCCGTGTTAACAACATACGTTCCTGAGTGTGGCCCAGATTACTCTGCTTTTACTGCACACACTGCAGAAACACTGCCCTGGTGTTTGGGTCACCCGGTGGGTGACCCCACAAGTCAAGTGTGATGAGTGCTGTGAGAGAGAGTAGCCTTGGAAAACCCATGGTGGCGAACAGCTCTTAACACATCACGGCCTGTTCTCAGCGCGTTAGGTGTTAACTCACTCAATGCTACAACAATCGCTCCAGGTGGTTTCTGCAATCAGCCTCGTTTCCCGAATGAGGAAACTGAGGTACAGAGAGGTTCAGTAACTTGTGCGAGGTCACACAACTGGAGGGCTGAGTGGAGGTGGGACCCCTACCCCAGCCGGCCTGGCAGTGGAGTCCAGGATCTTAACCGCTGTGCTACGCTGCCTCTGCTAAGAGGTAAGAAGGAAGGCCCTTAGTGACAGAGGGATAAACATAATCCTCTTAGAGAATCAGTTCTTTGAAGGTTTGGACTGAGTTATAAATTTAGAAACTAGGACTGCAGCTTGGAGATACTAGTCGAAGACCCAAGGAAACCAGAGAGAAAGAATGATTTGGATGGAAGAGAGGAGAACAAAGATATGCAAGACTCTGATGAAGAAATGAGGAAGAACGTTTCTGGGAGAAGTAGCGCTGGGGTTCTAATTTGAAAGGATGCTGAGAGGACCCGCGAATCCCACGAGGGACCGAGTCAACGCAGCTCCCCCAAGAGAGGGCGCTGGCATCTCCTGAAAGAGAACAGCTGTCGCTGCTTATTCTGAGGCTCCCCTGGAAGTCTTTAGGCTTCTATTTTGTTTCCATTGTTGCTTCAAAACACAGAAAACCTTAACTGGAATTCCCCACCTTGGGGAAAACACAACCCCCTAGGCTGATGTTACCCGGACCAGTCGGCTGGCCATCATCAAAGCTTCCTTAGGGCCAGCCCAGGGGCCCTTCTGCCGGGAAAAAGGACCACTATCTGCAGGTATTAAGAAAGGGAACTCACTCCTGTTGAGTGGCTCCCAGGTGAGCAGTTGCACAGACCTCTAATCCTCTCAACAAGCCTCTGCTGGATATCAGGTTATTATTTTTTCTAATCCCCAATGCGTAGCCAAGAAATCAAGACTCTGAGAGTGGGGGTAGCTCGCCAAGCTGACAGCCTGTGCGTGGTGGTGCTGGCATGGAGACCCTGATGCTGTGCCAACCGCCTGTCCGCTGTGCCGCCCTGCCCCAAGGCTGCAGCAGGTGTCCGTGCCTGTGCGCTGTGCCGCCAGGGTGCTCTGACTATTACAGAAAGAAAAGAGGGTCAGTGCCAGGGGGGAACTGATTTTCTTAGTATTTGCTTTTCTCTTGAAGGTGGAAGCCAATCCGCTGAATTGAGGGTTTCAGTTAGTTGTGTGCAGGCGACCTCTGGGGTTTTGTGTACTTCCTGCTCCGGATTGCTGGGTGAGGCCTCACCGGTAATCCACGTAGCTTACAGGAACGGAGGAGAAGGCTTTCCTTTTTAGGAAGCAGAAGACAAACGGAACACGTCTTGTGTTTCAAGGTTCTGAAATCCCCCACCCTCTGGTCCTGCTTTACATGATCGAAGCTTATATGTGGACAAAGGGAGAGAAGAAGAAAAGGTGTGTCCCGTGGCCGACTGAAATTAAGAGGCTAGGTCTAGCAATTCTCTCTCTCCCCCTCCCTTCCCCCCTCCCTCCATGCGTCCTTTCCTCCCAACCAACCATCCTCCGTTCTTCCTTCTTTCTTCCCCCCTCCCCCATTACCTTCCCTCCCATTCTAGTCTAGATTCCCTCCTCTCGTCCACCCTCCTCCCCTCCTCTTGCCCCCCCCTTCTTTCTTTACCCTGGGGGTGGGGTGGGGGAGGACTGTTTACAGCCAGCGAGGAGGCAGAGACCAGAGCTTCTCGGATTTTAGTGTGCACACAAATAAACCACTTCAGGATCTTGTTAACGTACAGACTCTGAGTCGTGGGTCTGGGGTGAGCCCGAGATTCTGCATTTTCAGCAAGCTCCCAGATGCTGCTGCTGGGTGATGGCAAGGCACCTGGGAGTGTCACAGGATCAAGTGACCTGCGCTGACTGAGCCCACCTGCTGACTAACTGTGAGGAGGACTGGCCAGCACGATCAGCTGGTGGCACCAGGACAGCCGGCCCTGTGGCACCTCAAACCAGCTGCTCTGAAATTGGCAGCTTGGCAGCTTGGGTCTCCTTTGAGCTCAACAGGCTGTTGTCTAGTTCTGGGAAGATGGTTCAAGACAAGTGGGAAGGGAGAGACAGGGAAGTGGCCGCCATCTTGTTGGGAACCCCCTCACTAGACGGTGGGGGAGAGGCAGTGTCCCTTTCAGCCTGGACACCGACTCAGCCCCACTAGCTTCAGATTCAGCCCATCTGAGAGGGCTGGACAACACTCCAGATGTGAGATTAGGGTTTCACAAAGTGTTGTGCAATGACAAAAGAAACCCCAGGCTGCATCTGCATTTCCCCAGCTGGGTCCTGGGCTGACCCCCCTCTTGACAAACTGCTCAAGTGATTTGACCTACACCGAAGTTGCAGAACCACCATCACCAAGGTCATCTCCCATTCTAGAAGTTTCTCTTCTCTGAGCTAGTCAAACTCTCTTCCCAACAGCATCTCAGGGGACTCACAGAAGGTGCTGCTGTGAGGGTGTTCGGGTTCCCTCAGACTCGTCTCCTCACTCTGGAGGAACTGGAGGCCAGGAAATTAAATCTTGGTCGCACAGCTGCCAAGTGTAGGGCCGAGACTAAGCCCACACATTTGGATTCCTAGTCTGGAGTACCTTCCTCCTAGCCACCTCCTCTTTCCCCCGCCCATGCCCCGCTGTTGCACTCACTACTCCAGCCCGCGTCTCCTGTCTCCTAGCCCCGTTTCTAATCCACCTCTGTAATCCGTTCTTCATGCTGACAGCAGACTGAACTTTCTCCCCAGATCCTTTATTTTTTCCTGCCCCCACTCACACATTTTCTGTGGTTCCCAGCTGCTACCAAAACCCGCCCAAACTCCTCTCTTCTGAACATCCTCTGTGTTTTGCCATCAAGGCATTCCCCACACGGAACTCCATTCTGCGTCTTCCAGGCAGCCACCGTGGTAGCCACTCCATTTTCCTCCATTCTGGCGCCCTCAGATTGCTCATACTTGGAAAATCGTCTACCCAGAACTCCTTAATCCTTTATTTCTTCCTGCCAAAGTCTTTCCCATCCTTCCAGGCCCAACATCAATATTCTGCCTCTCTGGGGACTTCACTGAGAAGTAACCGCTCCCTCCTCTGACTTCCCATGGTGTTCAGGGAATGACTGTGTAGCTGGAAAGCTCTTTGTATTCAGGGGTGGAGCCTCGCTCATCTCTCCATGCCCGGAACCCAGCCCAGCGCCAGGCATCCTACATGTACAGGATACCTGTTAACAGGCTGAGAGGATGAATGAATTATCGAGCAGGTGACTATGTGTGAATGACTCATCCTGACCATTTGAGCTTCATGATCGCCAGGAATTTAGCATCTCCCACTGATTAATGAAAGTAGTTAGGTAGAATTCTTGAGTCTTTACCCCAAAATATACAAGCAAACATAACATGCCCTAAGTTATCTTTCTCCAAATAAATAGAGGGTAGCAGACACATGACACCACAAAGCGTAACCGCAAAGAGACACCAGGGAGAAAAAAGAAATTCTGATGGTCAACAACTAAAATGATGTGCATTTCAGAATTGTTACCATTACTTATTGGGTTGATTCAGAGCTATGGAAACTGTTCATGCTTTTACGCTATGAACTGTAGCTGCCCAAAACCATCTTCAAGGTCAAGTCAAACAATTTAGACTTTAGTTGACAGGTAATAGACTGACCTTATTAAAAGAGCATGAAATAAATCCTTCAAGGTTCACTGTGGGCAAACATCAGAGACCTGAGCTACGTTCTCCTCTGGGGAGTGTGGGCAGCAAATCAGAGGAAGTAGATTCTCTTATTTCCTCTCAAAGTCTAGCCAGGCTCCAGAAATCAGAGCCTTCCCACCTTCCCCAAGTCATAAATGCTTGCTCCAGCTACGGAATTACCCTGATCACCGACGCATAATGGTGTTTTCTTGGCTCCAGCCTTCTCCATCGGTTGTCCACCCTGCCCGCGGTCCCCAGGTAATTCGCAGACACTGTTCCGCTTTGCCTCCTGTAACTATAGCCAGAGACACGCGGGGCAGTGAAGAGAGTCATTATTTCCATCACTGTCCAAAAACAATTTTCTTACTTAAACCACAACTCTCCGACCCTCCTCTTAGAAAACAGCCCAAACCGAGAATATGTTTTCTTAACAAACCTCAGTCAAATATCTTGGCTGGTCTGCCATTTTCTCTCAGTAGATTCCAGGAAACAGGGGTGCAGGGGTGCCTTATGAAGCCCCAACTGTGATATTCCGGATGTGAGCCTCTCATCCTGAAAAAGGGTAGCTACGGGTCAGGTGCATGGTTGTTTTTCTTTTTCTTCTTTCTCCTGGTACACACAAAAGTGTAAGTTTAGTTTTCTTTCTCTTTTCTCGTAAGAACACTATTGTTTTTAAAAAACTGTGCTCATGAATTCTTTCTCCCTCTTGGGTGCAGTTGGTGACAAACCTGGGAAACTTAGCTGCTTGTTTCTAATGCAGACAGTGGCAGAATCTTGAGGCATCTTAGCAAAGACACAGCACACTCCCTTGAGGGTTGCTGGTGCCCTGGACTGCAGAGAAGACAGAGATTTGTCTGTAGAAGTCTCCCTCTGCCCCAAAATGCCATCTCCAAATCAAGCATGGTTGTGCCCCCCAAGGTTTCATAAGCAGAGACACTTTCCCTCCTAGGATCTGGCATTATCTAGAAATCTCTCTTTCCTTCAAGCCATCAGACTATGAAATCAGGGTCTCAGTTGCCCCATTTCCTGTCCTACTCTCAAGGTGAGAGGTCTCTAGTACCCTAGGCAGCAATAAAATGCGACTCAGTCCCCTGTTCTGTCACCTTGTGAGAGGCCACACATGGGATCCACCGCTTTCTAAGACTGGTTAAATTTTGGGAGGCTCAGCAAAGAAAACTCCTAAATGGAGGCAAAGCACCACCGCTGCTTCTTTCTCAAGAAAAGACTCCTCCGGGGTCCCAGAAGGTGCTGACATGTTCCCCGGAGGACCGACTGTGAGGAAAGAGGATTCATTGCAAAGGGAATTTCTCCATCCATTGTTCACGGGGAAAAAGTTACCTTTCAGTTTCTGGGATTCTCTTCAAATAAGCTCCTTTCCCTCCCCCCTCGCCTCTTGCTGTCACTAAGCAGACTTCATAGGTGGGGCTTCCTTTAAAGGAAGCAAATGGCAAACATTGTTGTGGCTGAACAGGGACAAAACATCTTTGAGATGATGAGCAATCCTGTCTGGGAAGATATCTCAGAACCGTCCCCACGGCTCATGGCTGCTACTCTTGAAGACAGGCCACAGGATTAAACAAGTAAGGACAGGAGGTGTTGGGAGGGGATTCCTATGGTTCCATGGATCCAGGGTCTGAAACGAATAACAACCCAAGAGTGATCATCTACTATGATGGCCACTCGAGATAATCATTGCTACCATTGCTTGACTGCTGCATGTCAGGTTCTAGAACCATCTATCTCTTATGTATATTATCTCATTCAATCCTCTCAGTAACCATATTTTACAGATAGAAAAACTGAGATTTAGAAAGATGAACAAATTGTGCAAGAATGTAATCTTGCAACTCACAAATGGTAGGGCTTGGAATCTGTTATGCACCCAATTCTGTCCCCCCCCCCCCAAATTTGTATGTTGAAGTCTAACTCTCAGTGTGACTGTATGTGAAGAGAGAGTCTTGAAGGAGGTAATTAAGGTTAAATGAGGCCGTGGGGGTGGGGCCCTAACCCAATAGCATTAGTGTCCTTCTAAGAAGAGGAAGAGACACCAGGGATCTTTCTCCTTCTATGGTACACATAGAAAAGCGTCCATGTCAGGACACATTGAGAAGGCAGCTGTCTACAAGCGAGAAAGAGAGTCCTAACCAGAAACCAACTGTGGAGACACCTTGACTTTGGACTTCTGGCCTCTAGAACCATGAGAAAATAAGTTTCTGTTGTTTAAGCCATCCAACCTTTGGAATTTTGTTATGGCAGTATGAGCAGACTAATACAGAATCTGGCTCAAAATCTATGTTCTTCAGCCTCCCGCATACTCACCTGTGCCCTCGTTATGTAGATGCTTCCATGCTTGATGGGATGATCTGGTGCTGACATCCAGCTGATGAGGCATGGGAGATGCACTTGCCTCCAGAAAGAGACTTTAAGCGAGGTAATGGCCTCCACCCCTAAACATATTATGTTAAATAAATAAATATGCCAGATGGATCATAACCAAGCAGAAGGAGCTGCAATCTTGCAGGAGGATAGAACTATGTCCCTTTATAAGAATTTGATACGACCGAATATGTCACTACAGCACCTCAGTACTCTGTAGGTCCAAGTGGACTCACATTGTCCCCTGCCTCCTGCCTTAGCTCCAGAACACAGCAACCGTGGTTATCCTCCAGTGTCCCACATCTCAGTGAGTGGCACCCCTTCTGTCACTTCCGCACCAACCTGTCCCTGAGACCATCTCCCCCACGTCCCTGTGACCAATCTATAACTGAATTCTATCTTGTCTTTTAGTCTCCTACGTATCTTCAAAATACATCCACTTCTCCTGAGCTCCATTGCTGCCACCCAACTTAGATTACCGAAATAGCTGCCCATCTGGTCTACCCATAACACAGTTTTGGGTAGTTGTTAAATGTGTGGCTTTGCAGCCAGATGGCCTGGTTGGAGTTCTGGTTACTTATTCTCTCTTTGTTTTAGTTTCTTTGTGGTTAAAATGAGGATCATAATGGTACGTGTTTCGTTGCATACCTGTACTTCATGTAAACACTTATAAGTGTGCCGGGCACATAGGACATCAATCAGTGCTGGCTGTCATCAACATTGCCCATTATGGTCTCCCTCCTTCCTGTCCTTCCCTCTGCAGCCACAACAGTCATCTGAAAGCTCTCCTTAAGGGCCTTCTACGGACCCCCACTGCACTCAGGATGAAGAGAACAGTGTTTAACTCACCCACCAGGAACTATTCCATGTGGTCCCCACCCACCCCTACAGCCCCATCCCAGCACTCACTCCCCAGCTTCTCCGGGCTTTGCCTCATGCTTCCAGGCCTCGTGCTCCCTGCTGCCTTCCCCACAGGGACTTCTTTGCACTTGCATTCTCTCAGATTTAGGAATCACCTTTCCCCTTCTTTGTGAACATAACTCCTACTCATTATTTATTTTTGTTCCAGCATCGCTTCCTCAGGAGGCCATCTGTGACTCCTCTTACTTGGCTCATATCCTGGTGGGAGGTTTTATTTGTTTGGGGTTTTTTTGAGTTAAAGTCCATGACCCCCGTGTGAGTACCACGAGGAACCACGATGCCTGGCACGTAGCATGTACTCAGTATTATCTACTGTATGTGACAACACACTCTCCTCTCCCATCCCTTTTAGCCCCTAACTCTTCTCTGCAGCTGCCCTGGTGGCCCGGGGATCGAAGGATGGAGTTGAAACTCTTCCTTCCAGGCTGTTGTTTTCAAGCACCTACTGGCTTTCCAAGCCTTGTTTGGAGAGGAGAGAAGTGGTCACGAGGGAGACAGAGTTTTATGGCTTCCTGTGCACATTCAAGTCCATTATCTTAATGGACCCTCACAATGACTCAGCCCTCAGATAAGATCGTTATCCTCTGCTTTTGCCAATGGGTAAAGGGAGGCCCTGACAGGTTGAATTATCCAAGATCACAGAGCAGTGAGTAACAGAGGAGGATGAGAACAAGGCGGTAGGAACTTGACTTCTGTGTCCTTTCCACTGTGCCCCGGTGTCTGGCGGCAGCAGAAACCCAGACAGAGAAAGGTGATGACAGGACAAAAGAAGGCACGTGTGTCTCTTGTCCTTCTCATTCTCCTCTTTGTCTTGGAGAATTCCTTCTGTTCTATTTCCTAGTTATCACAAGTTGGGTTTTCTGAGGGCAGACTCTGAGATGGAGTTTAGGGTCTAAGGTGTGTGTTAAGAGTGCCCATGAGACGGACCCCAGTGGAAGGGAGAAGAAGGAAGACATGAGTGGGAAGAGGAAGAGGCTGAACTGTGGTGCAGGGGTGACAGACTCAGCTGACACCGTGGGGAGCTTGGGAGCTGAAATGGCCAAACGCTGGGCCTTTATAGCCTTCCTCCATCTGTCATTGTTTGTGGGCCACCCTGGTCAGGCGTCTCTGTAGCTGAGGCCTTCCAAGAAGGGGCTGCTAGCCCTCCCTGCAGCTGGAGCAGAACGTCCTTCATCGAAGGGTAATCTGGACAGAGCATCTTCGTGTCTACTGAGCTCATCCTGGCTTCCTGCTTTCTCTGCCTAATTTATGGTTCCACCCTTTCTCTTTATTCAGTCACTGATCTGTCTGGAAAGAAGTTTCCTGAGTGAGTCTCTCGTGATCTGTGGCCTGATGAGGTACAGGCGTGGCTATTCATCTGAGTGTGTGGGATTCTTGGTCTGCCATACCTGACGCTAGGGTGATTGTGTGGCCTAAGTAGTTAAAAACAAATCAAGAGTAAGGCAAAAGGAACTTACCCTTCCTTTTTCACTACACTTTGTAATTTTTGACCCATTGTTGCTATTCCTATAAGGATCATTTCTATAAAACCAAACGATGACATAATGAGTATCCTTGCAAAGGCCCAGTGACAGTAGCACCCATGGCCCGTGGACCTTGCTTCTGTTCGGGACGTTGCCTTTTTCAGACAGCCTCCACATGTGCTTGATTTCTCATATCATATCAGCAGATAGCAACCCCTTCCTGAACTCAAGAGGACGTGGAGAGGTGGGTACCATGCTCAAGGCCGTGGTGCCAGCTCATGGGAGAGCCAGGAGGAAACCCCGGGTCTCTCAACACTGAGATCTTTTCGCTCTCCTAGTTTTAGAAGTCAAAGGGAGAATATCCTTTTGTGTGATGGCTTAAGTTGTGCAAGTATCTAGATTCCTTTTATTGTCCAATTAGATTATTCAGGCTGTAAAACTTGAGATAATTTGCTTTCTTTTTGGTGTCAGAAGGGCATGAATCCAGTTTTTGCCACATTGCCACATCCAGAGAACCTTAAGGGAGACAGGAAGTGTAGACACCAGCAGAAGTGAGCATGCAGCTCAGTGGATGTTTATTTAATGTACTATCATTATAATAATAACAATAATTATAATAATAATAGTAATTACTATTCTGTTTTTTTTTTTTTTTTGGCCTCTCTGGAAAGATGGGCTCTAGTTCCAATCAAGCGTAGGTTTAAGCTGGCTCTTATTTTTTCCCACTCACTCTCTGCCGCCCTGCACTCCCTAACTGGGAGGATGTCCATAAATCCGTGCCACAGTCTGTGGTTTTCAGACAGTCTGAAGATGACTTCGACTGGACTAGAGATTGATTTTAATTTTCCGCAAGTCAACACAGGCTCACATCAGCTCCACAACCAGGCAAATCCTGTGACTTGAGGCTGCTCTTTTTGTCCCTTCCCTTCCTTTCCGGTTAGTGGGCTCCTAATCACTCTTGGCATCTGGACCTAGTCTCTTGCTGTGGGACCCGCACCAGTGGATACCACTCAACCAAAGTGACCCTGAGACGGACTCAACATAAACATGGTCCCTCGTGAGTCAAGCATCTGGGATAAGAGAGCAAACACGGGACTGAAAACCCGGAACTGGGTATTGTTTAAGAACTATCACCTGCTTCTTGGCTCTCTCTGTAGTCGGGCTGGCTGGGTTGTGGAATGCACGCCTGGTCCAGAACCACACAAAGGCCAACCTTTTATCAACACTCAACAGCCAAGTAAACACTTGATTCGCTTACTTTTTCCTGGCCTCGCTCTCCTTGATAACAGAGGAAGTGTTCTGGGAAGACAGAGTGATGGCAGTGTCAGCAGAAATAACTGTTGTGGTGTCATTGTGGTAGGTCTCATGCTTGCCAGAGCTTCACCCACTGCGGGGCCGTTGTCATGGATGGGAAAAGGCATTTCTCACGCAAGTCAACTGTGGCCTTTTTACCATGGGCAGCTGCTGTGTTTGACTTTCTTGAGGTTGAGGAAGGGACAATTTGATTACTATGAGGTGGGAAAGACTGAACGGAAGGACTGGTTCACAGTCTGAGTTGTCGAGACGGTCAGATTAAAGGAGCGGGTTCGTTCATCTTCACACGATCCCTCCATTCTCAGAAGGCCTACTTAGCTCTAGTCTACAGTAATGCTTTGTGAGCATTTATGAGGTCAGCATCTCCAGAAGAAATGCCAGGCGAAAACTCTGTAGTTACAAATAAGATTATAAATATGTTCATGACAATGTATTATAGTAGACGGCCTGGGTGCTTCACAGAGAGCTTTTAATCCTAAATTTTGCTTCTATTTTATCATTTTGGGGAAGTGATGAGGCTGAGGTGGGGAAAATGAAAAGGAACTTGAGAAGATGGTTGTGGAGAGATGTTCCCTCCCAGCCAGCTCAGGAAGTCCTGGGCTGAACCTCTCCATATACTCCTGATCACACTTGGAGATCAACGAAGGGAGTAAGATAGTAGAAGAGACCCAACCTGTTGTAGAAGCTGGTAAGAGAGAGTGAGATAGTTAATGAGTCACTTCTTTGGAGATACAACGCTGGTAGTAAGGAGCTGAGGCCTTTTCCCAGGGAAAAAGACCTGACGACATCTGCTATTGGAGATATTCTGAGACTGGCCTATCAGAAAGTGGGGAGCAAATCAAGGAGAGAACTTAGGATGAATACAACTTCATCCTTTTATGATCCTAGTAGAAACAGGTTCACCCAGCAGAGTGTAGAACTTTCCAATCCTTCTGATCTGCCCGACTCCAATTAGAAGAGGGTCTTCTATTAGAAGCTTTGGCGAGCATGAGAGAGTGGGCTCACAAGGAGCAGACGTGAGTTGGATGAGGGTGATCGCGGTATCTTGTTGGGGTGGTGATGAAGCCCTGCAAAGATGTCTTCACAAGCTCTGGAAAGTTAGGGCAAAAGGGGTAACAATCAATGGTTCCCCCTGTTTTATGGAATGAAATCCCAACAAATGGCCTTTCAGATCGAAGTGGTTGTTTACTCTCTCCATATTTCTTTAGCACTTATTAGGTGTCAGCAGTGATCTAGGCATTGGGGATAAAATAATGAATAAGAGAGGAATGTCCTGCCCTCGCTGAGCTGAAGTATTCTTCTGTGGACAGCACTTAATTGACGACATGGTTACCACAGACAATGGTGTTTGTTTTTCTGGAACCCTACTAAGCTTCACACCTTTTTGGTGGAGAACGTAGGAGGTCTGAGCGAGAGACTTCTCATGCTTAACTACTTGAATAACCTCAAGGGTCCAGATACAAGGGTGAAGACTCCACATCAAAATTGTCCATGTAAGTCCTCTGAGCTCTCCAAGGCTGAAACTCGACTTTGCTTAATGACAGGGACATGTTCTGAGAAATGTGTCATTAGGTGATTTTGTCATTGTGGGAACATCATAGAGTGCACTTACACAAATCTAGGTGGTATAACCTACTACACACCTAGGCCGTATGGTGTCAGCCTATGGGACCACCGTTGCATATGTGCTCCATCCTTGACATCATTAAGCAGCACATGACTGTATTAAAAGAATGTGAACTCTTGATCACTCCAGGGCACCTCAGGCTCTACCAGGGGTGTGTTTGGAGCAGCAGTGACTGTTGACGACTTCATGTCTCTGTCCTTGCCTGGGGCTTGTTGCCTTTGGCCCTTGGTCTAGGCTCTGCCCTCATGTGTCCTCTGGCTGAAGTTCTGATGATCACATGAGGCACTTTTCCTTGGAGGCAAAAACAGGGTTGTTGGTCAGTGAGCAGAGTGGGCTGGTGGCCCACTGGCAAGGATCGCAGCTGTGACTCCAAGTCACCAGGAGTGGGCAAGGGAAACCCTGCTTTATGAAAACAGATGAGGGTCCTTGGGGAAAAACAATAGAGACTCGCGGTGGGGAATTGGCAACCCTGAACAAAAATAGACTTGGAAGGAAAGCAAAGATGTAACTGCCGGGAACCAGGTCTGCTGGGAAGTGCTGGGGAATGGGCCAGCCGGGAGCAGCTCTCAGGCAGCCCAGGGCAGTGCAACCTCCCATGCTTGAAGGCTCTGCAGGCAGGACCAGAAGGTGTGAAGGGACTATGTGGTCCACAGCCTTCCCCCAAAGAGAACAAGTTAGCTGACAGCCCAGCATGCTCTTCCAAGGATAACAGATCAAAACATTGGGATTCAGGATCCACTCAGAAAATCTGGGCAGCATGGCCATCTTGTTGGCGGGAGCAGATGCTTCATCCCCCTCCCATGGGAGGGGATATCTGTGATGTACTTTGGCCTCCTATCTGCCTTTCTCTTTTCTCTTATTTCCTAATTTCTTGAAAATATGGGCATGTATGACTGGTATTATTTTTTTCCACTGACATTTATACATCATAGTGTTCACATATCCCTTAAAAGAATGATGAAAAGGCTGTCTACTCCTGTGTGTATTTATAAGTTAGCATCTAAACGTGTTCCTCGTATGTTTGAAAAAGTCTATTTCTTGGTAATAAATAAGACAAATATACAATACAATTCTATACGATGAAATAAGATGATGACAGATGATAATTAGAATAAATGTTATGGGACTTGATAAAATAGGTTTTAACTATCTTATTGAATAAAACACACCAACTCTAAAAGGAATCTCCTAAAACTCTTATTTGTGCATTTTATGTAATATATCTTAAAGGATTCGATGTCCCACAAAACATTCTGTTTACCTTTATAAGAAGAAGTGACAATGACCTAAACTGCTTTGGCTGTTTTACGTTCAGAATATTACAGTGTAGGTCCAAACACAGTTTCTCATACTAAGGTTCACCATTAACAGAAATATCTATCAGATGGGGAAAGATAGGAAGCCCTATGGTTCACTGGACCTTGTTTAATCATAAAAATAGTCTTTGTGTGTGGTGTCATGGGTGTATTTCAGCTGACGGTAATGAATCACAGTGATATTTGAAGTCGGTGAGGGACACTAGCTTTTACAGTGGGAAAAGGACCTTTCTGAATACAGACTCACTCTCAGACAGACCAGTTTTAGAAAGGATGCTGTCTTAGGACAGGCACTTTGAAAATAGACTCAGCTGGATGCAGTTTATTAGGAGTGCGCTTGGGAGATATACATCTAAGGAAATGAGGAAGGCGGAACTGAGCAAAGGGAGAAGCTGACCCACGTCACAGCTACAATTGGGGCCTCCAGTGATCTACAGCATCTCCATAGCTGGGATGATCCTGCAGAGTTTCCCAAATTGAGGAGAAGGAGCTGAATATTTGTATCCCTGCAGAAGCCAGTCATTGGTGACGGTTGATCCCCTGGAGGACGTCTAAGATGGGGCTAGGCAGGTCCCTATGACTGACAGCACTACCCACTAAGGGATGCGGCTGTGAACGATCAGCAGTCAATACTCTCATCAGCTGGGAGATGAATAAATCTCCTCCAAAGGGGATCTGGATGGAGCACTATTGTACCTGCTGTGGACTGAAAGTTTGTTTCCCCCCAAAATTCATAGACTGAAATCCTAACTCCCAGGGTGATGGTGTTTGGAGGTGGAGCCTTTGGTAGTTAGATCATGAGAGTGGAGCCCTCGTGAATGGGATTAGCACCCTTTAAAAAGGACCCCAGAGGGCTCCCCAGATGATTTACCACCATGTCAGTATACAACAAGAAGTTGTAGGTAGTCTGAAACCCGGAAGAGGGCACTCACCAGAACTTGAACATGGTGACACCCTGATTTTGGACTTCCAGCCTCCAGAACTGTGAGAAATAAACTTCTGTTGTTTATAAGCCACCCAGTCTATGGTATTCTGTCACAGCAACCCAAACGGATTAAGACAGTATCATCACAGTCATTACTCCCGCACTGCTCTGATCTACTTGCTTCTTATAGTAAGTTTGCCCTGTATGTAAAGAACTCTAGGATTTTGGTTGGTTTTGTTTCCTGGGGAATTATATGAGAAGCATTATTAGATGAACTACCACTCCCACTGCTTCAGTTGGTCTTGAGCTCACACTTGTCAACCCCCTTATCCACCATCCAGGTTAGATTCCCTCATTCTCGGCTCCATCTCTGCTGGCACATGTAGGCAGATTGCCTAGGGGGGTGATCCAGACTCTCCTCTCTGAGGATCTGAATCCCTGTTACTATGCCCTTTCAAGTGATGGCTGCTGCACTTTTATCATTTAAACTGGGCATGGGAGCATCAAGAGATGCCCCAGTTTGTTACCCAAGTGACAAACTTATTTTCCTTCGCCCATTGTGGAGCTTCAGTGCTACCATCTCCTGGAGATCAGGTCCCTTACCACTGACAGAGTGGCAACCCCTTTCCTTGTTGCTGGTCCCTTGGCATAAAGAGCATGAAATTACTTGATGGTGGCCATAACCTAAATTTCCATGAAACTCTTGAGGTGTCCCCTGGGGGAAGCGTTTCCCCACTCAGGGAACTAGGACCTCCAGACCCAGAAATCCTAAAACTGCAGGGGCATGATGAACAAATTCCTTATGTGGGACGTTAGTAGTGATGGTGAGCAGAGCCAGTTCTTCTTTCAACCTTTGGTTTCCAGACCCATATATTATACCTATCTCGCACACAGCACCGTATGATGGTCATTACTTAGGGAGTACCCCATCTTGCATGATGGCACCCTAATCCTGCAGCATGTCATCTGTAAGCTTATGTCTCAACTGTGTCTTTAGGGGACCATTCCACTGTCTCTCAGGGCAGTGACATCTGGTGAGTGTTGTATAAGATAGCACAGCCTTGATTTGAGAGTCCCTGTTCGTGGATCAAATGTTCTATAAATACTCAGATAGTGGGGCTGGCTGGGGACCTGTAGGCAGGAAAGGTGAACCCATACTTGCAATGTATGTCTATTCCTGAAAAATAAATTATTGCCTCTTCTCAGATGGAAAGAGTTCAATGTAATCCATTGCCACCAAGTGGCTTGTTGGTCACTTCATGGAACAATCAAGATAGAGGATCATTGTTGGCCTCTGTTCCTGACAGGTCGGACAGTCAGTAGAAGCAGGAGCTGGGTCAGCCTTGATGAGTAGGATCCCCTGTTGCTGGGCCCATGAGTAACCTCCCTCTCTGTACCTATGGCCACTCTGTCCATGAACCATTGCACCAGAATTGAGGTGGTTGATGATCGGCTGGAAGAGTCACTCTGTTTCTTGTGCCTTAGTGCTTGTTATGGATTGAATTTTGTCCCATAGATTCATACCTTGAAGCTGTAACCCTCAATGTGACTGTATTTGAAGCCACAATTGGAATAGGAGAAAGGGTCTCAATGGGATGTCTGTGTTCTTAGAAACTCATGGATGGCTTCAGGTTTCTGGAAATCTCCAAAGGACACATGGAACTGAGAAATTGTGTGTTTTTTCTGGGGAGGGTCTCCGTAGGCTCCATCAGTGTTCAGAAAGCCCAAAAATGTTAGGAGTCACTGCCTTATAGTGAGATGTGTGGTTTGGTTTTTTGGTTTTTTTCTTTCCTAGAAGGCTTCTTAAACCTATATGTAAATATCTCCTGGAAGTTTTGCCCTCTAGTTGGTTTCACCTTATGTGTGTGTTGCTTAAGTTCAAGCCTCTGGTTGCCTATGGTTTTCCTAAGTGTGAGCCAGAGAAGGTACTAGAATAATCAGTGCGGTTGACGCCTTACACTTATGCTCTTAAACTGGGGCAGTTTTACCCCCAGGGCACACAGCCCAGGCAACGTGAAGCCATCGGAGAACTGTGGGCAAAACTTCCTGAGGCATCAATTTTTTTTGAGGTTTGGGGCAGTCACTAATTTTATATTTAACATGAAATAAACATGGGTATATGATGGAGTAGAATGTAAAATTCTCATGAATTATTTAGATAAATACGAGACTTCAAAGATATTACATGCTAGTTATGGGGCTGCTCCAGGCTATCCCGCCAGATCCTGTGAGCCTATATACCTTCTTTGGCAGCTGGAGGTACTCAGCAGAAAATTCTGAGAAGTCCTGCCCTGTATACACCAAGAGCCTTGCATAACTTTGCCTACTTTCAGTGGTCCATGGTTTACCCAAGTCACAGGGATCTGAACTTATGATGAGACAGGCATTTGAGTCTCTGGGGGGATTTCATTCAAAATGGGGTACAGAGGTTCACAGATTTCAGGACTCCTCGAGTCACCTGGGGTCTCCTGGCAGGACCTGGGGCTCCAAAACCGTCTATGTTATGTGGGAGACTGTATCAGGCATATCCCTGGTATGGACTTGCCCCTGAGGCTGAGCTGGGCTTGAGCCTGGCCTCCCTGTCTGCCTGGCATCTGCCCAGCAGCGTTCGACACAGTGTGGGCACCTGAGTTGAGTCCTCATATTTGGCACTTGTTATCCCAGCTAAGTCCCTAGCTAAAGCACGGTCTAGGCTAAACACATCGTCTAAAATACATTCTCAAGTACATACAGAAAATGCAGCCTTAGGAGAATATACTGCATAAGATTTGCATGTGTGGATGTCTCTAAGTATTGAAGACTCTGTGACTGGGCAATGTCTGCCAAGTGTATGTAAAATTCCAGGACGGTGGAAGGCTGGCATTGACTCATGGATCTTGCAGTCCAAGCCCTCGGTTTGGTAGAGGAAGGGCAGGGGAGATGAAGCTCAGAGGTTTCAGTAATCCACTCTCTTTTAACCAGGAGCACCCCCTTTTACACCAGCCTGTCTGCCAGTGAAAAGGAGAAGACAGCAAAGAATCAGATGTGGGCTGGTGTGTCCCGGAGCCCTCTGTCTGAAAGTACAAAGAGACTGGGCTTCTGGCTTCACTGCTTCCTGGCTGTGCAGTCTTGGCAATATCCCCATAACGCCCGCTAAGCCCCTGTTCCTGTATCTGTAAAGTGGCGTTCATATGAATATAAATGGTCATAATAGCTGTCATGGGAATTCATTCTTTGGGGTTTGAGGGCAATGCTGCTGGAATGTCAGGACAGTTCGACTCCGGGAATGACATCTCACGAGCATAGTGAGAAGATCTGGGCATGATGTTCGAGCAGATCTACCAGCTGGAAAGCTGAGCATGCAGGCAACAGACCTGGGGGCCTCACAGCCTCACGCCTCAAAGTGCGGTCTGTGCACCAGCAGCACAGGCATCCACTGGGAGCTTTTGGAAATGCAGAGTCTCAGGCCGAGTTGCTGCGTCAGCATCTCTGTGATTCACCTCATGGTTGAAAGACATCCTCTCTGGTTTCAAGCATCATGTCCCCCAAGGCCACAACAGGAACTAGAGGACAGAGGATGGGGTGTTGGTGTCCCGGGGCTACCATGACAAAGTACCTCAGACTCAGGCGCTTAAACAACAGAAACTTGTCTCACAGTTCAGGAGGCTAGAAGTCCAAGATCAAGGTGTTGGCAGGGTTGGTTTCTCCTGAGGCTTCTCTCCTTGGCTTGTAGGTGGCCATCTTCTCCCTGTGTCCTCACATGGTCTTCCCTCTGTGTGTGCCTGTGCCCTGATCTCTTCTTCTCCTAAGGACACCAGTCTTCTTGGATTCAGGTCCACTCACATGACCTCACTTTGACTTGAGCACCTGTTTAAAGACTGTATCTCCAAACACAATTATGCTGTGAGGTGCTGGGAGTTAGGATTCCAACATACAAATACTTAGGGGACAGAATTCAGCCTGTAACATGTGGCTAGGGAAGTGATGGAGCTCTCCTCGCATCCCTCTTTCCTTTTGCCAGGGAGGAGTCTCTCCCAGATTCCCCCTGGCTGGTTCCCTCATGGTGCAAAGTCTGGGACTGGGTCGTCTGGTCACCCTAACTGCAAAGGATGTGGAAGACCTTTAGAGTGGGAAGGGTCTGTGGGAAGAGGGAGTCGGCAAAAAGTTTAGTAAAAGGACCCATGAAGGTTCTGCCCTAACCAGCTTTGTGACCTTGGGGATGCTCTTTAACTGTGAAATGAGGCGGTTGGATTAGTTGAGATCTAAGGCCTCTTCCAGAGCAGAGGAGTTATACTAGAAATCTGAGCTCCCTTGGCATGCCCAACATCCTCGTGCAGAAGGGTGACTAACTCGAAGCAGTCCCAGCCTCGGGATCTCGAGGCACCTGGAAGCTGGTTGACCTGCTTCGGTAGTTTCTCTTCCTCGGGCCATGTCTGGAAGCGTGTCTGGGGCAGCTGGGCTTGTAGGCATTTCAGGGGCCACTGATTAAAGTACAAGGTTGACATCTGAGGCAGAGCCTGGCTATTGGCAGGCAGCAGGGCTGCGTTATTAACCTGGCTGCCTTGGGGAAGGTTGTGTGGGACTCAGAAAGTCAAACGGTGGACAGAGAAAGAGACCGTGTTTGTTTAAATTGAGCCTTCTGGCAATGGGTGGGGAGGTGAGATGTATTTGCTGATCTCCTTTCTCGCTGTCTCCTTCCTTCTTTGAATCCACTTGTAGGGTGGTCTGTTCCCTCTACCCTGGAAGCAATGGCTCCTGGAGTCAGGCTCTGGGATTAACAAACCTCAAGTATCAGCTCAGCCACTTACCAGCTGGCCAACACTGGACAATCTGCTAGCCTTTTAGACCTCAAATCCACCATCTGTAAAATGGTGCAGTGATATTCCATAGCAGTGTTTTTGAGATGAAGGAACTTGATGGGTGTGTGGTATAAGGCCTAAAATTAAGGCTCAATATTATGTGCTACTTTGACGTCTGTACAAATCATTAGGGCCTTGAATGGCCTAACTTCTAGTTCCCTCCCCATTCTGCTCCTGCAGAGAAGGTCCCCATGACCAAACTACACTCCTGCCAAGTGCAGTTCTTGCTTATCCTGGAGTTGTGGGCTTCATGCGATGCCCTGCTAGCCCATAGAATTATTCAAGCAAGCCAATCCCATTCTGGTGCTTTTGGGAACCAGGGGCCACTCTACCCTCTTGTTACTACTCGTGCTCTACACAGTCTCATCTTGCTCACTCTGTCCCCACGTGCAACCCTGTGTGGCCCTGCATGGCAGGCAGTATCTTCCTCCCCTGGGCTGTAAGTATTTGTGACCTGTAAACTGCTATCAATCTCATCTGTCTAGTGTCGGATGCTGTATGTTTGGTCATCTCCTTAACCCTAGAGTGAGAATAACCTTCTTCACCATCCGGATGAATCAGAGGCAATTAAAATGATTTGTGACATCCTTCGATACTGAGACACATACTTAGAACCCAGCAAATGTTAGCTATTGCTGTTGCTGTAATTTTGGAGGAAAACGATAGTTTGTTTTTCTTCCAATGAGGTTTGATTGGTCAGTTGCATTAGTCTTAGGCTCTTCTAGCAAACTTTTCTGGAACTTTCCATCCCTCCTCCACTCATATATAGTTGCATTAATGTGCGACTGTGGAGCAAATAACAGCTAAGTGTGTGAAGGCCACCCTGAAAATCGAAGTCATGGAATCATGAGATGTCTGAGTGTCGCGGAGTGTGAGAGGAGGAAGTCAAGACACGATGGGTTTAATGACTTGACCAGAGCCACAGCCAGTTTGGTGTCAGAGTCTAGAACTCAGATCCCCTGATCTAACTATTTTCCTTATTCCAGTCCCATCAAGGCTATTTAGGAGAAATATAATCACAGAGGTAATTGTAGGTTAAGATAAGCATCACTTTGGGGCTGGCCCCGTGGCCGAGTGGTTAAGTTTGTGCGCTCCGCTGCAGGCGGCCCAGTGTTTCGTTGGTTCGAATCCTGGACGCAGATATGGCACTGCTCATCAAACCACGCTGAGGCAGCATCCCACATGCCACAACTAGAAGGACCCACAACGAAGAATATACAACTATGTACCGGGGGGCTTTGGGGAGAAAAAGGAAAAAATAAAATCTTTTTAAAAAAAAAAGATAACCATCACTTGGTAAACCAGTGTCTCCATCTTGAGTTGGCCGGATAAGAAAACCAATGCAGGAAGCGTGGGTTAGACCTAGCAATGTATTGCTAATGAATAGGGGGAAAATAGTGAAAGTGACAGAATGCAACGTCAGAGGCTGGACAATAGAAGGCATGGTGGTTTCCTGTTTGCTGTCTCTCTTGGACCTCTCTCTCTGGATGATGCTAACCATGTCGTAAGAGTCGCTCTGGAGAGACTCATGTGGTGAGGAACAAAGAACTCCAGCTGATAACCAGTGAGAAATGGAGTCCTTCTCTCGACATTCTATCCTCTAGGCCTGATCAAGCCTTCAGATGACTGCGAATTCTGCCAACACCTTGATTACACTTCATGAGAGACTTTGAGTGAAAACCACCCAGCTAAGCCACTCTCAATTTCCTGACCATCAAACACATTGAGATAGGGGCCTGCCCCGTTGTGGAGTGGTTAAGTTCTCGTGCTCCACTTTGGTGACCTGGGGTTCACCAGTCCAGATCCTGGGTACGGACCTACACACTACTCATCAAGCCATGCTGTGGGGGTGTCCCACATAGAAGGACTAGGCTGACTTACAACTATGATACGCAATTATGCACTGGGGCTTTGGGGAGGCGGGAAAAAAAAAAGAGGAAGATTGGCAACAGATGTCAGCTCAGGGCCAGTCTTCCTCACCAAAAAACACACCTTAAAAAAAAATTGAGGTAATAAATCCTTGTTGTTATAAACCACTACCTTCTGAAGTAATTTGTTATGCAACAATAGATAACTAATACAGGGCACCATTACTTCCTCAAAAACTTCTAAGAATCCAGCACAGAATCACCGGTTTTATTACTGTCAAGACATCATAACCTTTCTTAAGTCAGCAGCTCAAAGTTTAAAGCTGTGGTAGGCTAGTTAACACTAGTTGTTGTAACAAACAAGCCACCGCCTACCCACAAAGCCTGGTGGTTTAACAGAATGAAGGTTTAGTTCTCTGCTGCGAGAAGTCCAGTGTAGCTACGCCATCTGGATGAGCTGTGGTCCAAGACAACTGGAGGAAGGGAAGGAAGGAACAAACGAATTAACTGCCTTGGTCAGAAAGAAACAAACATCATTCATGTTGGTACTCCGTTGGCCAGAACCAACCACGTGTGCCCAACCTAGACATAAAGAGGCTGAGGATGTCAGGAGTCCAGGGAATATGGACCACTGCTGTTGTCACTGCCACACAGCCCTATTTGGGTCTTCTAATTTCAAAGGCAGAATAAAGGTGGTTTTGAAGAGATTTGTAATCTGTGTTTGCTCTTTGTATAGCAGCCTGGAGATTAAAATGGGGCATATATTCACCATAATAAACCTTAGTCTCTGGATTTTGTCCATAACTTTTATTTCTCTCTGTATAAAGTCCCCACCACAAATTGCTTTTCTGGGAATGCCCAGGAGATGTGTCCTGGGCACCTGAGTCGAACTTTATCAGGTGTCCAGGGAGGCTACCATTTCCTTCTTTTCTCCTGCTGGGCAGTGTCCTTCACTCCATTATCTGCCCACGCCCCTAAGAACAGAGTGGGTCTGCTAGTTTTCAACAAGTACCGTGCTTCCAGCACACGTCTGTGAGAGTTAGGACAGCAGCCTGCCTCCCCTTTCTGTCTTACTTGGTCCCCTGGAACCTCAAGCTGAGCTTTAAGTGAAAACAGCTTTTAGGACTCACACGTGAGTCTGTGGTCTGGGCTACATCTCTGAAAAAAGATGCTGCTGGGTGTTTCCCCCACCCAACCCCTGCCCACTTCCTGTGGCACATTGCTTTCTCCATCTCTGGTCTTCCACCCACTCCTAAGCATTCCATAAGCAACTCCTTTATCACATCTTACAAAAGGAAAAGATACACGGAGAATGGTGGCGATCCATGCTGGTGGGTGATGCCAGGATGCTGTACTTCTGCTCCTCTCTATTATGGCTCCTAGGGACACACTGCCTGACAATTAGAGATGAGAAAACCCAGAGCTATTTATGACTATGTTGTATTTTCCAGACTTCCCCCGAGCCATCCTTTACTGAACTTACCCATCCTACCCTCTCTTTCCAAGAGATTTTTAAAATACATTCCTTTAGCACATTATGACCACACACCTAATATGTGTATAATTCTGGGTCCTAGAATGCCTAAAAGTGTGAACTTTCACCTGAACCCACATTTTCTGGTGTATAAATTGTCCAACCCTCCCGATTGTTTCTTTTTCCTAAATAAAAATAGTTTGAAAAAAAACTTATAAAATATTTCTCGGACTTCCAGGAAATTTTATTAAACATCTTGATAAGTGAAGTGTAAAGAAGTTGAAATATGCAGATCAAATTCCCCTGAAAATATGTGAAGTCTCATACAAATGGGGGGGAATGTGCTTTGCAGAACCGTAGTTTCATTTTTTTCTGAACCAAGAGCACATGAAAAAAATAGTTTGAGACATTCAGCAGTTGCACACTGTGGCTGGGCTCACCCATCCCTAATTTCAAGGGAAATTAAATCCATATGTTTCTCATTCATTTACACTCAGCTTACCAAAATACTATTTGGTAAGAATGGTGGGATGACCAGAAAGCTGCCCAGCCTGATTTTAAGCCATGTTGTCCTCAACTGGGGAGTGGACTTGGCCAAGTGCCCCTTGGATCAGCTTCTCTGGTGGTTGGTCTTCCACATGGAACCCACAAACTCCTGATGAACTGGGAACTCGCTGAGGTAGGCTCAGATACTGAAGGGCTCTGAGAGGTCAACGGTCCAGTGCCTGGCCTCAGGGCAGATCTGCATTCAGAGCCTTGTTAATCCAGTTTAGTTCTGTCTTCATGGCTAATCTATTCTTGTCATCAACAGCCTCCCCCTTCAGGAAATTCCTCCTCATAACTGCCCAGAAAGGCTCATGGACTGTACTGGACACTGTCAATGCATCACTCAGATTTCCTTGGACATCGTTTACCGGATGTATGTCCCCCAGCTCCCAACTTCTGCAAGCTCTGCTGCTAAAGGCTCACCCTGGGCCGTGGAGCTATCTTACCCTCAGGCCAGGAGAGGAATTGTGTATTGTAAGGAATAATTATGTTACTGAAAATGAGCGTTTTGATAATCAGTCTGGGGTAGATGTGGAAGAACACTACAGAGAGGTGTATGAGTTGAAAGATCTTTATTATACTCACAGGTCTAAGAGGCGGGAGGCACAGCACAGCACACCATGCAGGGGCCACCAGGGCAGAGTGCCCAGAGAGCAGGCTCCACCAGGCAGGTGGGAAGCTGAGAGGGCGTGAGACCCATGGCCAAGTGTCCGCATGGGAGTCAGGTGGAGTACACAAGCAAAAGGCATGAGGGGGTTCGCTGGTGTGTTGAATGTCACTAGGACACAGGGGAGGGCAAGAAGGGGAACTTGTGGCAGGCTCAGCCTTGTCCCTCTGGTGCACCTGTGGGTGGGATTCTCACAGCCTTTTTGTGGAGATGTTGAGGCAGTAGGAAAATAGGAAGTTTTAAAAATGTACGATGCCAATCAGGAGTCTTCTTGGAGGGCGAATGATGAGCCCAGGTTCAGCTTTCTGCCTAGAGACCAGCTGGACGGAAATGTTTGATGTGCCTATAGGAGGGAACTCCAGAGTCTTCCCTGCCTTACATCCTAAACAAATTCCTCACGTTGCAGAGGTGGCTGAACAACATTCTGTTCCCTTGATAGCCCGAAGCTCGAAACAGCAGCCGAGTACCCAGAAGCTCATAGCTTGGCTCTCTCCTAGTGTGGGTGGCACTAGGGAAAAGCTTGGGGCCGGTTCTGTTCGAACACGACATCGCTACTGGGAGCACAGGGGAGGGTGGTAAGGAACCCAGTCAGCATTCTTGGCAAACTGCTCAAAGAGCAGACACGGCTGATGGATGCTGGATCAGTTGGCAAAGGATGACACGTTTTCAGAGGAACCACCAAAGAGCCTGCCACCTTCTTGTAGATAAAGCCTGACACATGGCAAGTGCTCAACAAATATTTGATGTTGAAACAATAAAGGCCTTCATAAGGAATGCCTAAGTGGGAAGATTCTTGGATGTGGATCAGTAGTTCTGACTTGTAAGCCAGAACCTACCAGACTTGGGTATGATAATTCCTCTGAGGAGAAGCCATGGGGCACAATGGTTACACATGGGATGCTTAAGGTTGAAACTGCCTCTTCCGGGTACCAGTTGGGTGACCTTGGGCAGTCCCTTAAACCTTCTGTGCTTGGTTTTGACATTCGTTCTTCTGGGATAACAATAGCACCTGCTTTTGTTTTGAGGATTAAATGAGTAAATTGACGTGCAGCCATGAGAACAATACTCGACATCTAGTACACGTTTAATAAACGCCAGATGTTATTGCTCTTATTTCAGCAGTCTCATAGATGGATAATGCTGTATGGGAGGAAGTTGTGGGGCATGACACAGCTCTATGAGAATGAGAGAGTCATGCTACTCACCCATGGAAGAGGACGGATAAAATGCTCTTCAGCTGTATCTTATGTTGATTGAATATTTTAGTCTCAGATTCCTTTAAGTGTGAAACTCAGACTAGCAGCTTGGGTGTCACCCGGAGGCTGGTTACAAATGCACAATCTCAGGACCCATTTCAGATCTAACGAATCAGAAGCTTCCTTTTAATTAGCTCCCCAGTGATTAGCTTACACGTTAATTCTTTAATCCAATTTATTGTGGTGAAATTAAGATATAATAACTGCATCCATTTAAATCGCCCTGGTTGATGTGTGTGTACATGTGTGTTTAGCTTATCGAGGTACAATTGATATACAAAAAGACTGTGCACATTTAATGTATACATCTTCATGAGTTTGGACATATGCATGCACCCATGATACCGTCACCGCAACCAAAGTACTCAACACATCCATCACTTTCAAAAATTTCCTTGTGTTCCATTTTTTACTTTTTTTTTGTAAGAGCACTTAACATGAGATCTATCCTCTTCACAGATTTTAAAGTGCACAATGCTGTGTCGTCAACTAGAGAGGTACCGTGTTGTGCAGCAGATCTCTAGAACCTGGTGTTGAGTGATGCACAGACCTATGAACCATCACCATAAAAGTCCAGGACATTTCCATCACCCCCAAGAGTTTCCTCGAGGCCTTTTGCTATCCATTTCTCTCTCCACCCCCTGCCCCAGGCAACTGCTAATTAGCTTTCTGTTACTGTAGATTATTTGGAATATTTTAGAATTTTGTAGAGATCATACAGCATGGACTCTTTGTCTGGCTTCTTTTGCTCATCATAATGATTTTGAGGTTCATCGATATTGTTGTCTTCACCAGTAGATCATTAATTTTTATTATATTCCATTGTACAGGTAGATGACATTTTGTTTATCCATTCACATATTGATGAACATTTTGTTACATCGATCTTTGTAAAGTTTTAATGTTTAATGTTTTAATCAATGTTTGTAATGATTAGAAGCTGTTTACAGATTTTCTGGCTATTATAAATAAGACCTCTGTGAACAGTGACATATAAGTCTTTGAGTGGATATTTGTTTTTATTTCACTTGAGAAATGCCTAAGAATGGAACAGCTAAGTCTCTGCTTCCCTGTATATTAGATATTTGCCATTATTTCACAAGCTTCTGGGATTTCTTAACTTTTATTGAAGTCTTTTTTCCTCTCTTCTTTAGTTTGGATAATTCTACTGATTATCTTCAAGTTCACCTATCCTTTCCTTCTTCACTTCCATTCTGCTGTTCAATCCATCTAGTAAATTTTTTATTTCAGGTATTTTATTTTTTCAACCAATTTCAACTTGGTTCTTATTTATGTATTCTATCTCTCCGATGAGGTTCTTTACTTTTTCATTCATTGCCACTTTATTCTTCTCTGCCTCATCAAGCAAAGTCTTAACAACTGTTTTAAAACCCTTGTCTAATAATTCCAACATTTGGGTCATCCTAGAGTTGACTTGTGTTAATTCTCTTTCCTCTTGAGGGTAGCTCACATTTTCCTGCTTCTTCCTATGTCGTTTAGTTTGGGATTGGATCCTGCACGTTGTCAAAGACATGCTGTAGAGACTCCAAATTCTGTTCTCTTCTTACACGATGTGCTGACGTTTTTCTTTTAGTAGGCAATCCTCTTGGTTAAACTTCAGACTCGATCTTACCTGTGGTTATGCAGTAGCTATGTCCTCAGTTTGGACTTTGCAGTCTGCCCCCTGTGTATGTGGTTCAGTGGTCACTCACAGACTTTTCCAGAGTTTATTCACAGAATTAGGGATTTCCATTCCACGTCCTCTCCTTTCTTGAATTTCCCCCATCCTCCAGTAGTCCTGGCTGCCCCAGGCACCTTTCCTTTTTTCCTGAGCCGGAAAAGTGGTGAACCTTTCAGTGGGGTTTTGGTTGACCTATGATACACCACAGTGCAGTTGTCCTCGGGGCAACGGAAACTTACCCTCTGCTGTTGCTCCCATGAGTTTCAAATCTCCTCAACAGTTTACTTGCTCCTGTTCACTCTATAAAATTTTTGAGTAATTGCTTTCCTGTATTTTTTTTCCAGCACATATAGTTGTCATCTGTGGGAGGGTAAGTTTGTTACCAGAGACCAAACTATTGTTAGTGTATTTTCTACCTCATTGATTTCTGTCTTATTTCTAATAGTTCCTTCTTTCTTTTTATTTTGAGTTGAATTTTCTCCTCTTTTTCTAACTTCTTAAGGCTGGAGCTTAAATCATTGATTTAGGCCTTTCTTCTTCTCTAAAATAAACATCTGAATCTCTGAATTTTCCCTTGTGCACTCTTACAGATTCTGTCTTTATTTAAAACTTTGATAGTTTGTCCATTCTGGATTTTTTTTTTGCATTCATTTTGATTTTAAAAATATTGACTCAAAATCGTGCTTTGACTACTGAATTTTTGAGCACCCCTTAATTTTTGCACCCAAGATGAATGTCTCACTGTCACTCACCACCCCTCCCCCCCAGTCTTATCAGAAGGACCAGTGTGAAGCCAATTACCTGAGCGAGCCAGGTACACGGGCCTGGGAACAGTCAGTTGTAGGGCCTGGCTCTGGAGATGCAGCTGGGCAGTTGTGGAATGTTATTCAGAGGCTTGCTCAGCTCAGTGTCGGGGCAGCCTTCTGAGAGGTGGGTGCTGTGCATCATGAGGAGTCAACAGAGTGGTCAGGATCCCATTTTCAGGGAGATCATAGGCATTGTCAAGAAAGCCATTCATACAAGGCAACCAGCAGACGCAGCAGGAATTCACCAGGGATATCCCAGACAGACAGAGAAGCATAACAAAAGGCTCGAGGCTGGAAAGAGGAGGAAGCACTCAGGAAATTGCTAATACTTCAGGATGTTTGAAGATAGAGCGCAAAGGAAAGGGATGCCAAGGGAGGAGGTTATCAGGAGCCAGATCAAGGAGAGCCATTAATCCCATGTTAGGACACTTGGCCTTTGTTCGGAAGGATCAGGTTTTAGTGAAGGAGTAATACAGTCAGATTTCCATTTTAGAATGACCACTCTGGGTACAGAGTGGAGGATGGGTTGGAAGTGAGAAAGACTAGAGGCTATAAAGCCAGTATAAAAGGTACTGGCTTAAAAATTTTTAAAAACTAGATGAAAGATGATGGTAGCCTGAGCTAAGGGAGGAGCCATTAGAATAGAAGAGAAGAAACTGACTTTAGAGCCATTTCAGGGGTGGTATGGACCGGAATTGGTCATGGATTAGATACCGGTGGCAAGGGAGTGAAGAAGACAAGGCTGGGTCTCAGGTTTCCAGCGCTGGGGGAGGAGATGGCTCCACGAAGAACACAATGCGTAGGCGCGCTGTTCTCAGCAAAACGTGATGCTATCTGATTCTGCAAAATGGTACAAGGACCCCCCAGGCATACCTCAGCTTGTGAACTTGGATGGCTGCAGAATCACCTTGGGGAAGCAAGCCTGAGTTTCTGGCTTGCCAAGAAAGAGTTTTTCCTAACTTTTATAGGAGGAGACACAGAATGCCAAAAAATGACAGATACAGAATTACGAAATACACCTAGAAGTCAAGTAGTTCCAATTCTCTCGATGATATTGGGAAATCAGCGGACTCTTTTGGGTAGCAGCTGGGAGGGGAAATCCAGTATATGACTAAGTCGTAGAAGGTACAACCAGTCTCTGACTATTTGAAAACCGGGGTTAAAAAGTCTTCCTGTGTACAAAACAGTGCAGACAATTTCCAAGGAAGAAAGCTCTTTGTTCTCTACACTGAGCACCAGAAGGAAGGAACGTCTGGCACGGCTTCCGTGCCGCCATGATCAAACCACGATGGAACGTCTGCTAGAGCTCTACTTTGTCTGTCCGTGTGGCAGGACTGGGAAATCCAGGACAGTTACCCAAACTGAGGGAAGCCTTTATCTCTCCCAAGGAGAATAGGAGGAGGGTTGAGTGTAGACAAGCTGTGATGGCGTGGGTAGGGAAGAACAGTACCATGGGCTACATGGTGTCCCCTCAAAAAGAGACATGGAAGTCCTAACTCCCAGCACCTCAGAATGTGACCTTATTTGGAAATAAAGTCTTTACGACGGTAATGAAATTAAACAGAGCTTATTAAGTGGTCCCTAATGCAAAATAACTTGTGTCCTTACAGGGAGGAAATTGAGACACAGAGACAGACACACATAGAGGGAAGACGATGTGGAGAGAAAGGGAGAGCCCATGTGAAGATGGAGGCAGGGATTAGAATGATGCTCCCATGAGCCAAGGAATGTCTGGGGCTGCTGGAAGCTGGAAGATGCCAGGGAGGGTCCCCCCTACAGGTTTTGGAGGGAGCACGGCCCCGCTGACAGCTGATTTCAGACTTCTCGTCTCCAGAACCGTGAGGCAATAAATTTCTGTTGTTCTAAACCATCCAGCTTGTGGAAACTTGTACAGCAGCCCTGGGAAAAGAATACAAATAGCATGATTCTTTCAGGAATCTGCTTTTATCTCCTTAGTACAATGCATATTGCCAAATCAATATTAATGTGAAGACCACAGTCTCTAAGGACCTTAACAATCAAGCGATTGTTAAAGTGTCTAGTTTGGCTGGGTAAATATTAAACGAACCGCTTCATCTGACAACGAATTACATACCCATGGCTGTAAGGATGGGCTTGCCTCCTGGCTTCCAACCCTCATCTTCGGGAGCACTGACACATGTGCTGTGGTTTCCAGCTCTGATTCCCACCAAGGGGAAATGAAGATGCTATGGGCCATTGGTGCCTCTCCAGGTCTACCTTGCCCCAGGTCCTGCTCTCCTCTGTTCCTTCTTTCCAGTGAGGAAACTCCAATATTTTACCCACTTCCATTTCTGTCTTGGCCAGCCTCTTTGTGCTTGAGTTCCAGCCTTAGTTTTTGCCCCAGAAATAAGGTTTTGCCTGGCTTCCCTTCTTCACTGACTCCTACTAGGAATAGGGTTTTGCTCCCGATTTGGAGACGCTGGGACTGGGTCCCTGCTCCTGAAGCTTCACTCCCTTGATCTCATCTTTATGTGGATTCATGCCACACATCCCTCCCATTTGCCCTTCCTGTTATCTATCTGCCCACGAAGTGGAGAGATTTGCAAACCTGTCTGGTGTCAGGACCCATCCATCAGAACCTCCCTCTGCAGTCAGCTGCAAGGACTCCTTCATGCCCTGCCCTGCATCTCTAGCTTTTCTTGGTGTCTGGGTCCTGATCATTCCTGCTCCAGCCCCAGTCCTTATTACAGCCGTGACTGCGTGTGCTGGGGTCACTCACTGGCCGCTCTTAGCCCCATACGCTCCAACGAGCTCTGCTGATTCTGTAGCGTTCGCTTATCTCTACAAGGTTCTCTTTGTCTCTCAGCTCAATCAGCCAGGACTTTCAAAAGATTACCTATCTTGGAGTTTCTCTGAAGAGCTCAGGATAAATCCTTACAAATCAAGTTTTCAGGGTCCGGTAAAACAATGAGCTGGAAGCTTCTTGCTCTGTCCACAGTTGGTAGCACTCCAGCAAAACCCTTATTATTTGCATTGCTGCTTTTCAGCATTAATTCAGCACCCATGGGTCAGATCTGCAGTGACACAGCAGCTCAACCATGGTTTTGTTTTCACTTGATAAAAACACTTGCAGGCCAAGCGAATGCTTCTCTCTTCCAAGATCATCAGCCACCAAATCTTCTAGGCTCCTTTGCTCGCACCCTGTAACTGCTCATCCAGGAGGCAGGAGAGAGCTCAGGAAGGAAGATCAGCTTTCCCTTTGGTCAGCCCTGGGTTTCTCCTGGCTCTTACTAGCTGTGTAACTTAAGAGAGGTTACTTAACATCTCTGAACCTCAGTTTCATCATCTGTAAAATGGAGAGCCTAAGCATACAGTTTTAAGGAGTTAGGATGCAATCATAACAAAAGTAAGAAACTTTGAACCAAACTAGGTGAATATGCTTGGTCACTGTGACCTTCATCTGGGATTTCTTGATCCTGGTCACCCTCATGTCTCTTCTTTGGCCAACTGTCCCTACTTAGATGATCAGCTGTGTTGTGGATTCTGTTTCAGTCCTGGTGAGTGGAATTCTTACTCCTCTACCCTTTCCTTCTGGGCCGACTGTTTATATCATTTCTACCTTCTGGATGCTTATCCCACACACTCAGCCTGTGAATCACAGACCCCTTGCAGCATGCCAGGCCTTCAAGGAGCTCATACAGCCTCCCAGCCTCATGCTCTCCCTGGGTGACCCAGTCTGCCATCACCTTAGCCCTGATCTTGACCCATCTCACACAGGAATGGGCTCCACGGTGAGATTCCCATGTTGTAGATTTAGGGGACAGAACTCTAGACCAGAAGGGAAAGACCTAGATGGCTGCATTGGCTCACTGGGTCACACTGGGTGAGGCATTGAACCCGGGTGAAATGTAGGGTCTTCCATAAGTAGTCAGATGTGTCCTACCTCCTGCATTGGGTATAAAGCGGACGATTAAATGTTTGGAGCATTCAGAACTCTGTAAGTTTGCTCTCTGAAACTCCAAGGTGTGACCAGAAGTCGAGATGTGTGTGTGTGTGTGTGTGTGTATGCGTGTGTGTGTGTGGCTTGTATGAGCAGAAGAGTCATGCTGGCAAGAGGAGATGCTATAACATGCTTCACGTATAGCAGGTCAGTCAGCCAGATACATTGTTGGGGGCAGGGTAAGGAAAAGCACACATTGTTCAGTGTTGATGTCAAACTTTGAGTCTGTTGTTTACAGCAGACTTAAGGCAGATCTTAGAATCACATGGAAACAGAGCTTACAGGGAAGTGTACTGTCAAGAGCAAGAGTTTCTTTCTTTCTTTTTTTTTTGGTGAGGAAGATTGGCCCTGAGCTAATATCTGTGCCCATCTTCCTCTATTTTGTATGTGGGATGCCACCACAGCATGGCTTGATGAACAGTGTGTAGGTCCATGCTTGGGATCTAAACCTACAAACCCTGGGCCACCAAAGCAGAGCACACAGACTTAACCATTATGCCACTGGGCTGGCCCCAAGAGCAAGAGTTTCTGACAAACTCAACAGAGGCAAACCAAGATTGATATAGAAAGCAGTCCTTGGGACTGGTGAAAACAATCTGGGACACACATTACTACGTGCTAAGCACTATGATGGAAGTGTGGAGATCAAGTAAAGGGATAGAAAATTTGGGGGGGAAACCCCTAAAACAAGAGTTTCTGGGTAGAATAGGGACTTTGCATGAAAAATTAAACCATTAAGCTTGTTTATCTGACACTTTTGAAGGCAGGTGAACAAAATCAAGGATTTCTTAGAAGAAAAGTTATGGCTGCCAGGATGCTGTGTTTTCAGCCCAGAGCCAGAGCTTCCCATGCTACTGTGACAACTCCCACATTCACTGCCCCGAGGACATGGTGTGCTGAAGGCAGAGCTGTCCTATGTCTTGGACATGGATAGCTCGGTTCTCTGGCCAAGGTCACCCCACAAGGGCAAGCAGATGCTTGAGATAATGGAGCAGGAAATAATATGTGTCTGAGAAATTCCAGGCAAAATAAAATTAATAAAACACATCCCACTGGTGAGCCTCATTACTGTGTTCCAGATTAATGTTCACTTTCTGGAAAACGCTTTGTTTTTCTGCCCAAACAGTATCCTCAAATCTGACTTCCTATTATAGGCAACAGCCTTTTTTATTTCCAGCTGTCACATTCTCACTCAAAGAACAGAGTCTTGCCACCACTTAGAATGTTGCAGCAATGAGTCAAGATTCCAGACGAGCAGGTTCCAAAAGAGACACTTGTAGAAGGTCGGAGCTGTGGCAGCTCCTTTGTTGCATGTGCGTGTGGGAAGCACCAGAGAAGTGCTTCAAAGACAACAGCTGCCCCTTGGTGCGTATGCTACTGTGTGGATTTTCAGTAGTTGTGTTGCTTTGTGGTCACACCCATTCTGATGTCTGTAAGGCTTATATAATTACGTGTTTTCTTTCATCAAAGTCAAAGAGCAATGAAATGTAAGAGACTTTGGTAAAGAATGAGGTGCTGAAAGGACGTTGTTAAATAGTTACTTGATCTTTAATCGTTGACTAAAATGAAATGATCAATAGCGCATCAAGGCAAAAGGAAGAGGTGAGGCAGGGATTTCATCTTCTTCTTGTTTTTTTTAAAGATTTAATTTTTCCTTTTTCTCCCCAAAGCCCCCTGGTACATAGTTGTGTATTTTAGTTGTGGGTCCTTCTTGTGGTGGCATGTGGGATGCCGTCTCAGCATGGCCTGACAGGTGGTGCCAAGTCTGCGCCCAGGATCCGAACCAGGGAAACCCTGGGCCGCCGAAGTGGAACATATGATCTTAACCACTGGGCCCCTCATCTTCTTTTCTTTGATAAGAAAGGAAGCAAAACACACTTCTTTAGGCACTGATAAATACTACATCTTAACAAGTTTTTAGGACCTAGTCATCCCCAAATTATTGCAGTTACCATCACTGGAAACAGCTATTTCAAATGTTTCTCTCTGAGCTCTCTAAGGGAATATGAGCTCCCTCTCCAGCCACACACCTCTACAACACCATTACCATTCCAGAGAAATGATAAGAAACTCAAGACTATAAAATTTTCTTTATTGTAGGGGCCGGCCCTGTGGCCGAGTGGTTAATTTCACTCGCTCCGCCTCGGCGGCCAAGGGGTTTCGCTAGTTCGAATCCTGGGCGCGGACATGGCACTGCTCGTTGAGCCACCTTGAGGCAGCGTCCCACATGCCACAACCAGAAGGACCCACAACTAAAAATACACAACCATGTACTGGGTGGGGGCTTTGGGAGAAAAAGGAAAAATAAAAAAATATCTAAAAAATAAAAAATTTGCTTTATTGTATTTCCCATTGTTTCACAGAGTGATTCCATATATAAAAAAAGAAAGGCGATGGAGATACGTATGAAAACAAGAAATGGTTTGACAAACAGAGGTATGAATTTGTAGAACATGAAAGTACACATTTCAAGCTGATTGGTCATAGTGTGATTGGGCAAAATGGTGACCGAGTATACACATATCAGTTAGTGTGAGATTCCCAGCATGCACCAAATAGTAGCTCAACCTTGAGAAGCATGAATCACTATCCTGCTAAGACAGATCCAAGCCTAAGAATACTTTAAAATCTAGAGGCGGGCAAGGACACGCATCTTGCGGCACAGGATAGCAATCAGATGCAGTGCTATATATAGCAAGAGAGCGGTGTGATGGAGACTGGTAAGCGTACCCGGCCAGGATTTACAAGTAGTGGGACTGCTTGCTTGTAAACCCTGCCTGTCCTTTGGGAGTTTGCTCTCCGTGACATTCCCGTGAATTTCACGAAGCGGTCTGGTCTTTCGGAGTGGGTTCTTTTGGAATGGAGATGTCTGTTTACCAAAGCATTCTTTTTGTAACTTACAATTCCATGACACTCTACAGAAATAATTCTTCAAAAATAGATCCAAGTTGGATGTTATCCTGCTGTTTAATACTCTGTGTCAGCACACAAACACGGCTTCCTCTTGCGATCTGGAAGTTTGTTTTTGTAAAAAGTCCCTGATGCAGTCATACTTCCTGCAGTGATTTGATTTAATTTAACATCCTTAATCTTAAGATTTGATTTACAGAGGAAAGATAGTTAAATTACAGGGGATGAAAAAAATCATTCCTTTGAACTCCCCTCCAATCACCTTCTTGGAAGTTCTTTACTTTTTCTGTAATATTAAGGATATTTGCAATAGTAACAATTATTATTATTATTGCCAGGTGGTCACAGTTCTTAGCTCAGAGTCAACAACTTCTGATTTTTCTCTTTTTTTTTAGGGAATAGGTATTCTACCATCAATTGTGGTAGCTCCCTTGGAGTCTAATTGTGAGTGGCTTCTATCTTTTTTAACTTGGATAATGTTGAGGGGTGAAATTGCGTATCTTAAAGGAGTGGGAAGGCATGGGTACTAGATAAGATTTGGCCTTGAATGAAGATAAGATCATAGCTAAGTACCACATCATGAGGTAGGAGCTACTAAACAAAGAAAACGTGGTGATGGACTCAGAGGTTGACTCTTTCAATCTGGCTTTGCCCATCTGGCATTGGAGGAATACGAAAGCCGTTGGCCTGATTCTCGCACAGGAGGTTGGGACTCAGGGCTCCTGAACACCGTGTGGAGGAAGACTTTGAGCCCATCCTTCCAGGCCTGTCCTTGCTAGATAAGCTCAAAGAGGGTGCTGCCCCACACTGCACAGAATATATCAAAGGCCCCCTGTGTTTGGCTGAAATTTGCTTTGACTAATTGGGCAAGCCAGGAAAACATCTTCTTGGAATATCCCCTTTCTCTCCAACCAGCTGTATGAAAAGCGCAGCTTCCAAAATGAAGGGACATTAACTTGTTGTTCTTCTAGAGCTGGGCATGGTTTGGGATCATGTGAATACTCTCTGTAGAGTTGTCATATTTAGAAAATAAATATACAAGACATCCAGTTAAGTTTGAAGTTTTTTTCCAATTGCCTGTGCAATTTTGTAATTTGAACAAAATGAATGTGAGACATTTAGGGCATCTTAATAAAGTCCATACAGGATGCAGGACAAAAATCGCTAAATACAAGACATGTCTTGCATACACAGCATGGTTGGCATTCTTAACTCATGTTATATTCAGAGTTATATGGTGTATACTTACCTATATGGCATCTTTGGCTTTTATACTCATGTATTAATTATATCCTTTGACGTCAACAGTCAATTCTCGTAATTTTATTAGGAATTAACCACAAATCCCAATCAACAGCTTTTTCTTGGTCTTCTATTTTCACACACCAGCAACATACCAATTGAAAAATAAAACTTCCTGTCCCCAATTTTTGGGCATCTAAATGTCCACAAATTACTAATTTGCATTGGTTATTTTTAACCCGCAAGATGATTTGACTTGGTAGAATGGATAGCAAAGATGAAGAGCAGTGAATCAAGCATGTGTAAAGCTGAAAGGCAACTGAGGGCAACAGAAGAACTGACAGAAGATGAAGACAAAATGGAATGGCTGTAGCTTTATTTCTGCCTCATGTTTCTTCTTCATTAAGCACTTAGTGGAAAAGCTCTGGAAAAAACTTGAACTTAATCCGTCGGTGTTTCTTAAAGGCTATCAAAATTGCTTCTTCTGGGAATCCGGAAGAATATGATGACACAGGCTGTTGTAATGTAAGACTGAATGACCAATTTTTTCCGACATTCTTTTCCACTGGTAGAAATCCCTTTAGGTGAAAGTCTAGTCGACCAACTATTAGCTTTTATTTTTTACACTTTTCTCACTGCCTACTTTACTCTGAAAACGTTGCTTCAGATTCCTTTTTCAAAAAGATCAAAACAATATAACGTTAATAAAAATGGAGTTTACTGACAAATTGTAATGCCTAAAGAAGTTAAATAACTCTTTTATTCTTTAAAATCCCAGTTAAGTTCTAATCATACCATCTCATTGCAAATTCTCACTCTAGAGACTACAACGCTGTTCCAAAGACAATTCCCTCTGAGAGCAGATACCATTCCTTGCTGTCCACGGGCCCAAGGATTGCTTGGCAGCTCATTTTGATTGAAAATAAACTGAAATTCACAAAGGGTAAAATGTATGCAGTTAATCAATTTAAACTGAAATGTTAAGCTTTAGACTTTCAAGCGTAAGTCTTCCCAGGGGAAGAAATTAAGTGCATCTTGGACCTCTTCAGAGTCAAATCCTGCAACCTGAGTGCACACTACAGAACTTGAGGATCAAGACTTGAAATGAGAACATGTTTCATTTAAAAAAAAATCCCATCCCAGAAAGCTATGAAAAAATAACCTGTATTCAAAACTAGTTATTTCAAATGTTTAACAGGCAGAGAAAAGTCTAGCAAGAATGAAAACCAAAACTGAAGGACTGGAAGTCTTCATTGCACCCCAAGGTCAAATGTCTGACCCTTTGACCCTAGTGACAAAACACAGAACCAAGCCCAAAGGTGAGGAGGAAGCTTCACTGAGCTACCAACATAATACCTAGGGCGTTCTTCACTCTTCTGTCCTCTTTCCTTTTCTCCAGATGATACATGAGCACTGAGCACCCAAGCCAGGAAGAAAGAATCATACTGGAGCAGAAGGGTCATTTTTTTAGCTAACTTACATCTTGATAGTATCACAATCACGGTCCATTAAAATTCAAAATTTAATTCAAAGAAAACTCAAACAAAACAGTTGTTTAAATTCACCTAAATATGCGGTCTACTCATTCATGGCATTTTTCACTTCTGACCGGTTATTTTAGATTTCTGGAGTCTCGTCTCTCTGCTGTAACTTCCCCGTGAGCGGGAAGGGAATCCATGTGTGCCTCCATCTCCACCCCAAAGGCAGCTCATTATGAGAATCAGTGAATGAGCCTTTGCTCTGCTGTCTGGGGCCATTGGCTACTAGGTACTATGTAAATAGAATATATTTTATTACTGAAATACAACACGGCTTGCAGATTACTCTGATTTGCTGCCATTTACTTTGTGGTTTCTCAAATGGAACACAACATTTTTGAATGGTCTCAGTGAGAAGTGTTGATGCATTGGAAATGTTTCAAAATGCAAAAGTCTTTTTGGGTCAAAACACTCCATCGGTTTGACTACTTCTTAGTTGGATGTTGAGCAGAAATCTGTTTCAATCAGAAGACTGTCCAGATACAGTCAAATAAGTTTGCCCCTGAATCGTTTGTTAGCATGCTAACAAAAGAGTATTTTGTACAAAGGAATAATAAGTAAGTGTGGCTGGAAAATGCTAGTTTCAAACCAGACGCAACTTGAGAGCTATGTATTAAATATTATGTTATAATATGATTTATTGACTTGTGCAAGTCATATTTATTTTGTGTGTAGTGCAAAAGATCAGATGATGAAGTCTTCCAAATTTGGCTGAAATAGATATACTAAACGAACATACAGAAAGATTTCTCAATCTCAATCTGATGTACATGATTGTTCAGTATACAATATAAGTATGCAAGCTTCCTAATCTTGATCACATTCAAATTAGCATTGATGTAAATACTGTGAAAAGAATTTAATAGTGCAACAGAAAAACTGTAAACATGCCTATGGCATTATTTTCCTATTGATTATACCATAATATACAGTAAAAAAAAAACCACATAGTACAACTCAAAGAGCTAATATCTAACTATACTAATGTAATTTTTTGGGAGAATTAATATCTAAAACAACTAGCCATGAAATTAACAGAAGAATAAAAAAAAAAACTTCCTGAATAATTAAAGGCAAAAAGCCTCTTGTGCACTGAGATTGTTTCTTAAACCTTTACAACTTTACCTCCCTTATTCGGACATTTGCATTAGATGTTCAGCCACACTTTCTGTTTAATGGAAGGACATTTGAAAATGTGGTGACACCAAGATATGACCAGTATGCTGTGATCCACATCACCATTTCACTGATAATCTGAATCCAGTTTACCTTCCCCATTTTCTCTGAGTCCCCAAATTCCCATTCTTATAGAATCAAATACACATGAGCATATTTGTCAAGGACTTGCTCTCTCTTTTATTTATTTTTCCTTTCTGTTGAGGAAGATTAGCCCTAAGCTGACATCTGTGCCAATCTTCCTTGGGTTGCCAAGTGGAGTGTGCTGAACTTAACTATGACACCATGAGGCCAGCTCCAAGGACTTGCTCTCTTAATTGCAAATGACTTTCACTGATCATTTCCACAATTATACCTGAAAATGCAGTGTGTGTGTGCACATGTGTGCATATATGTGGGCTCACACATATGTCCATGCATCTTCCTGAGTGAATATGCAAATCTGTCCTGGTTTGAATGAAATGAGAATTCACCTTTCTACCTTTAGCCAATCCTAGCCCAATTATTCTCTGCCCCCCACAGAAACGCAGGATACCAGCCCCGCAAATTCTGCCAGAAGCACAATGTTCCCTCTGTAACACTGAGTTGTATGAGATTTATTTAAATACTGAGGGCATTTTTTACATGTTACCAGAGTATCAAACTTCATTCCTGCTTCAAGGAGTCCTCTGCTCGTGAATTCCTTATCCCAAGCCCCTCCTCTTCCTCCTGGCCCCGTCCAACATTACAGACTTCAGCATCTGCGCAAATTTCTTGGATTGTTGCGCAGCTCAATTTTTCTCTTGTGCAAACTATAACCAAGAGCCATGTTCTTAGCATAAGTAAGACAAACGTCATTCTCAAGAGTTTTCATTTGCTCTTGGAATTTCAATGGCACTTCCTTTGTGGACAAAAGCATTTTAACAGATAAGGAATGAGTGGCTCAAAGGACTATTGATCCAAAATAATGAACTGAAGAGAGAAGGACAGGTCTGGAGGCCATTTGGACAGGGGCCCCACAGAGCCCCATGGCTTCAGAAAGTTACTTTGAAAACATCGTCTGGAGCAGAGCTTTTCAAACTTTCATGTGTACACAAACTACTTGGGGGTCTTGTTAAGAGACAGACTCTTATGCCCTAAGTCCAGGTGGGGCCTGACACTCTACATCACTAATAACCTCCTAGCCGGTACTGATGCTGCTGGTCTGTGGACCACATTTCGAATAGAAAGTGGCTACGACATTCCAACAAAAAAATTAGTGTGAACAATAGCATCAGCTCCATTTGTATGTGTTTTCACAATTGTTAATTCCTGATAGGATTAATTTCACTCCATACAAGTAAATCCACTGAAGAGAGGTGAAAATGGAATAATAACATTTTATGAGTACAGATTCCTCCTGCCCCTTCTTAGGTGTTACCGGATAGCTACCATTATACATAACATTTTCTTTGACAAGAAAAGGAGTGTGTTTTAGAGCGATGATATTAATGAATACTGAACCACATTTTAACTCTTGACCATATTATCTTTGATACTTGAATTGAACAAACACCTGCTATCCTTGTATAGAAATGCCGTTCCTTTCAATGTCAGCATCATTAAATGTCTGTCCATCCAGCAGGACATTTTTTCAATTGCTCTACACCAAGTTCTTTGAAATGTAGCCCCACTTTAGAAAATCTGAATTTTGAGAGTTTGCTTCAGACAAAGCATTTAAAAGGAAGCCTCTCAAACATGGAAATGCTTGTTTAGCCACCAGATCAAAGGAAAAGATCAAGTTTGTAGCCTGTGAGGTTTTTTGAGAGTGCGTCCACACAGTTTTGCTTTCACAGCGACCTTTGCTTTTGGAGTGAGCTCAGATGTGGAAACAGCTCTCAGAGTTAAACAGCAGTGACACCACTGCCGTCAGACGTTGCTCTGCTGTAACAAAAGGGTCCTCAGTTCTCTTTCCCTCTGGTCCTCCTGCCTGTACTTCTCCTCAAGTTTCTGCTTCTCAGCATCTGCGCAATAAAAGGTGCAGTCCGGGCTCTTCCGGATCTGTTCGAACTGACTGAAGTCAGCCACATACTTTCCGGTTTTGGAGAGAGAAACCACAGGCACAAACTCAAAACCCCAGTAGATCTCTTCTGGGATGTATGATGTGCGGCTCTGGCAGACGGCGCTGGTGGATTCCACAGTGGCGTTCAGGAGGACCACCAGTTCGAACTCCTTCTCCTTCAGGTTCTGCGGTGTGAGATCTCTCAGGGGGCTCGTCTCGTCCAGCACGTGGTAGAAGGTCATGGGCAAAATGAGGAAGGGGCTCTCCGAAGAAGAGTCCACGTGGAATTTGACGGTGGCTTGGTTCAGGAGGATCCGCTCCCCCTCCTTGGTGACGTGGGTCTGGAGGAGCTTCCCGGAGAGCTGGCACTGAATCAGGAGACTCTTCCTCATGTTGGCCACCTGGATCACCAAGCACAGCTTCCCGTTCTGCTTGGTGATGACAGCACAGTGGCTGAACTTGATGGTCTCTGCCCGCTTTTTGGGTCTGGCGATTTTTGCCAGGAAGGTGCCCGTGATGAAGATCTCAATCAAGGTCGTGATGACCAACTGAGCGACCAACAGGAAAATGGCATGAGGACATTCCTCCGTGATGGAGCGAACTCCATAGCCAATGGTTGTCTGGGATTCCAGGGAAAAGAGAAATGCGCCTGTGAGAGAGTCCACTTTCATGATGCAGGGGGTGTGATTTGAAATACGCTCACTGGGTTCTAAGTCCCCGTGAATAAATGCAATGGCATAATAGATTACTCCAAACAGGAACCAGGTCATCACAAAGGTGGCTGCAAAGAGGGTGAGCTTGTACCTCCACTTCATGTCGATCACGGTCGTCCACAAGTCTTGAAGGTAGAGTAAGTAGATGCCATCCACCTTGTCGATTCTCACGTTGCTGTGTCCACTCTTGGACATGACTCGGGGCCTGTTGGTCTTGAGTCCAGCTCCAGCAGTGTGCTTCACCAGAGGAGCACTGGACATGTTGATGTGCATGGCGTCCATCGTCAGGCTCTTGGGACCACCTGAGGAAATGACGAAGAAAGATGTTCCATTACGGTCACACGTGGTGGAACGCCCAGAAATTAGAAATAGGATAATTCTGTGAAACAAGTGAGAGTATATGGACGTACACTAGAAGGGAGAATTCTGAAGGCAAGACATCAATTTGTACTTGAGGAAGAGAGTAGGGTAGAGCAAGGAGCATAGAATTTGGAGACAAGAAAACGTGGGTTAAATGCTGACTCTTCGATTTATTTACTGTGTGAGCCTCAGCAAGCTATTTAACCTCTCTGGACCTCAGCTCACTCATCTTTAAAATTGGAATAAAGCCTACTTCTCAGGGGTTTTGTGATGGTTAAATTAGATAATGGCTATAAAGTGCCAAAACAGAGCCTCACACTAAAAAAATAATGCTAATCTTCTCTCTGTGATATTACAGTCATACGCATCTACCCCACAGGGTATTATGAATATTTATGTATATTCAACTATCATGGATTTCCAATTATAAAAAATTTAAAAATAAATTGACCTAGCATAGGGTCAGTACCAACATAACTAAAATGTACCATCAATAAGATAGTTCTTAATATAATGATGGATAATATTAATACAGATTTTTAAAACTTAGGCAGCATTAATACAATTTTTAAAACCGTACCCTTATTTTTTTTATTAATGTTATGATAGATTACAACCTTGTGAGATTTCAGTTGTACATTATTGTTAGTCATGTTGTGGGTATAAAACCATACCCTTTTACATGACATTCCCTATAACAGCAATTCATTTTTTCCCCTCATCCAATGAATAATTTAGAATCCATGACCTCTCCTAGTTCTTAATTACAATAGAAAAGACTAAATTATCAAACAACCGAAAAAAACCACAGAGTGAATAATTAAGTTTTATTAATGGCTTGATCCATATGCCGGTTATTCTTAGAAAAGTGTTATCAATATACCATGTTGGGTATGACATTTAGATGTGCCACAGAAATTCCGCTTTACTTCTTTAGAACGAAGCAGAGCCAGCATAGGAATCAATTCTAAAGAGCTAACAAACAAGTAAATAAGTAGCAGAACAGACCTCCCCAGAAGTCCAGGCTCCTACATGAAGCCCCAGGGGTCACTCTGCCCGGTACTAATGACAGGAACAAGCTGGGTGTGAGGCCACACAGCATCTTACAGTACCTGCTTGGTGACTGAGATAAATTACCCCTACCTCCCTTGAAAAAGATAATGTGAGTGATTACCGGGTTACCCCACCTGGTTGGAGTGTTTTTTGCCACCTCATTAGTATTTTAAGGATTAAAAAATTCCCCTCTTTTAAAAAGGAACTGGTATCCTCTGGTCTGTAATTCATGCAATGATCTTCGCTGTTAGAGCAGCGTTATCTCAACAGAAGTTTAGCAAGTAATCCTCTGGGTGAACCCCTTCAAGGAAACTGAAACTGTACCCATCAGAGGCTACACTGTTGAGGATGCAGTGGATCTGTTGGGCTTTTTCATTTTCCTGTTACATTATTCAGAGTGTATCCTTTTCTGAACACCTCTTGAGATGATTTTTTTTTTCTTAGAAAGTCACTTTTTCATTTTCATTGCAAAGAAGGGCCATAGGTTATGCAGAATTTATTTTACTGGTTGAAGCCTATTCCTCTTATTTTGGGATTGATTTGGAAGAAAAATACAGAATATAATTGATGAGCATGGGCTCTATCAGACCCTCTGCAGCATCTCTCAGTAGCCAAGAGGAAAGCGACCACAACGAAAGTTTGGAAACAAAGCGCCATGCTGGCATGCTGAAATGCACAGCCAAGCCCAGAACGCCAGCCCCGCTACAGACAAACGGAGCTTCTGTACAAGTAGCTGCATGCACTTTTTTTTGGTAAAGAAACTGCTAGGGGAAAGTGCATGCCATTCAATCCACTGAAATAAAAACAGAGGCTTAAGTTTTCAAATGTGAGTGATACACCAGTGTCCTGTGGGCCCAAGCAAAGCTCCAAGCTCAGCCGTCTGCCAGATTCTGGAAAACTTGGCCCTGTTTATATGAAGGAAGTGCCATGAAGCTTCTGTTTTCACCTCTTTCAAAGGGGCAACAGGCCAAGCTTGGGATGAGCTCGATCTTTTTTCTCTTTCTGCTGAAAGCTTTTTTGCTGCATTTCTGCGTATCTCATATCTCGTGTTAGAGATAATGAGACCCATAGCTATCAGAGGTTGGTGGTCATAAATGGGAGAAGGGGACATAGAGCCTTGGGGTGGGGAGTTTAGCATCTCTCTGTGGAAAAGAGGGTCTGGCGGACGGTGCTCAAAGGGGAAACACCTGCTCCCTCCCTCTCAACACCCTGTGCCCTCAGAACTGTTTACTACCTGGTCACTCACTCAGCAGGTCAGAAGGCGTCTTCTTCAAGGCAGGTGGGACGTCCTCGCTCCCCTTCACCCACCTGGCTACCATGGGATTCTGCTACTGCCTGAAAGAAAGAGGGACACGTGGAGTTCACAGCTGTTTACTAAGACACTAACCCAGTGAAACTGACCCTTACTGATTTCTCCACGGGCTGGGGCCGGAGCAGTCACCTTCCAATCCCTGGCAATCTGGCACGGTGCCCGGAATTGAGTAAAGCCTCAAGGAGTGTTTTAAGAATGAAATTGAAGCCCCAACCACAGCCCTCACAGGAGAACCCACCTCTCTGAAGGGAGCTCAATGGTAGAACACCCTGGAAAGAGTGGGTTAACTCACCCCCATTGAAACCCACTCTCAACTGACCGTCAGGCAGGGAGGCAGGAAGGGGAAGTGCAGAGGAAGTAAACAGTGAGAATTGGAAGGGAAGAGTCTAGAATATTTTTACCGCCTGTGGAAATGCATTATTACTGTTGAGTCATAGAACATTCGGGTTGAAAAGATCGTCAGAACCAGGGCATTTGACACACATTTTTCAAACAAGGAGACCAGACCTGGGAGGTTGGTGACTTGTCTTCACCACAGGGATGCTTCATGGCAGAAAAAATGAGGTCCAAAGTCGTTGGAAGTTAGACCAGAGTTCTTGTCAGTACCCCGTGAATCCCTCTCAAACCTGCAAAGTTTAATGTAATCTGCTCTAAATTCAAGAGGTTCTTTTGCATCCTACTTTTCTCATGTGCGTCTTCCTAAGCCAAATATCTATCTCCCCACGTTTGTACCTGCCTCACACGCAGAGGCACACATTCACTTCACACTTCTTTTCTGATCCACCCATTATTGTAAATAATTACTCATTTATCCTTTAAATAGTCCCAATTATTAACCTGTATAACCTCTTGTACACGGGATTCTTCCAGTGTTCACAGTATGTTTGGCAAACGACTTTGTCCCCTTCTCTATGTCAAGATCCAGCATCTCCTTCTTTGCACCCATCAATTTACAAGTATGCTTTATCATTTGCACTTCATTATATGCTCTTAATTTATACTATTTTATTTCTCAGCAGACTTCGTTCATCAAATGTACTTCACTGTTGACACACTCTCATAATTTGATGTGACTACTTTAGTTTTTTTTTCCTTGGCGATTCTGCAATTTACCTGGTTTAACTTCTAAAATGTTAAGGGACAATAAGGGTTTCCCAAAAGTTAAGGGTGGAAAGAATGATAAAATATATTCTCCTCTAATGTTCCTTCTTCTAAATCCTCAAATAAGCGATATTCCATACAAACCATTAGTAGTTTTCCTCAGTCTCTAGAAATTGTATTTATCTCTCCAGTTTTCATTATCTTGTTCCAACATGTGGGGTGGAACTGTAATTCTTAGAATGGAGATATCTTTATTGAAGTTGAGACCTTGAAACTGTTGAATGGGGAGGTCAATGTTACTCTCTCGTTCTTCAAACCAATAATGTATATACATGGTGTGAAGTCATTTACTGCTTATGCTGCGTAGCATTTGCTTTATGGAGATAAAGAAAAGGAAACAAACACATTTTTGAAACAGAAGTCAACGGTAGGCACATTGGAAAAGATACTTAGCTATGTGAAGAACTACACTTCCAGCATTGAGGACGAAGCAGTGAGAATGGAAAAAAACGGAAGGGGAATTCCCATCCCCATCCTCAGGGAAGAAAAAAACTCTATCAAAGAAAGGGGATCTTATAAGAATGGATGATCAAAGAAATCAACCACAGTGAGCTGGAACACGCTGTCCTGTCAGAGAGAAATCAACCTGTAAATGGCCAGAAAGCCACTGACCAATTAGAAGAAATACATATGCAAATAATAAGCAAGAGCAGAGTCAGAATAGAGCCAGAAGTGGTCCAAAGTGGGCAAGATGCAGATAAATAATAACAATGGCAAATGTAAAATAAAGATTCAGATATTTAACAGTAATAATAAAGCTTCAGATCAATAATAACCATAATCAATGTCATAAATAGATAACACTACATCGCTATGTACCAGCCATTCTTCTGAGTACTTTCGATGTGTGAACTTAACCTCATGCCAACCCTGCGAGGCAAGTGCCATCATTATCCCATGAGGAGGAAACTGAGGCACAGAAAGGTCAAATGACTCCCCCAAGTTCCCATCAGCTGGCATGTGGTGGTAGTGTCCCTGTGAAGCTCCTGTGCCCATGCTACCACCCTGAAAAAAGTGCTCAAGCTTTAGCTGCATCAGGACCACCTGGATGACTCGGGTTTCTGATTCAGTAGGTATGAGGCAGAGCCCAAGAATCTGCATGTCTGACAAGTTCCCGGGGGATGCTGACACTCCAGGAACGCACACTGAGAACCACTGCACCAGGGTACACAAGCTGAATGATATCGCCAGCTCGTCCCCCTTTATGAACATCCTTATCCCCTCACTTTCCCTTCCGAATTCTAAAGTGACACTACTGCGTGCCCAGGCATTGAGAACGTCTCTTTACTAATTTTTAGAAATGGCCAATCTCCGCCATCCTTATAGATGAATGCCACCTACCCTGTGGCCCAAGGCTAACTATTAATGTTTTAAAGCAGCAATATATGGCGAACTTAATCAAACTATAACACACAGTTTATATTTATTATATACATGTTATATTATATAAATATTGTTATAGAACATGTAAACATTATATATTATAAAATTTATATTAGAAAAGATTTACAGAAAATAGACAGATATTATAATATAGCATTTATATTATGTTAAATATATATTATAAAATAATATCAGTAATTCTAGTAGAAATATTAGCCAAAATTAAAGTACAGAGACGTCTTTAATTCCCATAATAGACTTTCCTCCATCACTTTCACTAGCCAACCTGTGTTTATGTGATCTCTCTCTTTTTCTAATTCTCAGAAATGGGATCTTCCAGGTAACTGTCATGTGATGCTTTGTTAGGAAAAAGAAGACAGTTTAAGAATGACTTCTTTCCTCCTAATTAATACAACACTGAGACCTTCTAAAAACGTAGAGTTCTGTTGATTCAAATTTTGAAGTTTTTAATTTGCCCAACCTGGGAAAAACATCTGTGTTCCATGGTGGGCTAACAAAATATAGGCGCCTGCAGAAAAATAACTCATAAAAAAATGGGGAGGCAGCAGCACCCAGAACCCAGAGTTTCTCAACCAGGCCGCAAGTGACGTCATCCTATGTGACTTCAAATGGGGTGGGGAGGCATGGAAGGATGACACCCAAATGAAAACAGAACTTCGGATTTCCAGACTAAAATGAGGGCTTGAGGGCATCTGACTTTAACGTTCTGGCAAAGCAGCTTCCTGTTTGTAAGAAAACTTGCTTAAAAAGCTTTCTTGGACGTCAACTATTTCTGACAAAACAATTTTTTGATGATCTCCCTCTTTGCTATGAACCCAAAATATCTGGATTAAATTTCACTTTAAGGATATACAGGGTTAAATATTAAGCAGAAAAAGAAATGCTTGACAAGAATGTACTTGGGGTTCACTGAACTCAAAAGGCTTAAAATATTGAAAATAAAATCAGTGAGGCTCAGCTAGCCTCTCTCTGGATCCTGTGACTCTGGTCACATGAGCACCGGGACCTTCGGCTTTGGCCTTGTGCCACGTTCCTCCCTGCTCCTTAAAGCAGTAAAAGATTCACTTCATTGGCTGGTCTGAGTGTTCCTAATCCACTTCTGGACCCCAGGAATGTGAGCTGAGGACACGGATGGCTTTGCCCAGGTGGCCTCATAAATGCACGTGTTCACTGAAAAAGAACACGGTGGACAAAGTTAACTCTCAGAAGATGCCAAAGGGTGGCTGTTTGGTTCTTCTCTGCTAGAGAAATTACTCTTTCCTTCTGCAAACCCGTTTATTTTTTCCTCAGGCCATTGAGGAAGGACAACTTCTTGGAGGCTGTGGGATTGGTCTTTCTTCTCCATGAGAAGCATAAGGATCTGAAGGGACGCACTAGTTGAGATTACGGCAGATTCATAAGTTAGCTTCCTCTGTCTTGATGACCTATGTTTTGAAGATACAAATTTGGAAGCTGATTGGTAGAGCTGTGGCAATTTTTGGTTGTTGTGGTTGATTGTTTATTACTCCCAGTTCTTTGCTATCCCTCTCTGCTGGGTCCATCTGTGGAAAATCCTTCCCTGGGGTCGTCCCTGTTGGGGAATGTGCTTTCACTCTTTTGGGTCGGATGTGGGCGTATGATTTGCCGATGGAATGTGAACTGCAGTGACTCATGCCACACCTGAACAGAAGCGTGAGACTCATGGCACAATCTTGCATGAGTCTCAGATTGGTTGTTCCTTCTTCTGGGGATTGGGAAGAGGGACACAATTGGAGCTGAGCTACAGCTGAACCAAAGCCAACTCGTAACATGGATGGGAAAAAACTCTTATTGCCGTAAGCCTCTGAATACTTGGAGTTGTTTGTTACTGAGGCAAAACCTAGTGAAAGCCTGACCACAGAGACACCCCCTACTACACACTTTTGTATTTTAGGATTACACGCCTGACCTAAAAGGTAGTGCACTTAAAGGAAACGTGTAAAGTCCTGAAATATCCCTAATGTAAACTCTGAATGTTGCTCTGTGACTACACACTGAATAGAAAAGGAAATCCAAATCCAAGAAGCTTCCAATAGGAAGAAAGATTTGCCTGACCTGTAAAGACAACACAGAAAAGGTGGATAGTTCTTCTCATTAAATTACTTCTAAATCAATATTTAAATTTATCATGACAAGACAACTTTTCAGGGCAAGATATAAGGGCCTCAGATACTATCGCTGTACTATTCATTGGAGCGAGAAGCCCTTAGTTAGGGATCTGGTGGCCTCATGATGTGTGATGACAGACACCTGGGGCATCCCTGGGCACCATTATCATTATATCATTGATAGCTTTCATTTGGAAAGGGGGGACTTAAAAGGGACATTTCATTTCAAATTTGAAGCAATTACAGACAGTATTTTATTTATTTCTTCTCCCTACCTTGTGAAGAAAGTATTGTCTCGATTTTCTAAATGGAGAAACTAAGCTTAGAGCGGTTATATAATTCACACGTGTTCACAAAGTTCATACACGGAGGACGTCATTGACAAACCTGAGCTGTCTCCACAGCCATCCTCCTGTCTAACCACCGTGCACCTCTGACATCAAAAGTAGCTCACAGAGAGATCTCTTCTCGCGATGCAGCATAAAATCAGTTCCTGCTCGTTACATGTTAGTACCCATCATAGAATAAATAGTTATAATTGATTGACTGTTTATCCTGTTCCAGACCTTATATCAGGTGCCATATATTAATTTAATTCTCACATAGATTCTGTAAAACGTGCTACTATTATTTCTATATTCCAGGTAAGGAAACTGTGATACAGCACAAGGTCTGTTGGAGTCTGTGGTCCACGCTTTGCGTCTCTATAACACTAGTTCTTGAACTTCAGTGAGCATCAGAATCATCTGGAGGTCTTGAAATTCGCATGCCTGGGCCCCATCCAAGGGTTTCTGATTCAGTAGGTCTAGAGTGGAGCCTGAGAATCTGCATTTCTAATAAGTTCCCAGGTCATGGTGACGCTGCTCGTCTTGAGGCCACACTTTGAGAACACTATCTACACTATTCACCACTTAATGAGTTATGTAGAATACCTGGGAAAATCACAAGCACATAAATCGAGTATCTAAAAGTTTAGTCTCCTTATTTTCAAACAAAGGAATGGGCCTTTTGGTGTGTGAAGGAAGAGGAAGCCAATGGGGTTCCATATATAAATATGGCAGCCGTCTGCAGAGTTTTCAGTTAGATAGAAGGACTGTCCTAAGGGATAAAAGTTCAGGTATAATGTCTTGGGGGAAAAATTGAGAATTTCTGGGAAAAGGAAAGCAATCAGTTAAAACTTGCTTTGAGATCTCTTCCTTGGATAATGGGTATCACCTTAGAGTAACTTTCAGGGTTTGCTGGGTAAGAATGCCAGAGGCCTGAGGAGAGATCCTGGATTCTGGGGCAAGAGAGCTAAAGTTGGAGGGTCTTAGGGGTCCCCTAGCTCAGCCTTCCCCCAAGTGTGTAGTACAGGCATTCCACAGATAAAGGGTCTTTTGGTCAGACAATTTGGGGAAGCTTTTCCTACTGACCCTCCAAACACTCCACAGCCTGCACCCATTGGAGATTCACAGTGTACATTTGTATACTACAGGGTCTGAGAAGTCCCACAGCAAAGAAACCTGCTTAACTCTATATATCTGGTGTTTGTCTGGCATTTGGGGACACTTTGAGGAGTGCCAATCTGGAATAAACTCTGCACTTTACATCTGGGAAAAAGAGGATCAAAAAGGTGGAGTGAACGGTCGGCCTGGTGGCGTAGCAGTTAAGTGCGCATGTTCCGCTTCGGCGGCCCGGGGTCCACCAGTTTGGAACCCGGGTGTGGACATGGCATTGCTCATCAAGCCATGCTGTGGCAGGCGTCCCACATATAAAGCAGAAGAAGATGGGCACGGATGTTAGCTCAGGGCAAGTCTTCCTCAGCAAAAAGAGGGGGATTGGCAGATGTTAGCTCAGGGCTGATCTTCCTCAAAACAAAACAAAAGAAAAAAGATGGAGTGATGGGGTGGGGTTAGGGCTAGAAGAAAGGCTTTATGATCCTTAGTCCATTTGATGGGCAGGTATCTCTCTGTTGTCATGAAATTTCTTGAGATGAGCTATCCATCTCACTGGATACTGAAGACAGGGTAGTGTAGAAGAGGAAGCCCCCCCCCCTCCCCAACACACACACACACACACAACTACAGCGTCAGCATCACTTGGGTGTTCATTAGAAATACCAATATTCTGGTCCCACAACTGAGCTGTTGAATCAGAATTTCTGTGGGTGCTGCCCAGTAACCTATGTCTTACAAAGCACTCACTTCCCAAAGGACTATGTGTCTAGAGTTTGTCAGTGATGGTTGGAGAACTGGCAAGGTCGTTCTTTCGTCCCAATGCACATTAGAAAAGCAACAAGTTCTCCTTCAAAGACAAGTCCCACATTTTGCATTGCATGTGAGCATCTAATGATCCAATTTGCCTCTGCGGTCAAATATTTAGCCTTTTTCCTATGCTTCCATTCCATTATTATTGTTTCGAATTCCATAAGTACAAAAAAATCCCTTTCCATCTCTAAATGCGGTTTGCGTAGTTATAGCCTTCGCTCCTCAATGCAGATCTTTTTAATTTTTTTCTTTCCGTAGAATGCCAACCTTCCTCTACTCGGCAAAGACAAGTTTAAACAGATACTAGGTTCAACAGGAGACTCATTTCCCATTTTCCATGGCAAAGAATCTGAACACTGGAATAAGTCAGAGATATCATTTGCTGAATATTTTTGTAAAGACAGTTTAATTTCAGGCCTTTTATTTGCGAGAGAGCCGGCTAACCCAAATAAAACATTATACATCTGTCTGTTGTTACGAGTGACCAACTTCAGCTGAACATTATTACTTAATAACAGCTAACTTTCCTATAGACTAAGAATGTGCAACAGCTAAGGAGCAAATGGAAATTTCCTTCGGTTTACCACCCGTGGTTTCTTCGTGCTCCAACATGTGAAGAACTTGGGTAATAAGCATATTCTCCCCTCTAATCACAGCGTGGCTTGGACATGCATTGTTGTGAGATGACTGGCAAAACAGGAAAATTTATGTCTGAGGGGAGAAAAAACCAAGGCGAATCGTATTGCTTGAGCCTCCCTAATGCACTTCTCCAAATTTTCTCTTTGGGAAGAGATCTCTTGAACGAGCTCATGGAATCTCACTCACTCTTCTTGTCTGGATTAGTTCAAATGTAACCAGAGAAGATGGCTCGAAACAGTGCCAGGTAGATAAGGAGATGGAAATAGAGAGCGTTTGGGTCTGTCTGCCTGGAGCCTGGAATAAGTCAGAATGGAAGGCATCTGTTTTTTGCAGACAGTACTTGCAGAAAAACAAATTTTTTAGTGTATTCTATTTAATGAAACTTCGCACTGGGCATAGTCAGAGCATTAGAAGAGGAAGAGAAAAACGGAGAGCAAGCGACGATGTTCATTTTCTCTAACCTCCATCTCTGCCCTTGAAAATTGCTGGAGACTAGGTCATTGCATTTTTACAATGCATCTTTATGTAATTTGCAACATTTCAAATTGATTTTCCCCTAAATAAATCCCTCACTAAGACTTTGAATTCACTGCCTTTAACCACTCCCGTCTATCTTTCTTTTTCTGACATTTATAACATTGTTTACTATGATAAAGACATGGAAATATAGAAACAGTATCACATTATAAATAAATGTATCAATTTCACTCTGGCTTGTTTTTCTGGCTTCATGCTGATGACTTTTTGTTCTGTTTAAAATAAATTTGGAATTGTTGGTCTCTATCAATTGATGATTAATGGACTTTGGTGTGAGATTCACCTGGATTTGAGGGTGGAATTCTTCTTGGTGATTCCTATGCTCATAGTTATCATGATTTGAATCTCATCCCAGACAGAGGAAATTATGACTTGCTTGGTTTGGAACCAAGTTAATGGATGTGTGTCAAGAGTGTCAAAAGGTTTTAAACTCAGTGTCACTGTCAGTCTGAATCTTGACCACATTTCTCTAATGGAGAAACTGGGTATCATAGGATGTCAGGGGAACACAATTAATACCAAAATTCTTGGATTGTGGTCACTTTACTTAAGGACTGGTAATATTTCTGAGTTGTCTGCTTGTCCCAAAGTTGAAAACATAGACGCTTGAAATCACTGAGTCATAACAAGAAAATTTCAATCTTCAAAATACCTTCACATTCAATCAAAGTTTGAGACCTTGGGCAGTTAACGATTCTCCATCACTGAATAGTGTAAGAAAACAGGTTCTAACAATCTGTAATTAATTAGCTGGAGGGTCTTAGCCCAATTTTGCTGTTTTTAGGGTTTCCAGGTAAAATACAAGATGCTCAGTTGAAAGTGAATTTCAGATGGACAACAAATAATTTTTTAGTGTAAGTATGTCTCATGAAATATTTGATGTATATCCTAAAAAAATATTTATCTGAAATCCATATATGTGTATTATATAGATAAATTACAAAGGAATTCTACATTTTTTTGCTTTTGAGGAAGATTAGCCCTTGAGCTAATACCTGCTGCCAATCCTCCTCTTTTTGCTGAGGAAGACTGGCCCTGAGCTAACATCTGTGCCCATCTTCCTCTACTTGATATGTGGGATGCCTACCACAGCACGGCGTGCCAAGTGGTGCCATGTCTGCACCCGGGATCTGAACCGGCGAACACCGGGCTACCGAGAAGCGGAACATGCAAACTTAACCGCTGCGCCACCGGGCCGGCCCTGGAATTCTACATTTTTATTTGCTAAATCTGGCATCCGTAGGGAAGAGCAAATTTATGCTCAAGAGTAGCTCAGAAGGTCGAAAGACTTAAAGACAAGTTTTAATGTACACACAGCATTCTTAGAAGAACAGCAACCCAGATTTTCCCAGCACCAGGAACCCCGAACATAAATGTCATCCTTGTGGGATGAGAGCACAGCCTTCTCGTGAATGGTACACTAGACATCCAGGATGCTAGTCTCATCTTTAATATTTTCGCTTAGGGGTTCTTAACCATGTTGTGTCATGATCTTTTTTGGCAGACTCCTGAGGCCTCTGACTACCTTCTCAGGACATGTTTAAATAGATAAAAATCAAATAAGTATGATGACAAAAGACACCCGTGATATGAAACTGTACTTATTGAAATATTTTAAACCAAAATTGTGCTTCTTTTTCAAGCATCAATTAACAAGAGCTAGCATTTTGAAGGTGTGGTGAGCAGAAATGTGATTTCAAGATCTCTGAACAACTACAATGTCATGTTGAAATGCTCCTGATTTCTACCACGACAAAGTCACAGTCAGAGCTACCATGATGGTGGTGTGCCATACATTCATAGTAAAAAAAGTGTAAATTTTAGTTAGAGGAGACAGAGAATGAACTGTTTTTATTTTTTCCCCCATCCTAGGTCATCGATCCTCCTGAATTCTCCCCATAATCTCTCCAGGCAATCTGGCCCCGGGTTTAAACCCTGCCGTCAATGAGGCTTCGATATAAACCTGGTGAATCCTTCTTGGTTGATTTCCCCATAGACAGTTTCTTGACATTTTTAACAATTAGCCTTTTAGATACTGTTTCTTCTAGAAGAATGGCTGACACTTAACCATTAGAATCACAGTTAATCCTCTTTCCAGTAGGACCTTACCACCGACACTAGTGTGAACAGGGACCACGACATTGGTGCTCACGTAACTGGAACAATGCCAATGGGGAGACCTGCCAACACCCCTGCTCTGGACATAATAGTCCAGTTTCTTCTCACATGGTAACAGAGGAGGAAATACAGCTTAGAATCATATGCAATTCTCTGTGTTCATGGGCTTCCATGTCCCGTTTCTCCGAATTGTGAAGCTGGATTCTTACAGTCAGTGTCTTATTCAGTCGCATAGCACTTTATATTACCATGGTTTCATCATAACTCTTACCAGGAAAAAAGAAAGCTTACTCATCTACGGGACAGTAGTTCAGACAATACTCCCCTTCATAAATCCTCCAGCGGCCTCCGCCGCTGACAGCAGAAATCCTGAACACCTTTGCAAAGCAGAACTCCCGTCAGCTCTGGCTCTCACTCCCTCAGCTGTGTTCCCTGGAGGACGGAACCTGGGTTTGTACTTACCGTCGATGTCCTCGTGGCTGGGAGCCCTCAGTTCCTTCCACAAGCGTCTCCTTTCTCTCCCCTTCTCAGTTAACTCCCACCTGTCCTTCAAAAGTCAGGTTGAATATTATCCTCTCTGTACTTAAAAAAAATTAAACATTTCTTCGGAGGCAGGGGAGTGCAAAGGTTAAGAGTACGGAGTCTTTCTTCTGTGGATAGGAGCTGTGTGACTCTTGTCAACCTACTTAATCCAGCTGAGACACAGTTTCCCCAGCTGCCGACTAGCAGGAATAATAATTCCCATGCCCACTGGGGTTGTGTGAGGTTAAATATATAACGTCATCAGACTCTGCCTGCTCATCCTCATTATTATATAAGAACTAGCTACTATCATTATATGTTTACAATAAACAAAGCACTCGAACTATGATTTAGTGAAAGGAAGTCGCGTTTACCACAGATGACAGCACAGTTAACAGTCTGATCGTGGAAAGTGCTTATAAATCAGTAAGAACCCTTGTACACTCAACCGGCAACACTTATAAATATACAATTCAAAAAATTAAAAAGGTGGAAAAATCTTAAAGACATCTCAACAACATTTATTCATTCATTTCTACGCCAAGAGTTTCTCGACCACCTGCTCCGTGCTAAGCCGTGTTCCGGGTGCTGGAGCTCCAGCAGCGAATAAGACTGACTTGGTGTTTGCACTCATGTAGTTTGCAACAGAGCAAGAAAGGGAGGGATTAAATAAATCATTAGACAAGTTACTTAAGGACACTTGTGGGGAGAACTGGAGGGAAAGTCAAGGATGGAACATGGTGCGGGTAATATGTCCTAGTCTGGGGTTCCAGGAAGGCTTCCTGGGGGAGGTGCCATTAAGATGGAGACGTGAAGAACAAGGAGCATGTGGCAGGTAAGGGAGCAGGCAAGGAGAGAGATGAGTGCTCTGGGCACAGAGACATGTGGCATTTACAAAGGCCCCAGGTGACATGAAGCTTGCATCTTCTAGGAAGTGGAGAAGGGTATTGCGTAGGGGGTCAGGCAGGAGCGTAGGGCAGAGCCACACCATGAATGGCTCTGCGGGTTCCTTGAGGATCGTTGCCTTCCTCCTATGAGAATGAGAACCATCTCAGGGTTTCAATCGAGGAAGAGACAGGATCCGACTTGCTTTTTAAAGTCATCATTTTGGACACAACATGGAGAATGGATTGGAAAGAGACAAGCATCGATGCTGAAAGTCTGGTTAATCGGTACTTTCAGTGATCCAAGCTAAAAATGCTGATGCATGAACAAAGACAGTGCCAGGGGATGGAGAGAAGGGAAGGGCTCTGAGTTACACGTCCAGAGAGAGTCAAGAGGTATCTCTAATAGGCAGATGGCGGGGCAAGGATGCAGAGGCGGAGGAGGCCCCAAAGATACTCCTGACTTCCTGGCATGCAAATGATGCGGATAGGATGGGCTATATTTTACTGATTCAGAGGACACTGGATCGTCCTCTGTAATTTGAAAATCATTCATATGTTATTGGATGCCCACATTGTTCAAACGTTTTGATATTCTATCAGTGGGGAGCTCCCTCTGGGACATAATCTCAACACAGATGGAGGATCCAGTGGTGGGGGTGGGGTGCTGGGTATAGGTTTGAGGGGGTGCCCTGGGGCTGCACGGGACATACTTAAGAAGAGATAAGAACTGGGGTCTGTGCTCATGGGCCCGATGTCAACAGGGAGGGCTGGGCAGGAGGCACGCTTTTGATGTTTGAGTCTCCAGATGGAATTTGATACATGTAAGTGGATGAGATTCTCCCAGATGCAGAGTGTGGGAGAAGCAGCCCCAGACTGAGCCTCAGGCAGGCAGAGGAGGAGGTCCTGGCAAATGAGACCAAGAAGGAGCCACTGGTCCAAGAAACACAGCTTTTCACTGATCAAATCACCAAAGATTTTAAGGGACTTATCAACATTCCGTAGGGACAAAAATGCGGAGACGAACAGCTTCATAGATGGTTTCTGATGGAATAATTTGGCATAGCTTTTTTTGGGGGCCATTTGACAATGTATACCCAAAGTTTAAAACTACTTATTTATACTCTTTGACCTAGTAAATTTACATCTAAGAATTAATTAGAAATGTGCATCAGGATTATGCACGAGTGTTCTCTACATTAGTTATAATATTAAAAATTTCAAAACAGCCTGGATCACCAATAACATAGATATGATTTTAAATTTACAAAATATTTATAAGCTGAAATGTTACATAGTCTTTAAAAAACACAGCAAAATGCTAAACATGTTAAATAAAAAAAAGAGCTTTTGATAAAGCTCAATATACAGTGTACGTGCTCTGTTTTTCTCTCCCTAGGTGAAATTACAACGAAATGCCTCTAAAATGTTAACAGTAATTATCTCTTCAAAGGAAAACAAAATTAGGAAGGCTTTTCAACCAGACTTTCCATTTTTATGCAGTTAATCTGAAAATTCAATTTCCCTAGCACAGACCATTCCCAAACATTCCAGATTTTACTGTAAATGAGAAGTACTTACTGTGCTCCACTGAGAAACTTTCCACACGCCGCCGTGGCCAAACCGTATGAAATAATTTATTCTCAGAGCGTTTCGGTTGTACGAATCCAAGAAGCTAGTGTTCAGTAAGTGTTCGGGGTTATTATTTCATGTCAACTTCAGGCTGCATTTAATTGACTGAGGGAAAAAAGTTTGCACTTCACCCAAGAGGATTGCTGACCTAGCAGGTTTCCTGCCTGATGCCTCTGCTCAGGCAGGTCCCTTCACCCCAAATTCTTCTCTGTCCTGTGTTTGGCAAACTCCTACCCACCCTCAAGGCCTGGTTCAAACGTCACCTCCTCCAGCTTCCAGGGAGGGAGTGTTCATCTTGCTCCTCTCTTCTGCCTTTTGCAAGCTGTCCACACCTCATGGTACCGCTTATGTGCTGTTGTCACCATGTTTGGAAGCTTGGCTTTCTCCTTAAACTGGGCTCTGTGGGGGGGGGGGGGGTGCTCAATTCATCTTTTAACCCTAATGCCGAAATGAGGTCTGTCCCATGGCAGGGACTTAATGTTGGAGGGAGGAGCGGGGTGGGCGGAGTGCCACTCAAAGGAACTGACAGCCATCCAGATTTAGTAACCAATGTAGCTCATTTAAAGATATGGGATGTGATGCTCTAGGTCAGAGGGGACGCCAGTCCAAAGCTAGGCATGTTGGAAGGAAGAGGGGGCCAAAATCATCACTGACTTGAATGACCGAACTAGAAATAAAGGTTTAGACTGCGTACTTTGATTCCTGGCACCAAGACTATCCAATAACAACCTACATTGAAGAGAAAATGAGTCCTAATATTTCTCAAGCTGATGAAATTAATAAGCACTACAGGCATAAATATATGCAGTTTAGCACAACAAATTACTTTCTAAGTGTGCTTTGTGTTCCATGAGGACTTCAACACGCTGACCATCATATACAAAGGGTCCTAGGACTCTTTTCAGCAATCTATTTGCTTCCTTAGAACAAGAGTCTCCAATGTGTTGTATCCCAGTCATCCAGGAGAGGACAACAAGAAAACAGTAGGGTTGTCAAATTCATCTTCTACCTCAGCCTCTTAAATGTTTATATTTTGTGTATATTTTTAAATATACATAATATATTGGACAGGACAAAAAATTATATATTGTGCATGTATGTCCTAAGTTGGTTGTGTCTATAGAGAGGGATTGTTAATTTTGAATCCATTGCTTTAGGCCAGTGCTTATTAAGCTTTAATATGAAGACAGAGTCCCTGGGGATCATGTTAAAATGCAGATTCTGCATCAGAAGATCTAGGCTGAGGTCTGAGAATTTGCGTTTCTAACAAGCTCCGAAGTGACATGATGCTGAGGCTGGAGGCAGCTACACTTGGAGTTGCAAGCAGCCTTCTGCAACCAGGGTTGGTTCCTCATTTGAACTCCCCAGCACAGAACACAGAAGACGGTTTTGGTAACTATCTTCTCGTCTCCCATAGCTGGCCACAACGAGCACCACTCTAGAGCCCAGGAGAGAAGGGAACTCATTCCAAGAAAAGGGAGCTGTCATGGCCACAAAGGATGATTTCTCACAGAACTCTACTGAGAAAGGGGTCCCTGGGGAGCCTGCTGGGCCTATGGCTTTACCTACAGGAGAAAGTTCAAGGTCACTAGCTGACTTCAATGAAAAAAAAAAAAGCACTGTTTACAATTCACCGTACAGTATTACAAAACAGTCCTGTAGTCAGCAATTCGTTTCCAGTGTTTGGCTTATATCTGAAACTTCCTTTACGGAAAGCACAGCTGGAAAGCAAGGTCTTGAGCGCTTCAGATCATCAAAGTTCCCGTGGTGCTAAGGTTAAGTGGAGGAGCGCTAAGGCAGAAGTCTCTTCCTTTCAGACTCATAACAGTCACCTCCATACACCCTTCCCCTCAGGGGACCCTGGTGTTGGGAGTCAGTGGGTTGCAAATGCTCTTTGTCCAAAGAAGAGGAGAAAAATAACACATACATACACATAGTCCCCAATAAACATTTATGAGTGAACGCACACACCACACATTATTGATAAATAAAATGATTCTCTTAATTCACAGGGTTTACCCAGAAATTCATGTTTGTGTGTCGTAGGGCAGCTTTTGAAAGATCATTGTGGTCTAATGTGAACTACATACCTTAGCTTAATTTCAGAGCCAATTTGCACTACGTAGTAGTGGCTGCCAGTAAGTTTTCAAGTATCTACATCTTCCATATGGTGCAACTGGTCTCAACAAAAAGTGATGTAAGACTGAATTAGAAAGGTGCTTCCTCTGAATCCAGGTCCACAGTCCACACAAACCCAACAAAGCAGCCCAACGGGACTCATCGCTAACCAGCTCGACACCTCAGAGCACATGCTCAAGATTAATAAAGACAGTGGAGAGGATGGAAGAGGAACTTCCAAGGGGCCATTCAATCGGCCACTTGAAATGAGTTGGCCCCTGAGTTAAACCTAGTTGGTCAATTCTTAATGTTCTATCTTGGATCTATTTTCAGCTAAAAGACCCAATTTTCAGGGCATGAAATTGGGAACAGGAGCCTGGTTGAAAGACCTGGGCTATGCCCTCCTGTTTGTTCTGTGTGCTGTCTTCTGTTTCCCCTAAATCATTGGTAATAAAACCCATGAAATGAGAAAGGCCCAAAATCCCTATCTTTGAGTTTTGGGGAGACACATGGGGTTTGGCTGAGGAGAATGCTTTACATTCCAAAGCCAAGCTTTGGGGAACAGAATCGATGGGTGTGGATAAGAGCTTTAAGGGAGAAAGAAATGACACCTTGCCTCCATTTCCTCAGTGACTGAGTGATGACTCTTAAAACTCCCAGGAATAAGTCTTCTGCCCACCACTCCCCTCCATCAGCATCACTAACAGCCGGCGGGTGCATTTCATTCCTCATCTTATTTGACACTTCCATAGAATTTCAGACTGTTGCTCCAGTCTTCTCCCAATTTCTCCCTACTTTTCCAGCTCCTTCTCAGTTCCATTTTAGGCTCCTCCTCTTCTGCCAGTCCCTTAAACTGTATTTTTCCCCAAGCGCCATACTCCAAACTATTTTCTTCTCTAAACACACATGCCTGCATCTACTCCCACGGCTTGAGATGCCACCTTCCTCATTCGGAAAGCCCAGACCTTGCGTCTCCATCCCAAATCTCTCTCATTAACAGTCTCACCCTGACCGTCGCCGGGCCAACAGCCAATGAAGGGTTTATGGCCTCCCACTTGATTGTCCACATCCCAGCTTCACTATCCACTGCCCAGTTCAGCTCCCCTCCCCCTGCAGTCCCTCAGGAACGGAAAGATACTGAATACCCATGTTTACCTCAATATCCCTCTCCCTTCCCACTACCACTGCCTTGGTTTAGATGCACACACTTTTTTCAGTGACTTCATCAGGCTCACAATTAGGTCCCAATCTCAAGTCATCCCCTCTTTAAGGCTTTCCCCACAGTGCAGCCTCAGGGATCTCCCTACAGCACTCCTCAGTTGCCCAGCTCAGTGGCCCCCATTATCTATAAAACAAAACCTCAGAGCCTGACTTTATGAACATGGCACGTGAGACCCTCCAGGGACTGGTCCCACCTACCTTTCAGCCTTGGTACCAGTCATTCCACAGCCTGCTATATGCCGAACGACTTGCAGTGGCCCAAATGGGTGGGTCCTCTGTTGATTGATATGATGCCTTTAAACATGGCAGGCCATCAGCCGGAAAGCTCTCTCGCTTTCTTCATCTGCTTTCGCACATCTCTCTTTTGAGACGTTGCCCATTCCAGGTAGATGGTTTCCCTACCTGTTCTCATGGGTTAAGTGCTTTCCCTATATATTCACCTGTGCTTCTGCCTCCCCAAATATTTATCTCAGTGTAGTGGAGTTGTTTGTTTACTTGTGTTTATCTAATTACAATAATAGTTATCAAACCAACAACTACCATTAGTTGAGAACATACATGTGACTGTGTTGGCAGTTCACATACTTTCACTCCAAACTTCAGAGTAACTCTGGTAAAACTAAGTAAATGGAAGCTCAGAGAAGTTAGAGGGTTTGCCTAAGGTTACACAACTAGTTGGTAGTGGTGACAATATTTAGATCCTAGTCAGTCTGACTCAAAAGCCAGTTCTTTATCCATGACATGCTATTGCTTCTCATTGGAATGTGAGCTACCATATCTATCTTATCTTGTATACGCCAATACCTAAGTTCTAGCAGGAGCTTAATGTTTTTGGATGAATGAATAAATGAATGAATGAATGGAAGCAAAAGGAGCTTAGAATCTTCCAGTCTTGGAAAAGCAGCCCCTTGGGTCTCAAAAAGAATGTTTCTACCTATTGGTTGTATTGATGAGAAAAGTAGGGGGAAAGTCACTTTGTCTCAGTTCCCTATAACACACACAACTGTTACTGATGGAAGACACGGGTTGCATCATGCCTACAGAGTCAGTGTTCCTGGAAGTGCCTTGTGCCGCAGTGCCTGAAACCCTCACCCTGAACCTGCTCCCATTTCTGTTTTATTTATTTCCGCGAGCGGCTCCATGGTCACCCAAGCCAGATGCTAATGTTGGCCTCCTCTTCCCCCTTTCTTTATGACCACAGCCACATGGTCTTCAGTTTTATCTCTTGAAGAATTCTTGTTTCCAACCCCTGCTCCTCTGCAACCCTGGGCTCCTCTTGAGCCCTCTCCACTCTGACTCCCTTTTACAGCCGATCTCTATAAATGCAAATATAGCCTTCCAAAAATGAGAACTTGTCCATGTCAGTTCCCTGTGTCAGCCGTCAAATTGTTCTTCATTTCTTACATGATCAAGTCTAAACTGTTTGCCCAATGTCCAAGTCTTCTAAGGGATAGCCCTTGGCTACCACGTTGGTGGCATCTCCGGATGCCCCCCTCTCCATCATCCATGCTTCAGCAATGATGAGCTGCTTTCACTTCTCCACATACTGCATGATGCCTTACACCTTCCTACCCGCCTTTGCTCCCAACGTCTCCCCTTCCTGGAAAGCCCAACCTAGTACCAGCTCCCTCAATTGCCCCCATGGTTCTTCCCATGGCTCATTCCTCCCACTGAGGTTCATTTAAGACCTTGTCTCTCCTTTACGGCTCTAAAGCGTCATATCACCACACTCAACACAGGATCATGGTTTTCCCTTAATGTATCCCTCTCTTCTTCTGGATGACCAGCTCTTCAAGGGCAGGATTTGGGCCATGAGCATCCTTGTACCCTCAGTAGCACAGGCCCTGGCATAGAGTAGGTGCTCAGAAAAAAAAGCTTTAATGACTCGTATTCATTACTCTAGAAATGAGTCAATGAATGAATCAAAAAATGGATTAATAATCCATCCCTATAAATTAAAGAATGATGAATGTCAAAGACACGGCCCAAAACATGTGTGTGGTTTCAAAGCATTTGTCATCATATGTGAAGTTTTCCAAATTGCTTCTTTGAAGCCATTTATACTTACACATTGTTCTACCTCTGTGGGAAATGAGTTTCCACAGTGTTGAAATCCCCTGGGTTAAGAAACACTTCCTTTTATCTGTCCTGACTCAGATGTTCCCGGAAGCTGGACTAACCCTTTCGGCTCGCTCGGTTGATGACTCTTATGCTGTGGTTCACTAGTGTCCTCAAAGACAACACGGACTTTCAGAAAGGGCTTTTCTCCCAGAGAATGGTTTACATCCTTAGGGCAGGATTCATCACACTTATAGTTCCCTGAAGGCTGGGAGGTTTCTACTAGAGAATGCTATTACGGTCACATGTGCATTGGTTCATCACTTTTTTGTTTAATCCCCCTCCCACATACACAAAATTAGCATGGAAATTACTTTAGGACCCTATTTGTCTTCATTCATTTGGTGGCCCTTTTAGTAGCTTTCTCAACAACATCTTTAAGAGGCCCAAGGACATAACTCGAAGATTGTGGTGAGATCAAGAGGGAAGGAGGGAAGGCTCATGGCTCTGTAGGGTGGGCAAGAGTTTCTTCTAATCCCCCCCCCCCCAGTGCTTCCCATCCACCATCAAGCCATCACATTTGATCTCTGGGATTGGATTCTTAAAATCAAAGGGGCTAAGCATTATTTTGGACAGATCTTTACCACTTTCTCAGTCACGAGAAATGGGACCTAGTTTCTAATATGCTATTCCTATCGCCATTTTAAATAAACTATGGAAGAAATGGTTGAGGGAAATTATAAAACTCACACATAGCTTAGGACTGAAAATGATGACCTGGGTCTTTGAACTCCAGTGCACAGCCCTCTGCGCTGGCCAGGTACTGAATATGGCACTATTTCCTTGAAGATGCCACTATTGCCCAATGACTCCTAATCACCAACATATCATTCATTCACTCCATCTCTTTTTTTAAAGATTGGCACCTGAGCTAACATCCATTGCCAATCTTCTTTCTTTTTCTTTTTCTTCTTCTTCTTCTTCTCCCCTAAGCCCCCCAATACATAGTTGTATATTCTAGTTGTGAGCACCTCTGGCCGTGCTATGTGGGATGCCATCTCAGCATGGCTTGATGAGCAGTGCCCTGTCTATGCCCAGGATCTGAACCGGCAAAACCCTGGACCACTGAAGCGAAATGCGCGAACTTAACCGCTTGGCCACGGCGCCAGCCCCTCACTCACTCATTTATTCAGCAAACATTTAACACTATTATAAGAAAGATATGGTCTTTGAAATACATAAAGGTGAATGATGCATGGTCCTGTCCCTCAAAAGTATACCATCTAATAGAGGAGATGATGTACATAAATTGTTCTCACACCGAGCAGAATAGAATCCTTTATGCCTAAACACTATCTCATGGATGCTTCTATGTTTCTGTCATAAAACTTACCATATTCATTGGTTCATGCATTTCTCTCATCCCACAAGACTGTAAGCTGCATAAAGACAGGGACCTCGTCTTATTCCAGCACTAACATTGTCCTCGTCTAACACGGAGTCTTCCTGGCTGACAGGAATGAATGTAATATGTAGGAACACTAAGGATTTCCAGGAAAAAGCTCGATCCTTTTCAACTGGAAGAATCATAGAAGTCTTCCTGCATTTTCTGTAGGAAGAGGAAACAGGAAAGAGAATTGCCTCCAAGAGGACCTGCCCAGGGAGAAGTTTGGACGGTGACTGAGTGCTTTCCTGAGTATGCTCATCTGATTGGATGGTAGGGCGTATCAATGACTCTTAACCATAGCTGCTTATAAGAAACACCTGAGGACATTTTTAAATGCCCTAACACCTTGCCTTCACCACAGGTCAATTGAATCAGAATCTCTCATTGAAGGGAGGAGAGGGAGGCACATAGGAATAAGAGCCTGGTTTTGGTACTTTTAGAAAGCTCTCCATTTGCTTCTAATATGTATCCATGGTTGAGAAACACTGTGGCACCTCAGGAAAGTCAGTATGAGGCCATATTGGAAGATACACTGGCAGTAGATTTTAAAAGGCCATAGAGAGCAAACTAAACAGTTTGATCTTTCAACAGGCAAAAAGAAGCCAGGCTCATCTAACAAGGTGGCAGCTGTAGAGAGATTATTTAAGAGGCCGTTGAATTCATCTAAGCAATACATGAATTCTGGGGCATCTCCGCCTTGATTTACGAACAGGTGAAACTCACACACCTATTAGATATGATGCAGGGATGGGAGAGCAGGAGCTGAAGGACTCCGGGGTTTGGGGCCTGGATGAGGAGGAAGACCTGCATGAAAGTAGAGGATGGTGATGTCAACAAGGTGAGGTTGGCTCTCAGCATGTTTGCTTCGAGGTGCCTGTCTCTAGAAAATAAATTTGGAGCTGGTGGTGGAGATTTGGGAATCAATGCCTAAGAAGGAGAAGTTAACTATGTAAGAGTCAATGAGATATGCAAAAAAGAAAAACGCCAAGAGAAGAAGGCTCTGAGGGTAGAATCTTGGAGATTGCCTGTACTGAAGAGAAGGAGAGGCGACTTTCCAGCAAAGCAGCTGGACAAACAGCAGCCCGATGATTGGACGGCTATGTAAATTCATCAGAGTAGACGACTAGGGAGGCAAGATTTCAAGAAAGAGTACACGGCCCAGAAGTCAAAGATTTGAGAGTGGACAAGAAGGCACTGATGCTCCCGGGGGGAGTAAGTCTTAGAAAGGAGGGGGACGCTTGTTTCCCAAAGACAGGAGGGAAAGAAGAATGGTTCCATTCACTGCACATGTGTTTACTGAGCACCTGCTATTTTCCAGACTATTGTAGATGTTGGGGATACATCAGTACAGAGAAGATGCTTGTTCTCCTGAAGCTTATGTTCCAGTTGTGGGGAAGGGGAAGAAAGATAAGAAAAGTGACAGAAAGATTTTGAGCAGTAGAGGAGGAAAATGGTGGAACTGTGCTCTTAGTCCAGGGAATGAGGGTGCGGTCTTTTGTTGTGAGAGGAACAGGGCTGAAGGAGATGGAACAAACCTGGACGAGCTCCTGAGAAGCATATAGGAGAGGCGATAAGAGATGAATAAAGGAGTTCAACCAACTACAAGGGCCCTCTAAGTTTCCCAAGCGTGAGCTGGTATCTTCAGTTACACCTACGATGACTTTGCTAATGCTGAGCAGCCTGGGAGCTCGGGCTGAGTACGGAAGGGGTGGGCTGCCTGGAGCTGAGGACTGGCAAGGCTTCAGTGGTAAAAGGTTACTGGGACTCAGGATTACAATACCGTGTTAGAAACAAAAGCATTTGAAAACCAGAGAACGTAAACGCTCAAGGTCACAGCACACTCATCTGCTCGTGGAATCTATGTAGTAATTGAGCCCACTAAGAAGCCTACTAACGCTGCTATCTAGTTTTAGAAGAACTGTAATTTAGTATCACTAGCTATCAATTAGTCCTGTTTTCCTCATCTGTAAAATGAGAGGGTTGGACGAAATGACCTCAAAGTTCTCTTTCGAGCCCGGTCAACGAATGTTAGTGCACACGTGAAATTCTGAAAGCTAATTTCTTCTTTAGCATTCGCATCTAATGGTTAACTATTAGTGTTCAAAAATGCAGCTGCAGAGCAAATGCAACTCTGTTAGTTCTGTGCATACAAAGCCCTGCGTTTTATGGACCAGCCTGGTTTTGAAATAAACTGCCCTGTGAAAATACACGACCTAAATTCTGGTGGGAGAAATCTCAAGTGTCATGGTTAATTGGAAAAGGTAATTGGTAGGTGAGTGATAGGACTGACCAGAAAATTATCAGAGGTGAATGAGTTCTGATATTTACAAGCTGGGGAGAGTTCTTTATGAATATTGGGAGAAAAGAGAGAGAGATTAGTTAAAGGATACCCCCCAAAAAATAAAAGAAAAAGAAAGAAAAGGAGCTTTCAAATATTAGGATGATAGTAGCTAGCATATTAAATAGTTACGCAAATGTGACTCACCTTCCAGAGCTAAGATTAATTTAGAGCAATATATGTAGGATCTCTTTTATCCCTCTCAAGTTTCTGAATAAGAGCTATGCAGGCCTTAGATCCTGAAAACCTAAGCTAAATGTGGTCAACTGGACAATCAGAAAAGATAAATAGGGTACCAGCTGGCTGCTATCACCTAATATTTTAAAAATCTTATCTCTTTGCACATGCAATGTGCCTTGTGAATAATATTATACATAATCTTGAAATAAATAAACCTAAGTATCTGAGCTTTTTCAAAGAGGTGCATTTGTTGTGTCCTTTGTCATTGAAATCAAGGTCTTTAAGGGTCAAAACTCAGCACTAACTCTGTAAGTTATTTATTTGTCAATTTAATCTGAACTAATAGCCAATTGCTATTTTCAGGAGCCTGTTTGATGCGTTACTCTCAAAAGGAGTCTTTGGCTTAACTAACTTACATTTTAGTTTTATACCAAGGTCATATAAACAATATGCAAATAAATGAGAGTTTCAGTCCTTATAGTATAGGGTAGAAGCATTAATCGCTTGTTTTCCTGACAAAGTTTGTTTGCAATCTCATGGAGCCACGCTTAATTATTGTTAAGCACTGGGATTTTCAGAAGTGGGAGTTTTCTTTAAATCAGTAAGCTATATACTAGCTGAAATTAAAAAGAGTAGAGTAAGGAAAAAATCATGCCTGAGGTCATGATGAATCGCTTGGTTGCACCTTCCAGATATCCCAAGCTCTTTTGAAGTTTGAGTGTTTCATTTTCCCCTTCCTTCTGTACCACCCTGGCTGGTCAGCGGGAAGCCCTCTGGAGTCTTACCTGGAGTCCAGGTCCAGAGGCTCAGCTCAGCTGAAGATCCGAGAGACACGGGGAAGTGATGAGGGCCCTGGCTCTGTAGGGAGGAAGCCTGGGTGCTGAGAGGCCTGTGTGCAATCCCAACCTGAAGGCTACGTGCTCACGTGACAGATGAGAGAGTGGGCGGGGACATGCCCTCCACCCCATGAGGAAGAAGCTGGGCATTGAGGCAGGTGCCTCTGTCCCCACCCTAGCAGCCTCCACCTGCCTCCAAGGACAGAGACCTTGGGCTGCGAGGACTTCCAGCACAGGACTTTGGTTGAAGGTGTTAGTATCTGACATAGCTCCAGATTTTTTTTTTAAAGTTACTTGACAACAAAAACTGCCAAGCAGAACTGCCACAGAGCCCTGGAAGGAACCATAGCATTTTCGTCTTCTTCAGAGGTGCTAGGGGACACTAGAAGTTCCTTCTCTTGCTTAACTTCTATCTAAAGGGCTCTGGAACCTTGGAAAATTATCTGGTCCAGGCTCACATTTTAGGAGTTCTCAGAGCTAGTGGGCCTGACGCTTTCTGTCATGGGCCTGCCTGTGGTGGATTGTGGTGCTAGATCACAGGTTATCAGGCCACTAAGCAATCCCTTGTGGTGGATAATTACTATAAACAAATGGGAACACGCTGGAAACTTCCCATGACATTGGATGGATCTCATGCACCTTCGTTTTCGATAACCTCCATGTGCATTTCTAGAGATGTTTCTTCCCCAATCAGTCTGTTCCCATAGTGACCTCTGGACAGAATGTGGACTGCCTGCACAGAATCATAATGACCAGGTCGAGCAGCCAGGGTGTGAAGGATTACATGGGGTAAGCAGTATCGTACACAGGCTCGTTGCCTTCTGATCAGAAAAATACTGAAATGCCACTCAGCTCAATTCCCAGGGATTTTCCTTCTAGGACCATCCTTAGGACTGAGAGAGTACAGGAAAGGAACCATTGACAAATGTCAACAGTTTAGGAAAAGTAGGAATCCTACACCTTTAAAAACTTGAAAATGTTTGCCTGATTTTCTACTTCTTTTCACTCACCCCTCTTATGCATTTCCAAACTGTAAGACAATTTAACCACTTTGCTTCCCCCTGAGTTTGGGTTCATCTTTTCCTCTTTGGGTTCCCCCTGGGATAGGAGGGGCCTGGTGAGGAGTCCCAAGCACTGTCAGAAGAAGCAGCTCTTCCACGTGTTGCAAAACCTCGGGCAAGACACAGGTCCCCTCCGGGCCTCAGTTTCCACATCTGTAATGGGAGAGAGGGTTGCGCTAACTTCTCTGAAACTCCTTTAAGCTTTAACTATCTATGAAGTGACCCCTGCTGCTTCTGGCACCTTCTGGTGCTCAGAGGGACTTGGCTGCACGGGATTGGAGTGGGCTGGCACTCCGAGACGTCTTTGGCTGTTGGAGAAATTGGGGTGTAAACATACTTGCTACATTTAAAATTCCTTATGAGGCTTGTGGTGTATATGGAATTATATGTGACCCAGGTGATAAAATAGTTGCGCACTGCCTTGACCAATTAACATGCTTATAAACCTTTTTAGCCTGTTACCATAAAGCAAACAATGAGGAGCCAAGTTTTGTCTTGGTCCCGCCATAAACCCACAGGGAGAATGAGCAATCTAGTCACGAAAAGACGTGGAGGGACCTTCAATGCACGTGACTAAGTGAAAGAAGCCGATCTGAAAAGACTACATACTGTGTGATTCCGACTCTATGACATTCTGGAAAAGGCGAAACTACGGAGACAGAACAAAGATCAGTGGTTGCGAGAGATTGACGGGGAGGGAGAGATGACTACAGGAAGCACAGAGGATTTTTAGGGCGGTGAAACTACTCTGTATGATGTTAGAATGGTGGATGCTTGTCATTATACCTTTGTCCAAACCCTTAGAATGTCAAGCAAGAGTGAACCCGATGGTGCACTATGCACTTGGATGGTTGGATGCGTCAGTGTAGGTTGATCCTTGGTAAACAACGTACCATTCTGGTGAGCGCTGTGATAGCGGGGGCGAGGCTGTGCACGTGGTGTGGGCAGGGGTTATATGAGAAATCTTTGTATTTTCCTCTCAATTTTTTTAAACCTAAAGCTGCTAGAAGAAAATAAAGTATTGAAAAATAACATGTATAATTTTTTAATATTTGTGTTATTTTTAAGACTTCATTAGAGAGAGAGAATACTAATGCTGTGGTCAGATTTGCAGATTTTTGCCATCTTCCCTTGGTTTTGACAAAATGAGATGAATCATTTAATATTATTCCATGCTCAACTTTTCTCTTGGGCATTTTGGTGAAAAGGAAGCAACCTGACGTGGTAGAAAGGTATAGGTTGGAGCCAGACACACACTTGGGTTCAAATCTCAGGTCTTCTGGAGATGGCATTGAGGAGCAAGTTCTTGAAGTCTGAAAGCTTGTGTCAAGGCCTGCATACTGGGGTCATCCCAATGATGAAGTGAGATGTGAGATGCCTGTGAAGGGTAATCGGGCCAGTGACTTTGGACAAGCGATTTTGTCTCCCTGATTTGCAGTTTCCTCCTTTGAAAAAGGGAGGTGGTAAATCTCGCCTTCATTAGCCTGGGATTACAGTGAGCTGAATGGGTGCACAGTGGGGCTCAGCAGAGGTAGCTAGGGTTTTGCTTGGCCAAGTGCAATGTGCCCTCAGCCATCAGGGTTGGTAATCTGATTGGGGAATCAGGAGCCACCTGTACCAAATGCTCAGATGGGGACACAATTTATGATGAGTTCTTCTTGGCACAGAGACATTCTAGGTTTGGACCGGCCTCAAGAAAATGACATTCAGTAAGTGTGGACGTGGCCAGGTCCGTGGGGAAGGGAAAGCTGAACCTAGTGGGCCTTGAACGGTTTTGAAGAATGGATGGTGAGATGCTGGTAGCAAAAGGAAAGAAATGACGACTTTCAGGAAAGAGACTCGCAGGCAAAGGAGACAAGGTAGCATGTATTCAGAAGCAACTGAAGGGAGGGCCTCAGTAGGGAGAGGTGGGAAAAAGCGTGTGGATAATTGAGGTCAGGTGATGGAGAACCTGGCTATAAGCAGGTCATCTAACAGATAGCTCCAGGACACCCTGGTAGATGCTTACGATAACCAGGTTCCAGAGGTCCAGTTAAGACTGCTACTAATTGCAAACAGCTCCAATGCCCAGGGACACCTGATGTCCTCTTGGTGCCAAACTTACTCTCTGTCCCCTTTTCTCTGATTTTGGAGAGCATTGTGGTTTCTTTCCATACCAGCCTGCACAGTATGTACTCAATTTATGGTTTACAGGCATTTCTCACACTCCCATACATGTTTTCCACTGAAGTCTGTATTTTTCCTAGACCCGCCCGAATTCCAGAGCATGGTTCACTAGTATGCCAAGTTCATAGTCTCTTTGTCACTTTTCTCTCTTTATAAAACCTAAGAGAAAGTTACCTTTTTAATGCTTCGATTTTGGGGAGGTTTTTGGGGGCTTTTTTTGATGAGGAAGATTTGCCCTGAGCTAACATCTGTTGCTAATCTTCCTCTTTTTTTTTTGGCTTGAGGAAGATTAGCCCTGAGCTAATATCCATGCCATTCTTCCTCTGTTTCATGTGTGGGATGCCTCCACAGCATGGCTGGTGAGCAGAGTAGGTCTGTGCCCCAATCGGAATCTGTGAACTGGGCCACCAAGCAGAACTCACAGAACTTTAACCACTTGACCCTGCTTCTATGTGTTTTTAATAGAAAATACCGAATGACCTAAAACAAAATAATTATGAGGGTAATTTCTGATTCAGTTTGCATTGAGAACAACAGTGATTTCCAGAGGCAAATCCAGTACACTAGTTCTGGCAAATCCAAACCCTTTTTCATCAAAGTTTGAGTATTCTAGGAGAATAATCCGTTTTGTAAGTTAAAAACACTTAAGAAGCTGCTCTAAGATTTTGTAAGGGTGGTACCCTAGACTCTGGAATTCTAGTTTCTTTATAGAGTAAGATTTTAAAAACAGAACTGTATAAAAAGGGAATTAGTTCCTTAGAGAGGAAAATAGGATCATTTTGGGTCATTTTGAGAATGTTTGTTCCCTACTGATTTCACAGAAGACAGAAGTGGCTTCCCCAAAGATTTCACAAAAATCTTCTCATTTACCTCTACTGCTATCCCTGCGGGTAGGAATTTCTCCGAGTTTACAGATGAGAAACTGGGAAGGTAGGTGACTTGCAGAGAGTCACGCAGCCCATGGGTGAGACTCCCATCCAGGCCTTCCACTTCCAAGTCTAACTTTCTTTTGTTCACCAGCAGCCTTAAGGAAAAGCCCTGTGCTCACCTGGGTCGGGCGAGATGGTGAGGAATCAGTGTGGGCAGGTGGGGACCTGGAGTGGAGAGAGCAGGAACCGACTCGTTGCTGCCCATATGCTCTGCAATTTTCTTAGGCTTGGAGGCTCAGAACAGCAGTGTACTCACCCAACGGTGCTGTGGCTAGGAGTTGGCACATCTGGACTTCCCATCCAGGAATGTCAGATTCCAAAGTCCAAAGTGTCTTTCCATGAGACCAGCCCATCTCTCTTAACAGAATGGTTCTTTCTCAAGCTTCCCCTATTACCTGCTAGGGGCTTTGTCTTACTCCTTTCCCATCTTTTTTTTTTCTATAATCTTCAAGAACTGTTATCAGCTATTTATATTCTCCTATCCAGAAGTTTCCAAACTACTAATCATTTGACTTTTTGCTAAGAAAATTAAGGCTGCACTTCTTTTAACACACCCACCAATTTTTCAAAACTGCTATCATATAGCACTTTATTTTTTCTGAAGTTTTGCTTAATCGCAATACAGCACCGAAACACCAGAAAATAATCCCAGCAAAACGAGCTTTAGACGGTAGGTTCAAAGCGGGCAGCGACTAATGGCTCCGAGGGATCTGGCATCGCTTCTCAGTCTCTCTCCAGCATGATGACTATCTTTGTCAAATCACGTTTGTGTTCAAAAGGTCGCCGATCTTATGAAAGAACAAACTTGAAAAGCCTAGCTTTGAGTCATTGCGGTAATTAGCAAATTTGAACACTGCATTATCTTTCTCTTTTTATTGGAAACATGTTCAAGAACGAGCTTGTAGTTTATTCAGACCTACTGGGAAAATGGAAGCACGGGACTTGCACAATCCAGATATCCATCCACTTTTCAAGGGCCCTAAGTTGCTGGAATCTTCCTTCAGGAACACATGTAACCACCCCACCACGGTAAACATATACCTTAAAATCATGATAGATGTTAATTTATGGGATAACCTGATAGTCTTTAAGGATGGAACGGAGTGGGTTAGCCATACTTAGAATGGGAAACAGAGGAAAAGAAATTTTCGCCACCAACAGGCTTACAAGGAGCCATCCCGCAGCCTCCAAGGACACTGGTTTGCCAGCCATGCTATGATCTCTCATCTCCTCTGACTTTCTATCTGGAGCGTCAGTTAGGTGGGGGCTACGGAGACCTCCTCCACCATCTTTTCTTTCTGGCACCTTCAGGCTCTCCTCTGCTTCTTTCCTTCAACTCCCAAACATGCTTCTCCTCTTCTCTGATATATGATCAAGGGTGGTACCACTAACTACGTCTTCAGAAAATTCCTACTGTCAGTTGTTCCTGTGTCAGAAGACTCTGGTCCTCTATCTGCTTCTCTGATAATTCGTTCTCTTTCTGCTGGTCTGGCACTCACCGTCTTTTGTTTCTCTTCATGCTCTCTCTTGGCCTCCTCCACCTTACCCTCTTGACCATCCATAGTCCCATTTCTTTACCTGTTGCTCCCCAGCAGCACCTCCTCTGAGATCCGATCTCTGTTTGCAACATCCCCTGGGACACCTCTCCTAGAGAACTGCTCAGAGCTGACTTGGCCAAAACAGAACTCATATTATTCTCCTAAATCCAGTTACTTCTGATTTTTGGTTCCAAACAATGGCATCCTCGTTCTCCTACCTGTCTATCTTTAAATGCCTTCACTCCTGCCTAATCTAACTCGAGTCCAGAGATTCGACCTTAGTGCATCTTGCCCGTGTCTCTCCTTCTCCCCTTCTGCTGCCATCACACTCAGCTCTAGGGCTTCATTCCTTTTACCCAGCCTCTCAAAATACCCTTCTGACAAGTCATGGGACCTTCACTGCCAGACTGATATTCCAAAGCACAGCTCAGAATCCAAAAAACCTGAAACCTTCAGTGACTCCTCATTGCTTACCAAATTGAACCCAAACAATTCTCCCCAACCGACCCACTCTTGAATCTCATCTCTCACGGCAGCACATAAGGGTATGGGCTCTAGAGGCCAATGACCTTACTTCAAAGCCCCTCCTCACCCCTTCTGGAGCCTGTGACTGTGAGCAAGTAGCTTAAGCTCTGTACTCTGCTTTCCCCATCTCTAAGACAAGGCTAATAATAAAGCCTACTGGATAGGCAGCTGTGAACATTAGGATGCACCCAGCACCATCTGGCCTTTAGTGAGCACTCAGCAGTGTTGACCATCAGCATCATCATGATTATTATCATCAATCTCTTATTCTTTATAGCAGACTCAACCCCTATGCACATTGAGGTCCTCCCTGCATTTTCCCTCTGGTGCACCTTTGTGCCTGCTGTTCTCTTGACCTCTGATGGCTTCTCCTCCTCATCCTGACTCTTGAAGTCCTGTTCATTCTCCAAGGTGCTCTCAAATGGCCCAATGCCTTTCCCAACTGTCCCAAATGGATCTGGTCTGTCCTTCTTTGACTATCCCCAACCCTTTGTTGGGCTCCTCAGGTAATTCTTCTCACATTCTGTCTGGCATCACAGCCATTCTTGTGCTTTGAGTATTTTTCACTATTTCTCCACCTCCATTCCCATCTATGTGCCCTCCCAGCAGGGCACTGGAGGTTCCTTGAGATCAAGGGCTAAGTCTTCTCCACTCTGATCTTCTGAGGCACGGCCACCAACCTCCCGTGGAGCAAGCTGCCAGCAGGTGTGTGCTGGGTGAAGATGACTGCAGGCTGGAGCCTAACTATCCAAAATCTTGGTAGGAGCTGATTTAAAAACTCATTAAACATACACTTCTACCAACTCTAGGGCTGGGAAGTCATAGACCATCTCTTCAGATATTGAAAACTAAACAAAGCACTGTACGAAAAGCATAATTTAGAGAACATTCCCAGGATATTGGACTAGACAACTTAATATCCGTAATTATAAAATTTATGTTTAAATATACATGCACTTGGGCAGCCTTAGACTCTGAAATGCCATTTATTGGCATCAACAGCTCCCAGTCGGAAGGAAAAGCATTGATTGTAATCACAGAAAAGGGGCTCTTATAAGTTTTAGTCCTATAATATTTCATGTTTAAAATGGGAAAATCTTAGAAAATTCTCTTAACTTAAAATTTAAAACACATTGAGAGCCAGATGCCCTTATTGCCAAAGGTATGCTAACATAGACCGTAGCTAAACACAGCATTGCAGGGAGTCTGAAATTATGTGAATTCCCTTGTCTCCTGGATTGGCTGCACCATAGATCAAATCATTTTTTTCCACCCCAGGATTTCAGCAAATTCCTCCTTTCCTTTCTTTCCCTTGTTTTCTTCTCCAGGATCAAACTTTCAGTCCAAGCTCCGATGCCAAACTCTGCCAACTCTGCATTTACTTTTCTGTTTTATTTCAATTTTCTTCTTTCTAAAACACTCTGTGTGTTTCTTATTTTTCCCTCTCTGGGGTTTACACAAGTACTATATTGTAGGTACCTGGTGCCCTGTTTCTTCTCACTCATATAAATACATCTCCTTCCTTAATGACTCCACTTAAGCAATTCTAGCAGCCAATCTATCACTTTGGAATGTTTGCTGAAGGAGAAAATGCACCAGTTAGGAGTTTTCAGATACATGTATTTTCAAGACACTTCAGATAAAATATTCTATATTGTGTGCTTGTAGGATGGGATGGTTGTAGGTCATGGTTCAACTGAAGATGTAATTATAGCAAAAACTGTGCCTTCATGTCAATGCATGTTGATTCAACAGCATTGCCTAAGAAATGATTTGGGCCAAGCTCTGGGAGCACAGAGGAAGAATCAGGTAAAATCTCCTTTGGCATTGAGCTTGCAACGCAGTAGGGGAGAAAGACAAGTAGACAGGCCGTTGTAAAGCAGGGCCAAGTGGGATGAAGCAGCTACGACCAGGACGGTGAGGGAAATCTGCAGAGGGATCCTAACCCAGGCTTCGCGGGGCATAGATGGTCCCCTGGAGCTGGTACTGGACCTGAGTCGAAACCAACGGAGAAAGTTTACAACTTCACCTACAGACAATTAAATTACAGACATAGTGATGAAAAGAACAAAAGGATCCCTAGAGGCAGAATGGACATTTCCTTTCAAACGGTTATAAAATATTGTGCATGTAAAACTTGATTCAACAAGTGCCTAATTGACTCCCGGGTTCAAGTATGAAGCGTATCTAAAACCTGCATTTAATTCTGAAGTCACACACAAGATTCTCTTGCTGTGAGTCTGCACATTTAGTTTGTTTTTTAAAAACATAGTCGTGCATCCCTTAATGACCAGGATACATTCTGAGAAATGCACTGTTAGGTGATTTCGTCATTGTGTGAACATCTTAGGTTGTACTTACACAAACTTAGATGGTATAGCTGAGTACACGCTTGGGCTATATCATGCTAAGCTCACGGGATCACCATCATGTATGCAGTCCATCATTGACCGAAACCTCATTATGCAGCACATGACTGTAGATAAAGCTCATAAGTAAATGATTTAATTAAATTACCTTTTAGAGGCTTACCCCTGTTTTTCTTTTCCATCTACTTTTAATTCACATGGTGTTTGTATGAGGGTATGTGGATGTCTTTCTAAATTCACTTAAATTCTCTAGGGAATAAGATGGACATAAAGAAAAAAAGAGACTGGGGCCAGCCCAGTGGCATAATGGTTAAGTTTGTGTGTTCTGCTTCGGTGGCCCAGGGTTCATGGGTTCAGATCCTGGACATGGGCCTACACACTGTTCATCAAGCCATATTGCGGCAGCGTCCCACATATAAAATGGAGGAAGACTGGCACAGATATTAGCTCAGGGACAATCTTCCGCAAGCAAAAAGAGGAAGATTGGCAATAGATGTTAGCTCAGGGCCAATCTTCCTCACCAAAAAAAGAAAAGAAAAGAAACAAAGAGATGAAAAGTAAATAAATTCTTTGGGACTACTGTCCATGGCCACTTTGTAGTCCCAAAGGCTGGTCAGTCACCTGCAGGGGTGGCTCAGGTCCTAAAGGTATAACTCACAGCCAAATGGAGAATGAACATCATAACATGTTCTTCCTTGGAGCACCACACGCCTTGCCACCCACGCCAATCATAGTCTGTGAAAGTGCTCCCAATGGGGTTGCGTGAAATATTAGTCAAAGGAATAAATAATAGTTTTAAGAAGGCAGGAGGAGGTGGGAGACAATTTTGTAGTCCAAAATGGTTGCACAACTCGGGATAGAGGATGCTTTTGCTGCAGGACTTCTCAGAGTTTTAATCTCTTAATGATTATTGTGAAGTTTCAAGATGAAACACGGACTATGACAGATTTCCCAAGCCTGTTGGAGTACAGACCTTCTTATTTCTTGCAGGGCGAGAGTTAACACAGAACCCTCTTCAGGTCTCATTGCTTGACAGCAGAACCTCCCAGGATGGGGAGCGCTTTACTGTCAAACTTGATGACTGTGTTTCAGGGCGCTCCCTCCTGCTTTCTGGCTAAGGAAATCTTTCCTGGCCCCAGACCCTGAGACAGGATGTATAGGGTCAGCGTCTCAGGGGTCTCCTCCCCAATTCCTGGGAGACTGGATGATGAAGGCACTGGAAAGGAGCCGTCACCTCTCCTTAACTCCCCAAGGCAGCTTTGGCCCGCCTGGGAGAAGCCAGTCCCTCTTCTGTCTATAGGGGCCAGCTGCGTGGTGGTGCCAGGAGCTAGAACACTGAGTGTTTCTTGATCAGATTATCACAGCATTCAAGTTGACAAGAATCAAGTCATGTGACATAATACCCAACTCCTTTGTTAAGAGGGGATGTTAAGATCCCCATGTCACCTTGACTGTACTTTTTCTTTTAACACTGTTTAGAGGAATTTTTTTGGACACTTACTCTTTAACATGGACTTTAGGCAGAAACTATAGACTTGAAATTTATTGAAGAAGGCAAGATGTTGGAAATAAAGCACTATTGTGCTGTGATGTTCACACTGGAATCTTCTCTGTATACCTACACAGTTTTGTTATTAATGTTCCAGCTAAACAGACAGCCACGCTGCCTTTGTCACTTGCATATATATGGCTGTACATATCTGTTTACGTAAAAATTCTTTCCATGGCCTTTTGAAAATATGAAGAAAACAGGGCGGGTTCTCATTCCTTAGTATTTAGAGAATTCTAGACAAAGGAGCCAGGTGCTCCAGGGCTCATATATTTCCTTTAACTCCCAGAAGTTATTTGGGGATGGGGTTGTTAGGAAGAGCATAGATGATGCCAAATTTCATGACCCTTCAAAGCAAAGGATAAACTTTTCAAATGTGTTCTTAAAAGGTAGGAATAGACCAAAGGGCAATTCAGGAAGTAAGAAAGCCAGATTAGGGCAGCTGACCTTGCATTCTTTGGCAAACAGAACTACGATGGAGCAAGATATGAATCTGCAAATATTTGAAGACATAAACATCACTGAATGAGAATTATTTGGCCTGGTGCCCGGTAGGCATGGGTTTAGCAAGCATTCATGCCGAGAAATGACACTGTTAACTGCTCTCGGAAATGGAAACAGCATTAATAGAAATCGAGGGAAGGAGAGTCAGTCCCTTGCTGAACACACAGATATTTCACCGGGGCAAACCCTGAAGTCTTAGAAGCATATTCTTGAAAACTTTAATATCATTCTAGGTTCTAGGCTCCCATCTAGCATAGCGTTCTTCGGGTTTTAACTTGAGGCTTTTCACATGGGAAAAGTACACTGTTAATTTCAGTACCCACATACTCTGCTGTGGGAAAAACAGAGCTGTGATAGCATCTTGCCTTGTTATGACCCACAGGGTCAGTCATAGGGCAAGGATCTACATTTCACGGAAATGTGCCAGTGAAATGAGAAGTGTCCTAGATATCACCCAGATCAATTTTCCATCTATTCCTGATCATTAGGTATGTGTAAGTGTGATTATTTGCTATTTTCACTTGTCATTTCCAGAGTTACTTAGAGGGCAGTCAGTAGCTAAAATTTACATGGATTAACTCAAGCATTCCTTCAGGAAACAAGTATTGCGCTTTATTATGTAGGAGGCAGAGTGGATTTCTCACGGAGTTAATGAAACTCAAGCTTTGGGCCTCCTCGCTTGCACCAGCCCTCTCCAAAGCTTTGCTCCTAATTTTATAGTCATAATTTTGCATTCGTTTTCCTCAAGGATGGCCCCCAAATTGTGTAATCTTCAGGCTCCATAAAATCTTGATCAGCCTCTGATGCTGACACTGGAGAAAATTCTTAGTTTTCTACAAGACTTTCATAGTTATCAGCCGACACCGGGGCAACTTTGACTGAAACAGGACGTGGATTGAAACCCAAACCCAGCCATCTGGGTCCTCAAAACACCCTGAGAAATGGATTCCCTACTGCAGAATTCCTGCCCTGAGCGACCCCCATCATAGTCCGATGACCCCACGGTGACTCTGAGGATTGGTGTGATCTGTAACCCCAGGGACAAAGTCCAGGCTCAGAACATCATTTCCCTAAACTTGGAACCCTGAATGGGGACATGAGTGGCCAATGCAGCCCTATGGCTACTGTCCAGCCTCGGTGGAAGGAGCTGCTGGCTTTGTGTAATGTGGATCCCTACACATCTAGATTGCTCTGCATTTGAACTGCAGGATCCAGGGGAAGAACAAAACAAAACTGTGCTTATTCTGTTGCTAATTCTTTCCATCTCCTCTGGGTCCTCAGTGCCAAGGTAGCAAAGACATGCTCTTCTACTTAGTTCCTTCCTACGACATGTACCAAAAATCAATGCTTTGTCCTCCTTCTTGGGTATCTTCTGATGCTGTGAGCATGATCAGACAACCCTGATTCGTCTTCGTATCGTGACTAAAATATCTGGAATTTTGTGCTACGGAACTTCAGGTCTAGAAGCATGGACTGTATTCTGGAATTAGGCCACATGAGAAGGTCTAGAGTCAAATTGGATTATGACGACCATGGGTTATTGATCTCTTCATCTCTTAAGGCACGATGCCCATTGAAGGGAACGCAAGTGCACAGACTTCTCACCAACTCTGACCTCTTCTTTATGAAAAGGACAGGAACATTTTCGGCTGAAAAGCCCTGGGAATAGGTTAAGAATTTCTCTGTGGACTCCAGCTGCACCTCACTGAGCGGAGAAGCCCATATCACTGTGTGCATCAGCCTAGAGAGCTTGTTGCAGAGGGGACAACATGAGTCTGATTCCACTTTCCTGCCTCATCTTTATTAGGAATGTCTATGTGCTCATTTTTTCTTTCATCTCAACAGAGTGACACGTAGCAAATAAAACTTCTTTCCCAGTATCTTTCTTTAAAGATTATAAGTTATTTTGTCTCCCGCTGTGCCCTCAATTCTCCCTTTAAAGGTGAGGGAGCAGATTTCCCTTAGTTCCTTGAGTGGAGGAAGGGTTTGGCACTTTTGGGCTGCTCACTTCTGGCCACACGGCTCCTTTACCTGTCTGTAAAACTGGCACCAGGAAGCTACAGAGCCAGGTGAGCTGGGTCAGATCTTCCCACTTCCAGGGTTCTGCATCCTTGAGGAGCACAGAGCAAGGCCACCCTCAGTTCGCTTTGCTCCTCCACTATCCCAGTCCCCAGCCCACCACACCTCACCCTCCAACTGAACCAGAAGCCCCACTTCCAAGGTGGCTGTATGAAATGAAGGCGAAGGGCAGGAGAGAGAAGGATGGATGAGAATCTCTGCCTGTTATCCCTTTTGTGTCTACCCATTAATAAGCAACAAACTCGTCTTTGTGAGCACAAAATCCAGCATTAACTCTTGCCGTAGCTTCCTGACTATTTTTGGAGTAGACTTGTTTTTACTTAAAAAAAGAATTAAAACAACACATTTGGAGATACCTGATTTACGTGGTGTGAAGGGCTTGAATTGTTGCAGGAGAAGAGACAGCAGCTGAAGTACTTATATATTAAAGACTGAAGGAAATGATTAGGGAGGTTTATACACTTTAAAGAATTGTCCCAGGGGCTAGTCATCTGCAGCCCGAGCACGCTTATGGCTGCTTCTCTGGACTGTTACATTGGTTCTAGGAGTCCGCTGCATGCGCCAGGTAAAGACACTCCAAAGACAACTGTGAGCTCTGAACTCAGTGCATGCGAGGAAGTCAGTGGGCTGCTCTGTGTCTCCAGCAGACGCGAGGGGGTGCGACAGGAAGGGATATTTCAACTACTCGACTTCCACTGATTAAGTCAGAAAAAGTTTGCCTCTGTTCATTGCCTCAAGCCACATGTTGTTGGGTTTTTCTTGTACCAAGCATGTTGTTGTCATTCAGGTATACAATTACACACACACAGCCCCCAAAACAAGAAAGTGCAGCCTTTTCAAGCTTTTCTCCACGCCGGGGCAGAGCAGGAGCATGTGAGCCAACAGACCTGCTTTTGTTGGCTCTCCAGGGCTGCCGGCGTGGGGAGCCTGGGGTCTCGCTCTCTCCCTTTCCCCCGCCCCAATATGGGCTGTCTGCGCTGGTTATAAGTGCGAGGAGTGGAAATTGGGGAAATAGCACTTTCTGTGAAATGACCACAACTGTTAGCGGGAGGAAGGAGTGGTAGAGGGCGGGAGCAATTTTTAAAAATGTGTTTTCCTTAAGCAACCAGAATCACAAAAGTCAACTAGGTCCATTTCTATAAAACCCTCAAACTACTTATGCATTTATTGAATTCAGGGAAGAAATGTCAGGTCTGCGATTTGATTAGCGTTTCTGAGATACAACTACTGGCGATTTGGTTAAATTGTGCACCTTCCAGCCTTGTGTGAAGACTTTCCATGTGACCTCTGGGTCGCTCCCTGGATGGCTATTTATTATATTTACAGCTAGAGAAGGAGGAAATTTGCTAAAAAATAAAACCCAGGGAAAGACCAGTGCTGAGGGGAGCTGTGTGTGAGGTAAGTGTTTAATTGTTCAATTGGAAGTCTCCTGATCTTAGGTTTTCATAAAATGATGGCATTTAAAAATTCATTATAATTGTGTTCAACTCTTTTCTTTTGATTTTAGGACAAGTTTAAGTTGAGATAATTTATCACCCAAGGCTATTGTCGATCATTACATGTTTGTTTAAACATTCACGAGAGAGGACAAAAAGGGATAGGATCTGATCTGGGGTAACGGTTGATTGTGTGTGTGTGTGTGGATGTGTGTGTGTGTGTGATTTTGAGGTTTCAAAAAAGAACTTAAAGTAATTTTTTTTCAAAATCCTTCCTTTAGGTAAAAGAGAAAAAGATTAAGATATTTTCCTGATAAGAGGAAATAAATCCAAATGTTCGAATTGATGGAGACACATTTGGTATCTAATTTTTCCAAGTTAAATATTCCATTTGTTGTAAGTTTCTGAACCTGTGGCTTAAAGAAATTGGGAGGTGAAGAAACATCTATTGAACAACAAATTCTCATTTCCTCAGGCAACTAAATGCGGAAGTGGAGAGAGGAAATAAAAAGCTAGTTTCGCAGAAGCAATGTGGAAATTTCACCCAGCGTAACATTTATTAGCTGAGAATAGTCTAAACTCACACGAAATTACACACAGATTATAAAACGCATTATCCATGGGTCATGAACAAGGTTCGTAATGTTTCCAAAGTCAGAATTGTTTACATTCTTTATACCTACCACGGAAACTTACGTCACTTTTTTTTTTTTCTCATAAGGCTAGGTAGCAGATTTTAAAATATTCCCGTGAGGTTTCGCCTTACAGCAACCTAAGCTGATTTCTCCACCGACAAAGAAAAATAACTGCCGGAGAATGACCCAAAGAATCTATAATCAGAGAAAATCAATAACAAACTTACTCTAACAGACACTATGAGAGAAAAACACTTGCAAAGAGAAGTCGGAGTAATTCTTCTCTCTCGGTCTAGATCACTCACACCCAGAGCAAACAAGACAACATCTGGAGATTGTTTCACAGGCAAGAATAAAGCACTTTTTTTTTTTGCCCCATCATCAAGTAAAAACCCGTTTTCCACATGCAAACAGCACTTGCAAATTCCCCCAGATAAGTTTGGGTGTCTTGAATGATTTAAAGAAGTTTTAAAAGAATCGCAACTTTTTCATTACCTTTAGAAGGAGAGTTTTTCATAAATCTCCCCAGCCTGCTGCACGCTCCAATATTTTTATAGCGCGTACCTCTTACCTGCAAGGACGGAGGAGTGCAGACTCCTGGACAACTGTGAAGTCAGGACAAGGCAAAGAAATGAGTGTTTGCCGCAGGTTGCCTTGGGAAAGAGAGATGTTTAGGTTCTCGCAAAATAAAGCAAACTTTCTTGCTGTTCGCTGTCAGTCAAAAACAAGTTGGTACAAGTCTGAGTGGGATTTACCTGAAGGAACTAAAGAGAGAAAGAAAGAGATTAGGAGAGATTGGGCAGAGGGAGGGAGGGCCAGAGAGGGAGGGAAGGAGAGAAAGTGAGAGAGAGAGAGAGAGAAGGAGAAACAGAGAAAGAGAGAGAGAGAAAGAGAGAGAAGGAATCTGAGAAAGGAGTCCATGATGTCAGCAGTATGTCTTAAGGAAATCTACAGACCAGCGAAGGATTCTAATGGAACAGCCAGTCCTGAGCTCTGTGAACACCTGTACAAAAGAAAACTAATGCCCTTTTAAAGAATGCCAGTTAATCTTTGAAGAAACTTTGGCGATTCTTATCAAAGCCTGTTTCAAGGTCCCTTTGTCTAAACAAACTATAAATAAATAACTAGATTATCTTTTCTGACAGGCTCTCCTTTATCCCACGTTCTTGCCTCCTCTTCCCACTCCCTACTCCAAATGAACATTAACAAAAATCCTGCCCCCTGGAGAAAACCAGGGTGAACCCATACAGACGATACATATATCAAATACACATAAGCAAAACGTCATGGAGGGAGACTGTGTTTTTAGCTCAATCTCCGTATGGCCATGTTGATTTTTCCTATAGCCTCTGTTTTGCCTAATCAAAAACGTAAAGTAGTTGGGTAGCTATGGGTGAAATGGGGTTCTTCTGGATCGTGGAAATTGGGACTAAGGTTCCATGTTGAAACTGATTTCCAGCATTTGCACAGAGTCCAGCACTTTGTAAGAAATGATCAGAATGCCATCCTTGAAGCAGAAATCTAAGTTTCCAGTCTCTGGAAACGGAGGCAGCGAGCTTCTTTCTGGAATGCAGTTGTGTGTCCTTCCTACGCCAAGCAGTTTCTTGCAGCCGTCAGTCAAGGGAGGCCAGTCCAAGGCCTATGAGAGCCACCAGCCTTCCTGTGGCCAGAGTGCACGGGAACCCTGGTAAATCCTAGGAGAGAGGACGACTTCCCCACAGTTACTTTCCCCAATGAAATCCCTCGCGCTGGTCCAAAGGCAACGCTAAGGGAAGCCAATGCTCTCTGTCACAAAGGAGATGATGACAGGCTCACATGTCCCCTGCGCAGGCACCTTGGCAGAGCCAAGGCACTGCAGCTGCTTTAAATCGGAGGGAACAGAGAGTGACTTGATTTGTTGGAAGCAAACGACACCTCCCCTCCCCTGAGTTCTGGGTTCCACGTTGTGGTGCAGCCCCTACTTCACCCTGGGTGCAGCTGCGGCTGCGTCTGCTCCGGAGGCTTGAACTAGGTGGGGGCAGGCAGGGGTAGCGTGTCAGTCTGCATTTGAGAGGGAAGGTCTGAGACCTTCCCGTTTCTTCCTCTCCTCTCCCCTGACTCAAAGCCAGGGCATAAATCATTTCCTTTCCCAGTTTCCCACTGGGGACACAGGGAATCCGTCCCTGTTGTCCTCCTCTTTCCCTTGAAGCAAGGGTTTCATCTTCAGTCTGGGAGAGCACCGTGGTCCCTGAGAGAAGATGCTGGGCTCCCAGGGGCTCAGGGCTTGAGAGAATGAAGAAGCCACACAAGGTTCAGACTTCTTAAAGCTGATGGTCTTCCTCCAGAACTGTAAAATCAGCCGATCTCCTAGGAGGATATGACAAAAGTCCCACATAGAACAGGTGAACACAGAGGTGTAGAAAAACAAAAAAGGGGAGACCCAGCATTCTGGATCAGACCAGATCCTACCTCAGGTGATGTTCACAGGCTGTTCCCTCAGCCCGGAACATTCTCCCTCACATTTTTATTCATCCACCAACCGATTATCACCATTCAGGTCTTACCCCAAGTGGTACCTCCTCAGGGACATCATTTTTAAGGTCTTCATTTCGTAAGGTCCCGATCCAACTCTGCACATCAATATTCCCTTTTACTTGGAAAGCCACTTTGCGTTGTCTAAATGGTCCTAACTCTTCACCGTTTACTGTCTGTGTTCCATTTCAGAGATTGATGGCACTGCTGTGTTCATGCGTGCCCCTCGAGGGACAGCTGGCACGTCACGGTCCCTCACAAAAATACTTGGTCAGTTGATTAATACAAGATTATAAATGGAGGTCATGATTTGTAATGATCGAACTTACTTCTTATCTTTAACGAGTATTTCCAGTCTCGGCTTTAATTAGTAAACTAATATTTGAATACTCTTTCTCAATTTATAAAGCTCATTCAGAAATGTTATCAATTTGATGCTCACACCAAAAAGGTATGATTAGTCGCATTTTAAGAGTGAGGAAATGGGGCAAGAGAGGGTCAGTGATTTGCTCAAAATCACAGAATAGAAAGAGGTGAGTTGAGGTTCGAAACAGCCCTTGTCACTCCCAGTCCATGCATTTTTCATTAGACTGCATTTTTCTCAAATTAGTCTATTGTGGGCATACATATGCATGTGTAGATTCTTTTGAGTATCAAGTAATACACTACATGAATTATAACCATAGTCTAATACTCTGGCAAGCTTTAGTTTTTGCAGGAGCGGACATGGAAGAGCTCATATTCATTCATAACACAGACTTCAAAATGATGAAAGGGGCCGGCCTGTTGCCGAGTGATTGAGTTCGCGTGCTCCACTTCGGTGGCCCAGGGTTTCGCCGGTTCAAATCCTGGGCGTGGACATGGCACCGCTCATCGGGCCACGCTGAGGCAGCATCCCATATGCCACAACTGGAAGGATGCACAACTAAAAATGCACAACTATGTACTGGGGGGCTTTGGGGAGAAAAAGAAATAATAAAATCTTTTAAAAAAATGATGAAAGAAGAAAATGAGTCCAAAGGAATATGAATATGTGAAATAATTTAAATGTTAAGACAATATTCTTCACTTCGGTAATGTTTGTTTTTATTCTATTTCTTTTGGGGCTATTTCAACAATTAGATCTTGAGGTTGCAGATCTGACAGAATTCACGAAAGGAGGTGAGGCATTATAAATAAAAGTGTTTGGGGGGGACATTCTAGAATAAGCATCTATGAGATTTCTGTCACAGGGAACAGACTTTACCCTTCACGTTTTAATAATTGAGTGATCTAAGTATTTCTGGAATTTTTTGAGGCTAAGTGAGGGAAAGAGGACAAGCTATAATCTTGACAAAAAATATCTTGTGTCACTCAATCTCCCTCTCACCCAGTGAGAAAATTTGCTTCAGAATATGTTTCTAAAGAGTAAAGTCTGGAATCTACCACACAAGATTACTTCCAATAACACAGTTAATCATTTTGTAATTGAAGATGGTCAATCTTATTGATCTTTTAGCTTAAAATAAAAACCAAACCTGAATGAGTATTCAGCAAATCATCTTTCTTTGCCCAATTAATTGAAAGCAAGACTCTTACATGTGTCAGTAGAATATACATAAGTCTGGATTCTTATCCAAAGTTCTAAAAAGATGTCTGAAAACTGGGCAGAAAAGATCACAAGAACCAACTTTTTCAAGAATAATTTCCAAAAAGTAAAAAAAAAAAGTAATGCAGTGCTTCCAATTCTCATCTTGGCTTGAATTGAGATGTAAAAGACTTTGAAGTGTGATGACAGGGAAAAAAAAGATTTTTACCTTTGAATAGATGTATTTGAGTCAGATATGGGACCATTTATGGACGGTTAAGTCAGTTTTTAAAACTTCATCAAAGCCTCCTATGGCCCCACCAGCTAAAAGCATCCTCCACAGGCTAGGCAGGACTCGGTCAGTGCTCTCCAGTTTGTTCCCACAGTCCTGTCCCGGAAGCATGTAAAATGTCCCCTTGGAATGGGGGTGAGCCATGGAGAATGGAGGATGCCCATTTTAATCCTCTCAAGACTGAAACCCAGAAGCAGGCATCTGCTTGCCTTTGGCCTTTCCAACGAGAAGCCAAGCCATAAAGGTGAAAACTTGTCTTGGAGCAGGCTCTCTACAAGCAGATGCTGAGACAAGGATGCATGCGCAATTTATTCAAGAAGCGCTCCTGGGGGGGGAATCCGAAGCAGAGAGGGGGAAACAAGTCAGGAGAGGGAGAAAGTCAAGTAAGAGTGTGATTTCAGGCCAAGGCCAGTTCTCTGCCTGATTGTGGAGGGAGCTCTGGAGTCAGAATAGCATCTTAGCTAAGGGAGCTGGGCCTTCATGCTCCACCTCAGTCCCCCTTTGCTAAGACTAGAAGGGGTGATGGGGATGCAATCTCCCAAGAGCTCCAGCTTTTTGCATCTGCAAAGAAGTGGTTCCCATGGCCCGAGACCCAAGGACAGTCTCACGGAGATGGTAGAGGGGCTGCAGGCCATCAGAAGTGAAACACAGAAGCATAGGAATGGGCACCCAAAAGCGGTGAAGGGGATCCAAGGGGATCCAGGCAGACGACAACAGCATCTGCTACAATCGCTAATTCTGTGAATGCTGGAATGATTCCCTTCCACTGACGCAGGTACTCTCCCCTGATTGTGCCCCCTCACTCTGCCAGCATCCCCCACCCTCCTCCTCCACTATATCAGGTTCCCAATCAAAATAAAATTGGGAATCTCAGTACTAAAATTTGGAATTTGATTTAAGATGCACAAGGTCTTGTTGCACACACATCAATTCCTCAACATGCCAGGGAGGATCCCAGCGAAGCCTTCTAGCACTAATAGAACCCTTTGTTATCAGTGTTGTGTCAGTGTAATTTGATTAGTAACTAAATTGGGTGCCTGCTCTCTACTGGATTACAAAGACTGCACAGTCCCTGTACCGGATGGAGTAAATTCCAGTTCAGCAGAAAGACGAGTTAATAGCTGACCATAATTCAGTATGATAGGTGCTATATGATCACAGTATTCTAGAAGCCCACAGGAAGGGCAATAAACTCCGCTTGGGAGTTTGAAGGTGAGCTTCCAGAGGAGGGAACAACTGAGTTCAACTGACAGGATTTTCATGGGTGGGGACAAAGAAAGAAAAGGAAGAGAGCAAATAATGATGAAGATTGAAAGGCCAAGTAATCTGACTCCTGGGGCAGCCTAACACTGTAGCTCTAACCTCAGCCTCACAGAGTTTAGAGGGCAAAAATCACGAGAAAAACTGGATGCGTTTATAGAATCATTAAGCATGTTTCATTAAATATGAAAGAATGTTTGTCCAATTTGCCTTAGTATGACCTCATGGGACAGAAAGTGACCCTTCTTTTAATAACGTCTGTAGAATAAAGGTCATATTTTATTTATTAACATTAAAATTTTGTTAATATTATTAACTTTTTAAACTAAGAAATCAGAGCTCAAATTTGTTCTCTACCATTCCTACCTTCCATTCAGACTTTTAAGTCACCAAGCAGAAATGAGCTTGCCCAGAACTAACCCTGCAAATCCATTTTATCAAGGCAGCTCACCAGCTCTCCATACGTTCAAATAGCTCTTCTCCCTGCTTCGTCATCTCGCGCTCCACCCTAAAGCTGTGTCCCATTCTACATCTCCTCTTCGTGGCTTGGCTCTGAAGGAAAGGGAATCTTTGACTAGTAGGTGTGGTCCAGAAGGGAAGCAAGGAGAAGAATCACAGAGACTTAGTGAGAACTTGAAGGAACCTAGAGGTCATCCTGTCCAGTTTCGTACTGTTTCTAGTTAGGACACTGAGGACCAGAGAGTGACTTTCACGGTGTCCCCAGAGCCAGGAACCCAGAACCTATATCAATCCCTCATTGAAGGTTCTCATACACTGTGCTGTGCTATAGTAGTCCCTACATTTATACATGTTTGTACCCATATAGGTTACTCAAGTGGCAGAAACCTATGTAAAGTTTGTATTAGTGTAAAAAGAGCTGTGGGTTCCAATCTGGGGCTGTCAGGATGGGACAACCAGTTGCCTGACACGCTGTCTCCCCCAGACTTGTCTGATGGCCTTGGAGACTCAAGCCAATGGAGTTTTAGTGTAACAATAAGAATAATTACTCCAAAGACTCAGGCATGAGAACCCTCCTAGTGGATACCGCACCAGATTAGGCTAGAAACAGAACCGTGTCCCCAGGGACTTCACTCACCATGGAAGAAGTGCCAGCCCCTGTCCCCAGAGCTTGTCCTTTGCTTTTGGTGCCTCAGTGGCTTATCATTGAAGACACTTGGAACATCTCTGAAGAATAGAAGAGCTCACTCCCAGAAGAGTTTCATTTGCCTTGTGAGGATGCTGACCAGTTCTAGCATTTTCTCCTTCTTTCTTGCTCCTTCCTATAGCATCCATATGGCCAAATCAAGATCCTTGCCACATTAACTTCTTCCTGCTCTCCGTTTGCCTCAACCCAGAACTCATAAGCTACTTAATTTGTTTTTCCTAATGGGAAGTTCAGACAGATAGGGAAGCAAATAATTAAGTGTGTGGCCCCCTTCTGTTGAATACAGAATCATGACCACATGCCAAGTTTTAGGACATTATTTGGGGCGAGGAATATGGCTGTTTTGTGTTCTGTGAAAGACCTGAGAGATTTTGAAATGATCAACAACAAAAAAAAATTCTGAAAGGAGTTTAAGAAGCCCACTACTGAGGTCATAAGGGCTAGCACTGAATAAATGAGGCCAAGTAAACATCCTCCTGTGAACCAAAGAGAATGCCTGGCTTTGTAACTGAGATGGCTTTTGAGTTTCTTAGACCTTGTGACAAGGCCTGTTACTTCTGTTTGGCTGAGGGAAGACCTCTTGCAAAGAAAAGGTAAATGGCTCTTGCTGAATTCCTTACAAGTTCATATGGTCTTGAACTTGTTTTCATCTACTGGTTTTTAAACCAGGTCCCACTGGACAAACACCCACCTCTCTCGCCCCCCAGTAACAGATCATCCGCCTGTGAACTCTTCTAGCAGATCTCCAATTACTGGTCTCCTCGTGTCCCTTGGGGTTCTCAGGGAAGAAGCCCATGGGAGTGAGAGCAGTCTCCCACTGGAGACTTTTCATCTTTCCACCATCATTCCCAACAAAAGGAATTCCTCCTCAGGAAAACATTGAGGCTGTTTCAAGGCTTGCTCACATTCTTCTTTAATGGGCTGGTATAAAAATGACCCCAAAATGCAGAAGTTGCTTAATAGAAATGTTACCTCCAAGTTATTCCCCGTGTTGGGGGACAACCATCCTGGTTTTCCCATGACTGTCACAGTTTCAGCACTGAATGTCTCATGTCCTGGGACATCTCTCGGTCCCAGACAAAACACCATGGTTGGTCACCCTGCTTCTCTGTGTGTCCTCAGTTCTTTTGTAGTCAGCTGTCAAATTTTAACACTTTAAAAAATGTTTAAAGTGTTAGTACAGGCATGATATCCTAATGGGTTAGCACCAACTGGACATTCGCTAGGGCATATGTACAACCTAATTTTGTCAAATGGAAAAAAGTACGCTTAAAAAGTTAGATGCAGGAAATGCCCGACACTCCACATAGAGGCCGGCCCCCTTGCTTTAAACCTCCACTGGAGTTAGTTGATGATTCTTGATCCCTACCGACAGTATGGCTTGCAAAGCACCACTGACATTAACCCAACAGTGATCTGGTTTCCTCTCGCCTTATTCAAACTGGACTTTGTTGCTTTAGCTGTTGTTGGTGCAATTTTACACCGCAAGTTAAATACACACCATTTCTTCCTGGTTCACTTCAGACCCACTTTTCCTAAGTGAACTGTTCTGTAGCAATTTTCATCAACGAAAGGTGCATGGTAATGACGGTTTTTCACCGTTGATGACATAGGCTGGTAAATACAAAAACAACATCTACAGGGTAGAATTTCCATCTCCAGGCCACTGCACTCAGAGTGATCCCACCTTCCTTTCAAAGCTAAACTGTGTCATTCATTTGACAATGTGTTACCTGCTGGCTTATATCAACTCGCCTCTTCTACTGTTGTCTTATTGTTTAATTTGGAATCAACTATACAGGTAATCTCTTAGGCCAGACTGTGAGATACCTGTGGCCACGGACCCTGTCTCCGGCAGATGGCCAAACACACTATTTTGCACACAGTAAATTGAGTTTGAGGCCAAAACTCCAAGAGCCACCTTCAGAATATTTAAAATAGAGTAATACAGAAAACTCAATTATCACCCTGAATAATTTTCATGATCAAAAGTAGTGAATCATTCTAGGTTATCCCTTGTTTTCATATTTTAGTGACTGGTCTTTGGTTAGGGATAAACCACATATTTTAGGTTTAAAAGATCACTAAATCGATGGGGGTATCTTTCTTCTTGGGATGGGGTATCTTTCCTCTCGGGTTGGCAGTATCAATGGGCAGGCAACGTGTCTGATTTATTTGCTGGATGCAGACAATATCCTTCATCACCAAGTTCCACCAAACTGTCCTTCTCTACAGGCCTCACTGGTCCTGACATTTCTTGCCATGAACTTTCAATTCCTGAGCACAGATAAGGCTTCTTTCCCATTTTTCCCAAGTTCGGTCCCTGGCCTCTGGCACAGCCCACTGGGTGCACATAGTATGTTTTCTGTTCCTTTATTTGGTTTAGCATTTAGTGGTGTTATTATGCTGTAACTCCCTCATTTGTTATGTCCTGAATCACTTCCCTATGAGTCTATATAGTTTCTATCTCTGATAACCACATAAAAGAATGTCATTAAAACCCTGATTCTGTGTCAGTACCCCTATTCCTACATAGCGTAAATGCAAGAGAGCCTAGGAGAATTCTCAGGGCTCATCTTAGATATTTATTATTAGTAGAACTGGATAAACAACTAGCTTTTCTACTTTGGGATCTTTCCCATTGCAAAATTGTACCTTTTTGCCAAATATTCTAGTTACTGTGGAAAAACTGAGCAATGCAAATTGGCCAAATTATGTGAAGTGAAAGATCCCAGCTGAGCTGTCATAAACTTTAAAGGACTTCACACTGGCGATGGAGTGTCAGAAGAGAAGGAGGGTGCAGGCACTCGAAATCTCAGCTATAAACCCCTTCTAGTCCTAGCTAACTTAGCAAATTGTAGGTGCTAGTTAAGCGAACACCACCTGGAGAATTTGCAGCATCACCCAAAGCTCCACAAATTTATTAACCAGAAAATGAACTCAAAGGGAAAGTTGCCCTTGGTCATTCTTGTTCTAGCATCTCCCGTCACCTTATCAAGTACACGTGTAGAGACGGCTGAGTCACCAGCAGAACAAAGAGATGATAAAGAATGCCAGTAAATGGATATTTTTTTCTTATTGTTCTCCTCTCTGATTGTCCAACCTAACGAAGAGAAGCCGGGTAATTATGAGGCAAGTCATAATTCCTGAAACAGCCTTCAACTTCTTTGCTGTTGGATAACACCTCTACAGACTAGAAATGGAGCCACAGGATTTCCTTTACACCCTCATTAAGAAATATTCCTGGGGTTATTTCACCTTCAGGTGTTTATTCTTGATCACATGCTTGGGAATATTTTCTGTCTCTGTCATTTGTGCTGTCCCACCTGCTTTGGTTTGCCACCTTGGTCACTCCAATGCAGAGTGACTGTGGACTTACGACTTGCTCTTCTTCAAACTACTTTCACTGGGGACCTTTACTGCTCACTAAAAACTTGTCACAGCTCACTTCCCTCCTGAAATCTGTGTTCACTTAATAGGCAGCAGTGATTCCCAAGGCACAGAGTTCTGGTTTATCAGTCAGTAAATACTTATCACCTAGTGAAGGATGCACACCCACAAGGGTGTTCAGATTATCAGCTTAGACTCATGGCGATCTCTTGGGCAAATCGTTATGCTTTGTTTTTCAAAGTGCTTAATGGTATACCTTATCTTACTAGTCAACTCTTGCTTTACAGTGTGGAGAACAACAGAAAAATGAAACCTAAAATGTAATCCTGGCTTCAAAACTCTGAATCATTCTACTATTTCTTTCTGGTAAGGAGAACGGTAAATGGGGGAAAAGTGTCTGTTTGGTCTCAGATAGGTCTGGATTCGACTCTGGAATGGGTGTATACTAACTGCATGACCTGGAATAAGTCAACTGATTCCTGTGAGCTGGTTTTTGCACTAGTGAATGGGAGAAACAAATTTACCTCGCAGGGTCCTTACGCGGTTCAGATGAGGGAGAGTGTGGGGAGTGTCCTGCCCCACCAGGGTACTACCAGAGGACATTAGGGAGCAGAGGTCCATTGCGAAGGCGGTTAGACTCACTCTTCTTGACCATTGTGCTCGGCCACTGGGACAGGACCCTCCCTTGTTTTGCCTGAACTCACATTCAGGAATGGTCATTCTCTTTTTTTCTGTGTTTGAACTGTGGACAGATAAGCTGGGTACTCTCGTTCCTTCAAGATCTGCTGTGTTTTCACCAGTCCTTATGCAAAGACCCTGAGCTGGCTTAAAACACCTTAAATGATTTGCATTTCCTGGAAGTCCTGCTGTTCCTTCCAAGGAGAGCAGTGTAGGTACGAGGGTTTTCTGAGTTTTACTCTATCTCATTTATTGCAAACCACTTGAGTAGTCAAATAGTTTAGATGACTAGAATAAATAGAATTTAATTAGCTTGCTCCTGGGAAACTGAGTTTTATGGTGCCAATGTTCCTGAAGTGCCTTGCATGGCTGTGATAAGCTGTAAGGTTTATGCCGTTAGTTAAGCATTATTTCTTGACTTTTACAGGATGTTAGCATTCCCAGCAATCGCGCGTGAGCATCTACCTCCTATCTTGGTTAGAGAACCTACAGTAATAGTTGATGGTGCTCACACACCCTTCTGTTCCTGGTTTACTGGAAGCCCTCACATGGCCCAACACTGAACTAAGTACAGATATAATTAGTTTGCTGATGTGTGCAGGTGTGGAGAGGAAAATATAAGGGGGTGAGGGGTGTTTGTATGGTGATTGCTGTTCCTTGTGATGTAACGTGCTCTTACTAGCAATAAGTATACAGTGAAAGCATCCAGCTGAATTGTAGAAATCACTTGGGCAAGGTCAAGATGGGCCAAATTTGGAAGGAATGATGCTTGTCAGTTCACTGAGTCCTAGAGATGTGATTTTAGTTAAGAAGGAAGCTTAGGTCAGGAAGGTTCCTTCTAGTGTTTGTTAGGTGTTGGATTTCTTCCTCAGATTGCAGTGAGGGGGGTGCCATGCAATGGAAAGCTTCTTTCCACAGCTGTACTTGCTAAATCATGTGGATGTTTATGAGGAACATGGGAAAACGTAGACCCTAGGTGCAAGATGAAACAAAAATGACAACAGTGACACCAGCCTTCCACCAGAAGGCTAATTGTACAAGTGGCCATGAAGAATATATGGGTATATGGAGCAACAAAGATTTCTTTTACTTCCAGTGTTCTCTTAAATCTACCTATCTGTCACCCATCTACCTATCTAGCTACCTATTCATCAGTGCATCCATTTATCCATCCATCCAACCATCTTTATTTTCTGATTTTATTATGTAACTTTGCCTTTTTCTTGAAACTGAAGCTCAGAATAACTTCCAACTTCAAAAATTTCCTGTCAGAAGAGTCAAGTTCAAGTTTGGCTCCCAAACTTGCTATTTGTGAAGAGCAAATCCCAGATGTTAAACTCGTGGAATAGGACTGGCTACTACCAGTCTGATACATAAGTAGGCAAACACATGCCCCTCCGACACACACACGGGACGAGCCCGGCTGGAGAGCAAGTATTGTGACCATAACACGGGGCAGCATGAAACATAATTTATCTCCTAAATTGGAGGAAGTCTGTTAGAATTCTGCTTGCTTTCTAATATATTTCCTCTTTATTTTTTATTGAAATCAAGCATTGGAGAGATTCATACTTCGCCTAAATCTTTAATGCTGATTTTGATGCAGAATTTAAAAACACTCCCTCCAGGTGACCGTAACGCATTTCTTGACTCCCGGCAGACAGTCGGGAATACGGAAATATCCTCACCCCTCACATGAGCTGCTGTGGATCCAAAGGAAATCAAAGGCAGCCCTGGAATGTTTATTTCTTTGGCCTGCATTCTGCAGAAAGATTCCTCCAGAAGTTTGTCTTCACTGAATGCCGAGAGTAAGCAACACTCTTGGATCTGATTGAACTTGGCAACACAAGAAAACTCTAGTGAGCTCATTGCTTCAAGAAAAATCAAGAGCTTATTAGCGGGCTCAATTCTTATTCTTGAGTCATTATCCCATCCAACGAGGAATCACGACTCTGGCCCAGATGCACAGTTCATTTTAGTCCTAATAATAACAACTGCCATTTGTTGAAGTCTCACTGTGGGTCAAGAACTTGATTAGGTGTTTTATGTCCGCTACCTCTTTTAACTATTATTAATTAGTACATTATTTATTCTAATAGTACATTTACTATCATATTAGCGAATCAGTGTCCTGTAAGAAAGGGAATATTCTTCTCACTTTATAGGTGACAAAACCAAGTATAGATTAAGTCACTTGCAAAGGTCAACAGCCAGTGATTTGAGGCACAGAGGTTCAAATCTTGGTCTCACTTCAAAGTCCACATGCTGAATCCTGCATTCTACAGTCACCCATGAATCACAGCCCGTGTGCGTCATCTCGGGGTGAATGGGTCACACCACAAAGAAGGCTGAAATGGCCAAAAACGCACACGTCCGTCAGACCCAAGTCCTGTTTGTTTTCCAGCTGTAGACACCTTTCATCTTTTTAAAAAATATATGAATGGAATAATTTATAAATTATTTCACAGTCTGGTTTCAGACATAGCTTTATGAGGAGGTTCTTAGGTGAAGGGATTGAGGGGTGGCTGGTAGCCTTCCTTATTTCTTTCCAGTAGCATCTTTAGCATCATGATGATAGTGAAGGGCAGCAGTGGTTCCCAACCCCAACTACACATTAGAATCACACAGAGTGACATTTTAAACAGCCGAGTGATCCTGATCTATTTGCTCTGGGGTGAGGCTTGGACGTCAATATTGTGTTTAAAATGCTGAGGTGATTTGAATAAAGCCAGGGTTGAGAATCAGGGAGGTGGACATGGAGAGAGGACACTGGGAACAGAATCAGGACAAGGTAAACTCAGATTTTGAATCCAAGCCTCTCTCCCCTCATCTCTTCCCACTGAGCCTTTCCGGGACCTCCTCCTATATTCAGACCCTGTGATGACGGCGCCTGTAGAAACCTTCCATGGCCGCAGGGGTGGTGCCTTTCCCTGCACATCACAGATGAGTCACCAACCCCAAAAAGAGCATCTGAGACCCACAATGTCCATGTGGTCATCTACCTCAGGATGCGCCCAATTCCCTTAGCTGGCCCTTTGGTCTGCTCCTAGTCCACAACTCTGGTTTCTTTGATTATTTCTTATTAAGAAGAAGAGGCTATTTTTAGTCCAGAGTACCTACTGGCACCCATCAGTTCTGTAGAATAAATACCATAAATGTCACAACACGACAACCCCACACTGTCTCATCAGCTGCCAATGCCATTGCCCAAAGGGCCTGAGACGAGACAGCTCTCCAGGAGTCAAAGGAAAATATTCCCCTTCTCTCCACTTATCTAAGTCATTTTAAACTCTAGGGTATGTAGAGACTGGGGTGGAACCAGAGAGAAAGATCTTTCCAGCTGGGACTTAGTTCTGTCTAGAGGGGGCAGTTGGAGACCAGGGGGCCCTGGGGGATCCTCCTGCCAGGGGAGTCAACAGTCTAGGGATTCTCCTAGAGACAATCTCCGGCCCACTCCAGAGCAGATAGAGGCAGTGTGTGGGCGCACACCTATGCGGAAGTCGGTTTGGTAACCACTAGATGAGGAAAGACAATAGCTCTATATTTAGGTGTTAAGGCCCAGTTCAGGTCGGGTTTCTGCGCCAGCCTGGAATGTGGACTCCTCTCTGTTTCCTTGGTACTTTTAAAGTCGCAACTAAAGGGACCAAAGTCCACACAGTTGTCCTCCCTTGTATGCAACTTGTGTACAGGGATTACTTGTTATTGGGCCTGGGGAGAATGAAGGAGGAACAATCTGGTTTATATTACATATCAATCCTCCTCAGAATACGTCTAATCTGGTACAGTCCTTTCTTTCTCTCCTCCAGAGTCTAGCGGGTGCGAAACCAGTTTAACCACAAAGAGCTTAGTGAGCCAGCGCCAGAAGATTTGTCTCAGGTTTAGTTTGCGTAAACAAGGTGGTCACAAAGATGGGATATTGTTAATAAAGGAAAAAAAGGAAGAAGAAAGAAAAAAAACTGTCTCAGAACATGCCTTAAGTGGGACAAGCTTTATATAATCTAAAAATGAAATAAGTAAGGACTCAAGCTGGGGAGTCACTTAGCAAGTCTTTATTCGAGTAACAAGCGGACGACAATAGAAATGCAACTAAAATTATCTCATGTAGCTTATGTCTAACTCAGAAGCACAATAGAGCCAAAAAGTTCGTTTTTACGACTGTTTCTTTTATGGCAGTAACAGTCTAGCAGAGAGGCCAGTAAACTACAGCCCACGGGTCAAATACGGCCTGCCACCTGTTTTTATAAATAAAACTTTATTGCAACACAGCTATGCCCATTTGCTTACAAATTTTTATGTCTGCTTTCATGCTAAAGTGGCAGAGTTGTATAGTTGTGACAAAGAACTATGGCCTTCAAAACTGAAAATATTCACTATCTGGTCTTTGTCAGATAAAGCTTGCTAACCCTTGATCCAGCAGATCAAACATTATAAAATGTATCATTTCAAACAACCCTCCTAGTCACAGTGAGTAAAGAGGTCTCAGAAAAAAACAAGTTCTTTCCAACAAGTAATTATTGAGCACCGACTGTGTGCAAAGTTTGCCCTGTGAATATCAGAGAATAAAAGTTGCATATTTTATAATCTTGCCCTTAAGAAAATGATAGTCCAGTAGAATAAGTTAGAAAGAAGATAAATAATCCCAATACATTATGGCTTGAAAAACCATCCAAAGTCTGAACTTTCTAAAGATTTAGCTCAAGTCTCAATCATTGTACAGACAAGAGAATCAAGAACAAGAGAAGTTCAATGACTGGGCTGAGGTTTCGCTCCGGGTGGAGAGGCAGAGAATTGATTCCCTGCCACCTGCTTCCTCCTTGTACGCTGCACCAGCTGGCTTGATCATTTTGTTTTATTTAACATTTGCCAAATTAGTTAAGCATCTACTCTGGGCCAGGCTCTCTTCTGAAGGCCGTGGAGGGAGCAGGAAACAAAACAGACCCCCCCACCCAGTCAAATTTCCTCTCTCTTGACCTTGAGCTTCTAAGTCAGCATATGCATGTGTCATTTGTCAGGTGAGGACAGGTGCAGGAGAAAAGACAGCAAGTGAGTGTGATGGGAATTAACGAGGTGGATGGGAGGCCAGGAAGTTGTCCCTGACGAGGCTACTTGGGGACAGAGACCTATAGGGCTGGAGGAGTCAGCCAAGCAGATAGACAGAAAGAGCTGTAGAGGGGAAGGCCTGGAGAAGGAAAGGGGTATGTGGCAGGAGAGGTGTGGGGATGAGGACTTGGAGGAAGAATTTATTGTAAGAAATCTTTGCAGACCATTGTAAGAATTTGAAATAAAGCTACTCAGGGCATTGAAAATGGTTCAAACGTTGGAAGAGGCCATCCGTCTTCAAACTCCTTCCCGCCCTGAGTTTTTGTTTGGTTTGGCCTCAAAGGGTGTATGTGGGGATACGGAGAGAGGGTGAGGAATGGGGGGGTCTTTTCCCATACAGCCCCATGTGAAATCCCGGAGCTCAGATAACCCCAGATTGCTGTCATGTGGCAGAAACAAGCATCAGAGAAGCAGCGATGGGAACAGCACGTAGGACCAACTTTGAGTTGATCTGGGAGGCATATCACCATCACAGTGCTGGCTCCCAGATTACATTTTCTGTTGGGGTAAATAACCAAGACAGAGCGTGGAAAGTGCACCATTCAAATCTTGCCTGCACAGAACAAAGAGCAGTGAACATGGTGTGGGGTGGACGTGACAAGAGCCCAGAAGGGCAGCCATGGCTTCAGATACTCATGCCCCTATTAAGGACAATCCCTCTCTGGTCAGAAGAAAGTTTATCACACGCTAACACTGGGTCAACGTGGACAAAGGGGAATAAAAGAATAAGTCAGTCTTGAAAACTTTAGACTAGAAAAGGGGATGATCCAGGAGGGTGGAAATCTCATGTTGCATCAATAATATGTTTTTCCCAAATTTATTTAGGTCATTGCCTCAACTCTACGCACTGTCACAAATTTACCATTCATAGCAGAGAGCCTGGATCTGGCAGAGCGAGTTCGTTGGTACAAGACGGAAATTCTGCTGAGCTGCCCGGTCCTTTGCCATTCAGTCACCGACCGGGAGGCGTCCGGCGAGCCTCGCCACAGAGGCTGTCACTCACCCTGCCCACTGGAGTTTTGAACTCCAATATCATGACCTTTGGTGAGACATCTGGAACCAAAGCAATACCCCACTGCATAGAAAGGTGACCTGACTGCCTTGCACGGGGGGAAATTGCAAATCTGAAAATTCTGAGCAAGAAAAACATGTCCTACCAAAGCTCAAACCAGACACTTGGCACCCACTCTCTGTGACGCAGGGCTCCCCGGCTGGCAGGAAAACCACAGTAAAGAACTGATTATGCTGCTAGAACACATTCCACGGGCTGTCCAAGGCTATTTTTATTTTACAATAAGGCACAATATGTTCCATGATGCTCTCTGTCCAGGACCCTTTTTTTATTCTATTTGCATACTCATTAATCACAGTAAATCACAGAGAATCTGTCAATAATTTGAACAAATGAATTATATTAGGGTGTGTTTATTAAATTCAACAGCGATAATAATACACATACGTTACTTTTTATTATAAGCAGAACACCGGTGGCTGGTAACACCTGTTGACTGTGGAAATCTTTCATGGGCGATGGGCATTTTGAGAAACTGAGTCCCAGGAAAACAGTTTGATAGACAAATGCCTGCATTTTTTTAATCTTTTTTTTCTTTTCAGAGAAGTCAAGAGAAAGCAATGTTTGGTCAAGTGTTATTTGGTCAAGAAATAGTCTAAATCCTCATAATAGAGCATTCCAAGAACTTTACCCATAAGAAAATAAATGTTCCTGTTTTAACTTAGACTCCATAAAAATTAAAATCGTTTTGGAAGAAGAAGTTGCTTCCCTGAAACATGATGGATATTTAACAACTCAGATGCATTCTGAGAACAACTTTCCGACCACCTCTAAAAGGAAAACAGACAACGGGTATAAGGTTACTCATAAGCCCAGACCGTGCATTAAGACTCCTGCTCAAAGGAACAACTTCCTTGATGATAATGCTTAACTTGTTATCATAACCACTTTTGCTTTTTCAGAACTTCCTAGCTACTTTTTAACCATATTCGATCAGGAAAACTGGACAGAGCGCTTCTAATCCAGGCATTAGGCCTTCTGAGGAAAGTCTGCACTCGATGAACTTTGAGAATTCCCTATTGTTTTTGTGCTTTGCAGACTTTGAAAAATCTAGAGGTCAAGAGAGGGTTAGCCATCTGCAACGCTATGGTGGGAGTCAGCATTTCTTAATGGATATCACAAAAAAGGGAAAACAGCAACTCCATGTAAGAAAGTGTACTTTCCTAGGGTGGACCTTGGAGAAATAGGGTTAGGGGAGGTAGAAATGATCAGTAAATTTAAGTAATAAATCTATCCATAACAAAGAGAAAGAATAGGGAGTACAGCCTAGATCTGGAAGGGACTGCAGTAAAAATAATGCTCATATATGCAAATTTACACCTCGTAAGAAAACGCAAATAAACCAAGATTCTTGTTCTAATTTTTTAACATCAATTTTGCTGACAAGATCAGGAGACTTGAGCCAAACATCTGCATTGAATGATAAAGTCACAACAAAAAGGTCCTTTTTCCACTGTAGGGCAGTCCCAGCAAGGCAGACACAGAGAAATGGTTTCTGCTTTCACTTAAAGTGGAGGGGAGGGTCAAAGCAGAACCCCCGACGCTGGGAGCAGTAGTACTTGTATTTCCTTTGTGACCTTAATTTCTGGTTTAAGATAAGGTCGGAGGAGCTGAACTTTTCATACCTCTGGTTTGCTCGTTGGCCTGCAAAGCTCTTTCACATCTATGTTGTACCTCGTTCACTGTTTAACTATTATTTGTATTTAGCTTTTACAGGGTACCAAAAATGTGGTCAAAGTTAAGTACCTTTACTGTCTTTCCAGCTACATTGGAAATTATTATTTTTTTGGCTCTTCAAAAGAAAAAAGGGAAGAAATAAAGATAAACCAGGACTCCAGAAGAAGTTTGCAGAATTCACGTGTTTTGATTTCCTGCCGAGAGAGTCCAGTGGGCTGCCTGAGGACCCCCTGGGAACCAGGATGCCTTCAGCAAGTGCTCTCCACGGCTATTGAATTTTATGTACTTTCTGCCTTGATGGCTTTGTGACCTTGGGGTGGTCAGATAGCAACCTTGTGGTCCCTGAGCAATGGTTACAAACATCACAGTCGTAAAGTAAATGTCAACTCAAAGAGATTTCTGGTTGAATTCTGAGAAGGCTGTGTGAGCACGCCTCCAGGAACATCTGGCTCCCTGAGATGCTGAGAACGAAAAAACCAGTTCTGAATTCTTCTCCCTCAGCTCCCTGCAGATAGCTCTTTTCTCTCTCCTATCACAGCAAGCCAAGAGCCACGGCTCCCATGGTGCCGCGGAAAGTGGCTTCTTTCTGCAAGTCAACTTCCTCCGGAAACTCCCTAGATGTTCACTGTCATATTTGCAAACCTACTGGTAAGACTTCGACTTGTGGACCTTCCTGAGTGACCTGCCTCCCAGTTGCTGGGTCGTTTTTAGCCAGGGAGCAACTTCTGAATACAAAAACCCTTTGTGAGGGGAGGATATGTAAAAAGCATGTAGAGAACTGAAAGCGAGAAACATTTTTTCCTATACCCCTGTTTTTCCACACCAAGCCCAGACAAGAGAACGGTGGAAAACACTTTCATCTAATTACTCTATTTCTCCCCTCTTTTTTTTTTCCACTAGGGAAAATTTCTTCCTCTTAGGAATAATCTTTCAGAAGACTTCTCTCCTAGAGTTTAAAGTATTACAAACTCCAACCTAAAAGTCAAAATTAGGCTGGCTTTAAAAAAAAAAAGTGTGTTCGTATTGTCTTTGCAATTAACAAAAGGATGTAACATTTTGATAAAGCTTTAGGATGCCTGTATTCATATGCTGTATGTATAATTGAGAACATGCTCTGAGTCTTGCTGTGGCCCAAGGGTAACTCTTAGTGCCATTCTTACAGTTTTCCTGTTGCTCTTCTGTGCCTTAGAAAAAGCCACACCACTGTAGTTCACTGGACCTGGTCATCTACTGAAAACAAGCAAAGTGTCTGAACAGCTCTGATCCCGGTGGACAGCCAGGATCACGTTCAAATGAAGAACATGCTCAAATGAAGAGCAGCAGGAGCGAAGAGCCGGCCGCTTGCCTAGCCCACCACCATCCTCAATTCTTTCTGCACTGACAGTCAGTCCTCCAGCCCAGGAACCAAAACACCACATTTCTCGGCGATATGTGAGATACAGGCACAAGATTTCTGAGATGGTGTAATAAAGCGTCGGATTCTATTTTTGATGTCTGACTGCTTTCAAGTCCCATCACTCCCGCTTTCCCTTCTGCCTCACATCCGGGAAGCTGATTACAAAGCCTGGGGGTTCCCTCTTTTTGCATTGGTGAGGAGTTCAAACCCCATAAGCCCCTGCGCACATGCAGGAACGCTCAGCCCAGCCTCACTCCCTACCCACAATTAAGACAGAGGTAATCTCCTTCTTCTCTCTCTTAAGTTGTTTTTGGATCATCTTGGGAGCCTGCCTTGCTCACCCCATAAAGCCTCAATATGTGTGTAATAAACCTTTCTGTATCCTCTCGGAGGGCGCACATGTGGTATCATCATTGCCAACATCTGAACGGAATTTTGGGTGAGTGGTCTATCTTGCGTCTGGAAAAATCTCTTTACGGGAGTTTACTTAACTGGATGTCTCATTTTTACCCATCACCCTTTCCCTTCTTCCTGCTAATGGTACACCATCCAGTCGTCTTATAACACGGAGCAACAAACCTGTGCTGAGAATGGCTGAGTAGGAAAAAAGAGGGAACCTGGGTCCCTAATGATATTGAGTAACCCACCCATCCCTAAATGCCTGCTTCTGGACCTCTCAAGTCATGAAAAACAGCACAAGTTGTTCAGCCACTCGTGACTAAAGACAGTTCCAAACAGGGCTTACAACTGAATTGTTTCTTGTCCTCATAAGTAGAAATTAGTACTTTTGCCAGGATGTGAGCAAGTGACTATCATAATACTTGTACTACACGAGGACTAAGCCATTCTCAGTAGAGAGCCCTTGTAACTGAGGGCAGTCACTGGATATTTTCTGGGCTGAACTCATTTTGGGGGAAACAAGGCTACATAGACTCACAGAGGGAGCCTGTTTTCATAGCTGGAAAGTGATCTGAAAATTGGTCTATGGTAGAATTTGAAGATAGGTTCAGAACCAAGCATCTTGGTGGGGAAGCTACCTATATATCTTTCTTATTGCTTATTGGGCCTAAGAGAACCAAAGAGTCAGGAAGAAAAGAGCCCATTTATTGAGTACCAATTCTCCTACTGGTAATATACCAGACATGCAAACAGAACAGAATATAGGCTCCTCCCCTTAATCTCTGGTGGACGATGTTAGTGTAGGAACACTAAAAACCCATAAAGAGAATGACAACAGATTTCTTCTAATATTACAATGTGATTTGATGAAACTTTTATTTGTGCAAAACTATTGGTATGTCTATATTTTTGTAAATGGACACAAGTAGCCAGTGCAAGTGATGACTAAGACAGTTATGGGAGCCAGACACAGGAAACTGGCCAAAGCCTGATCCACTGTCACTGCCCTCAGTAAGCTAAACAGTCGGTAGGTAATGCAGAAAGAGGAGGAGCTGGGAGCAGAGCCTGCAGACGGTGTGGCCTTCCCCCATAAGCACTGTGTGAAACAACACAGTATTTCTTTTTTGAAGAAATGAATGAATAAGAAGTTTATGGGCAAAAGAAAGTAACAATACAATTGCAGAATAGAAATATCAACACAGTGTAAATTGTTGATCTTTAGAAAAATAACATACTTCTTCTAGAGAAAATCATCTCTGATTGAAGCTATCAAAGATTCAAATATTTTACCTGGACACTTCTCTTCATTGTCAGTAAAAGTTAATAAACCGGTTCCTGAGTGCTTCATAGACCAGCACGCACGGACGTCTCCAAGCGGTGTGTTACACGTAGTTTAAGGTCTCAGTGTCTTCTTATTTCTGATAGGCCACACTTCAAAGACAAACTGTCCATATTGTTGATGGAACAGAAGTGCAATCAAAGAAAACAAGGAGGACAAATTCCCCTCATGGGCTCCCATCACAGCACTCCCTGGAGCAGCACAGCGAGTGTCTATACCTTCTTTTCCAGGAGCAACAAATAAGCTTAAATTTCAGCTCAACTTTTTGGGCAAAAGAAGAGAGAGTTTGGTCAAAACCTGAGCCAGTTTGTTGAAAGATTTTCTAACAAAGGTGAAAAGAAAAGGGAAGAAACTTCTTATGCTGCTTCAGGAAAAGCCCCAAAGAAGACTTTCTGTTTCCAAAAAGCTATTAAATCTACTGAAACTGTTTGTCGACTGTATTTATTTTTCTCGAAAGTTAAGGTTGAACTCCCAGCATTTCTTGATTTTAGCAGGAAACTATCCTACCTGGGAGTCTGGACATCACTCTCTGTTTGAACATGGAGCAAACGGTCTAGGGACACACCTAACCCGCCCGACGGGTATTTCCTCCACCTGGATGGCTTATTCATGAGGTAGAAAATGCTGCTCTTGCCAGCTTTGCATTTTATTTCATTCTCACACTTGTCTGACTCAGGATGCTGACAAATTTTAAAATTCAGAAATATAAAACCTTGTAAAAATCATTTTCTCATTATTCAGCTTCCCCAAATAGCAGATGTCTTTATATATAAACTAATATTTATTGAAATGTTTACACAGACAAAAGAAGCCCTGTAATAACAGTAAGGACACACTCAAACGGGAAGTCCGTAACCACAGGGATGTCAGACATCAGTGCAACTGTGATAGCATCAGGGCATCGTTGGCCTGTTCACAAAGGGCTTCCAGTTTTGAAGCTCTCTTTATGCCCAGCCTTGGAACAGATCACGGTCGTTAAGTTTCTTAATTGCCATTGTTAGATCTTGCTAGGAAGAAGCTGTTTCCTTTGAGTGTTTCTGTTTGGTCTACAAGAAATCCAGGGCTGCCACAACCAAGCACTTTTCTATATTGTGTAGAACCTTTATTCCAAATGTGATTCAGGGCTTATAACATATATAAATGTAAATAGCTGACAATAACAGCATAAAGAAGGTGGGAGGGAGCAAAGCTCTGTTGAAGTAAGGAGATGACACCAGATGGTGACTCGAATCTATAGGAACAAATGAAAAGAACCAGAAGTGAGAAAAAAGAAGATTGATATAACAAAGTCTTTAGACATATACGCTCTCTCCTTTCTTCTCTCTGTTTCCTTAAAAGATATAAAATTATATAAAGTAATAATTATAGCAATGCATTGTTGGGTTTGTAATAAATATATAGAGGTAATATATATGACAATAATATCATGGAAAAGGGAGGAAGAACTTATAGAGCTACGTTACAGTAAAGTTTCTATATCTCACTTGTATTAAGTTAGCATAAATCTGAAGTCAATTATGATAAATTAAAATGTATACTAAAGCCCTAGAAAATAACTTACTGTAAGCCACTAAGAAAACAACTAAAAAAACAAGTCAAAAGTCATTAGAGGGACCAGCCCCGTTGTGTAGTGGTTAAGTTCCGTGTGCTCTGCTTTGGTGTCCCAGGTTCACAGGTTCAGATCCCAGGTGCAGACCTATGCCACTCATCAGCCATGCTGTGGCGGTGACCCACATACAAAATCGAGGAGCATTGGCACAGATGTTAGCTCAGGGCTAATCTTCCTCACCAAAAAAAAAAAGTCATTAGAGGAATAAAAATATTACACTAAAAACATTCTCTTAATGCAAAAGAAAGTAGTGAAGGAGGAACAGAGGAACAAAATGTGACACGAGATACATAGAAAGCAAAACAGTAAAATGGAAGAAGTAAATCCAACCATACCAATAACATTAAATGTGAAAGGATTAAACAGTCCATTTAAAAGGCTGAGATGGTTAGGTTGGATGAGAAAACATGACTCAACTATACACTGTGCACAGGATGCAAACTTTCAATTCAAAGATACACGTAGGTTGAAAATAAAAGGATGGAAAAAAGGGCCAGCCTGGTGACATAGTTGTTAAGTTCACGTGGTCCACTTTAGCAACCTGTGGTTTGTGGGTTTGGATCCCAGGCACAGACCTACACACTGCTCATCAAGCCATGCTGTGGCAGCATCCCACATACAAAATAGAGGAAGATGGCACAGATGTTAGCTCAGGGCCAATCTTCCTCATACACACAAAAAAGACTTGATATTGTTAAAATGGCAATATTCCTTGAAATGACCTACAGATTCAATGCAATATCTATCAAAATCCAAGCTGGCTGTTTGTCAAAAATTGATAAGTGATCCTACAGTTTATATGAAAATTTAAAGGACCCAGAACAGCCAATTTAATCATGAAAAGGTACAAAGTTGAAGAACTCACACTTCTTGATTTCAAAACTTATTGTAAAACTACAGTAAACAAGATTGTGTGGTAAGGGCATAAGAACACACATAGATCAATAGAACAGAATTGAGAGTTCAAAAACAAACCCTCACATTTATGGTCAACTAATTTAGACAAAGGTGCCAAGACAACTCAATGGGGACAGAAAAGTCTTTGCCAACAAATGGTGCTGGAACAAGGTGAGATCCACATGCAAAAGAATTAAGTTGGATGCTTTCCTTACGCTATATGAAAAATTAACTCGAAATAGGCCACAGGTCTAAATGTAAGAGTTTAAACTATAAACCTCTTGAAAGAAAACATAAAAGTAAATCTTTGTGACCTAGGGTTAGGCAAAGCCTTAGATATGACATAAAAAATGCACAAGTGACAAAAGAAAAACTAAACTGGAACTTATTCAATTTAAAAACTTTTGTGCTGCAAATGATACCATCAAGAAAGTGAAATGAGAATTCTTTCCACAGAATGAAAGAAAATATTTGTAAATCGTGTATCTGATAAGGGGCTTGTGTCTATATAAAGAATTTTTAACAACTCAATAATTAAAAGATAAATAAGTGAATTAATAAATGAGTGATCTGAATAGACGTTTCTCTAAAGGAGATACACAACTGGTTAATAAAAACACGAAAAGATACTCAATATCATTAGCCATTAGGGAAATGCAAATGCAAACCACAATGAGATATCACTTCATACCCACTAGGATAGTTATAATGAAAAAGACAGACAATAACAAATGCTGTGGAGAAATCGGAAGCTTCGTCCATTATTGGTGGTGACGTAAAGTGGTTCGGTTACTTTGGAAAACAGTTTGGCACCTCCTCAAAATTGGAAACATGGAGTTATCATATGATCCAGTAACTCCATTCCTGGATATCTACCCAAGAGAAATGAAAACACATTCACACAAAAACTTGTACGTGAATGATGAATGTTCATAGCAGCACTATAGAAAACAGCCAAAAAAGTGGAAACAACCCAAATGCCCATCAGCTGATGAGTGCAGAGAGAAGGAAGATATAGTTTATTGATATACCATACTATTCCTCAGTAAAAAGGAATGAAGTACTGACACATGCCACAATACGAATGAACCTGGGAAACACTATGCTAAGTGAAAGGAGCCAGACACAAAAGGTCACACACTGTGTAATTCCATTTACATGAAATGTACAGAATAGGCTAATCTATGGAGATACAAAGTAGATTGGTGGTTGCCTAGGGCTTGGGGAGGGGACAAAGAGAGAGTGGGGAGATGATGACTGAAGCATACGGGGTTTCTTTTTGGGGTGATGAAAATGTAGAATTGATTGTGGTGATCATATGATTCTGTGAACAAACTAAAAACCATTAAGTTGGACACTCCAAATGTGTGAATTGTTTGGTATATGAATTATAGCTCAATAAAAGTATTTAAAAAATCTAATCCATACAAATCAGTCACATAGTATGAGTTTTGGTCTCTTTAGAAAAATCAGTTAATATAGTAGCATTTATCAGCATTGTCACTATTGATACTTTGGACTAAAGCATTGTTTGTTGTTGGGAGGGGGTCCCTCTGTTCTGTGCATTGTGGGATGTTCCGCTGCACCCTTGGCCTCTATCCACTAGATGCCATGAGCATCCCTTCTCCCAGAATGACAAGCAAAACAGTCTCTAGACATTCACAATGTCACCGGGGTGGCAAAATCATTCCCGAGTGAGAACCACTGCGTACAACGTTTAATAGCAGTAACTGGATAAAATCTAAAGGCATCAGCTTTTATTAACACTTTATATTTCTAGAAGTTTAAATGCGTGCCACTTGCTCCTTGTTTCTCACAATAAAACTAAAGAATAGGTTGATTTGTTAGTTTCAACAATCCTGAGGCTCAAGGGGAGCCCATTTAGGATAATGGTCTAGGTACAATTCTAACTTTCCGCAGATCAGGGCCTGTGCCATGTCTGTATTTAACTACCACGCTAGATATTGTAACTTCAGTGAGTGTCCAACAAAATCTTAAATTTGATTGCCACACATTTAGTAGAGAGAACTCCTAAATAAGAAAATACTTAGAGAAGTAAAAATGTATTTATCTTTTACCAGTGTTGGATCGGTGATAGCATGAATATTATTAATACCTATGCTAAGGAAGAAAAAAACCAAGCCGGATCCCATGGGGATTTAAATGAAAATGTTTATTCAAGAGGTTCAACAGAAACTCCAGTGACTGGAAAAGGCAAAAGTTGATTTCCGAGGAAAGCAAGACGGTATGTGATGTAGTCTACCACTATTTAACACAAAAGCTAAAAAGGAACAAATGAGAAATATTAACCATGTTGAAACCCCAGGAGCAACCAGAATCAGAACTGTGAGTCCTGGGGAAAAAACTGAAAAAACTGTGACAAATGTGACAAGAGGGTGTTGAATCAGTCACTGCTAAAAGGGACTGTATTGCTTTCTCTCACAAAGTTGCAGCCATAGGAAAAAAATATGAAAAGCCAAGATCCAACGTAATGGGAAAATGTCTTGGTTTTATACACATACTCACAAACACATTACTCGTCACTGAGTAGTAATGCTCATTGTCATATGCTCATTTCATATTATGAAAATTGGATGTCTCACAGTGAGTGACTTTCCCTCCATGAGGAAATAATGTCTTTCCATGACTGAGGTGGTACGCTGATGAAATATCCCACCGTGTCCTCAGGAACTTCCATAAAGGGCAGTAGGATGGGAAGGCTGGGGGGAGGTGGTCTCCAGATTTGCATCCTGCCTTTCCACAGCGCCCCAGAACAGAGCATATTTTCAGCTCCTTTGTGTTTCATTGTGCTGTCTTGCCTCACCCAGTGCTTACGTTTTATTTTCCAATCTATCCAATTCAAAGAGACAGACGCCATCAAAGTCATCTTCCTGTCCTTCCCTTCACACTCACACCCTGACCTGAATATTTTGCGTCATGTCTATTTTTTCTCTTCTCATGAGTAAATATTACTCTGCACTTTTTCCTCTTGAATCCTGCCCTATCACTCACGCAGAGCTTCTAGTTTCAAAAGCCCAGATGACCTTGGGCATGTGCGATGGAGAGGAGAGGTCTCTAGCAACCCAGCCATCTCTTGTGGGAAACCATTCTGGACCATTCTCTGCTTTAACACTTACCACTCAGATTGGTCCGTGTTCTGATCCTCTGGGACTCTCCTCCCTCAGCATTGCGGCTGCCAGGTCAGAAGGGCCTAGAGTTTCTTTTCTGAAAAGGAAAGTCCATGCTGTGGCAAAACCAACTGAGCATGGTTTGTTTTTTGTTTATTTTGTATTTTTTTGGGGGGGGAGTGTCATTTTTAATCAACCGGGGTAAGCAAAACAAATGGTGCTTTACCATGAAAGAAAGAAGCACCCATTGAAAAGGTGCTATAAAATGAAGACTTTGCTCCTCCACTTTGCATATTTCTCCCTTTTGTCCTCCTGCTCTGCTCTTCTAAGAACCACTTTTTTTTTTCTTTTGAGAAAGTTGAATGAAATTAAATAGAGCTGTGTTGGCAGAAGATATCTTCCTATGTCTTTTGGGACAGAATAAGGTGTGTCATTTTCCCTGACTGCCTCAGCCTCACACAACTCCAGCCCTCCATCAAAATTCTCCTTTAAATGACAAAGGATTCTTCCTGTCTCTTCTTTTTTTTTTTTCTTAAACAGCCCTTATGCCAAAGATGTGGATTTTGGGCTGGCAAATTCTTGTTTATAATTTTACTTTTTAAAGATTGTCACCTGAGCTAACATCTGTTGCCAGTCTTCTTCTTTTTTTCTCTTCTTCTCCCCGAAGCCCCCCAGTACATAGTTGTATATTCTAGTTGTAGGTCCTTCTGGTTGTGCTATGTGGGACACCACCTCAGCATGGCTTGATGAGCGGTGCCATGTCCGTGTTCAAGATCCGAACCTGTGAAACCCTGGGCTGCTGAAGCAGAGAACGCAAACTTAACCACTGGACCACAGGGCTGGCCCCTCTTGTCTCTTCTTTTTTTTTTTTTCTTGAGGAAGCCCAGCCCCAAGCCAACATCCATGCCCATCCTCCTCCACCCCATACGTGGGACGCCCACCACAGCATGGCTTTTGCTCAGCAGTGCCATGTCCGTGCCTGGGATCTGAACCGGCAAACCCCGGGCGACTGAGAAGCGGAGCGTGTGCACTTAACCGCTGCACCACTGGGCTGACCCCTTCTTATTCCTGATCTAGAACAGCACTGAGGCCCTTCCCTGGAGGCTGCCTATATTTACACCATCTCCTGGGTGCTGGGGGAACTGCATTTGCTGTGTAAGCCACAGTATCACTGTTCTATGCCCAGGGCTTCCAAGAAACTGGAGGCCTAGGCATTGACGGACAGATTAAAGAAACACAAATATATAATTCATCATTTAGAACATCAAGAGGGACACCTGAGATTTTCATTTTGTTTTTTAGAAGTAATTTTTTTAAAAAGGATGTGTTCCCCATATTTGAACTCTCCAGTTCTCCTTGATGTTGAAGCTAAGGAAACGACTCTGAGATCAGCTTGAGCAATAGCTTAGGTCAGGTTGTAAACATTGGTCTTGAAATGTCAGGGTATGTGGCCAACATTGCAGCAGCCGGGATAACCTGAAAAGCCTCATGATGCAAATAATTAGAAATACTGCATAGCATTTTAAAAAATGCATTTCTGAGCTTTCAATAGAGGTGTCAAAAACATATGATCTGATGCTAAAGCAGATGGGAATGGAGTGGATTTTGGTTTTGGAAACATAAGAGGCTAAATTTTTAATGCTCACATAGGGGCAGGAGTTGAGGTCTTGGAGCCACACAAAGCAAAAGAGAGAACTGAGATTCCCCCATTAGGACAGGGTTGTGAGAGCTAAGCCAGAAAATCTCCTGCTACTTAATGCAGGGTTACAGCAAAGAAGCTTATCTCTTTCTGCCTGGACTTGGGCAGGAAGATAGGAATCTCCTTAAGAATCCATTAGCACATCCCTTTTCCAATCACAGAGTTATGGTGCAAATTTTCAGTCCTCACTTTTTCCAGGAATTCCAGCCTAGAAATTAGCATTACAATTGTTCCAGATCAATGTGCTCTCTTGGAAGCAGAAGGAAAGATAAAAACCTCTCTTGAGAAACACCCTGATAACACAGACCACATGGGGAAAAAGTTAACCTCATAGAAAGTTAAAATATACAAGGACCCAATACACTTCACATGGGCGTGAGCAGGTGTAAAATAAATAGCAAATTAGAACTCCAGTACCTGGGATATAAGAAGACAATGGAAAGAGGATATAAAATTAGTGTGCTGAAAATGATTAAAGATATAGTTTAAAAAAATAGATACTAGTAAAAAGGAATAAATAGACTGAAAAAGAATAAACTGTGTCTTTGAGAAATAAAATACAGTCATTGAAATTAAAAACTCAATTAGCCGGCTAAGTACCAGAAGTGATATGGCTGAAGAGAAGATCAGTGAACTGAAAGGAAGATATGAGGAAATTGCTAAGAATGCAGCATAGAGAGATAAAGAGATGGAAGATAAGAGAGGATAAATAACTTTAACATATATTTCACAGGTGTTCCAGAAAGAAAATAGAAAAAAAAGAGGGAAGAGGCAAAATTCAAGGAGATAATTACTAGGGAACTTCTTCAAGAGCTGTTCAAAAATGGGATATCCAGCTTCAAGAAGCATATTGAGTCCCCAACAGGAAAATATGAATTTAAATCCACATCTAGACACACTGTAGAGAACCTACAGAATATTTTTTTTAAAAGATGAAATATTGAAAACTACCAGAGAGAAAAATAGATCAACTACAAAGGAACCACAATTAGTGTAAAGCAGAGTTCTCAAAAGCAATAATAGAGATCAGAAGATAATGAAATAACATGAAGTTCAATATCAATATTGATAGGGAATTTTGTATACAACTGAGCTATTATTCAAGAGTAAGGATGAAAAGCAGCATTTTTATTCATATAAAACCTGAGTAAGAACCACAAACTTAACTGAATGTATAAATAACTACAAATTATTTAGAGACCATTAAAAAAGTTGCCACTAAATATAAAATATAAAAATGAAGGTCAACTAGGGGCTGGCCCTGTGGCCGAGTGGTTAGGTTCGCGCGCTCTGCTGCAGGCGGCCCAGTGTTTCGTTGGTTCGAATCCTGGGCGTGGACATGGCACTGCTCATCGGACCACGCTGAGGCAGCGTCCCACATGCCACAACTAGAAGAACCCACAACGAAGAATACACAACTATGTACCGGGGGGGCTTTGGGGAGAAAAAGGAAAAAATAAAATCTTTAAAAAAAAAATGAAGGTCAACTGAACTGTTAGATCAGTATAGCATAGTAGGTGGGAGGAGGTGAGCTCATGAGAATGACTGAGATATTCGCTAACTTCAGAATCAAGTTAAGTATTTAACTTTTTTTAAAAAGTTAACAAAGACAGAAGAAAATTGATATCGTTGTTATTAGCGTCAGAGAAAATAGGCTTTAAGGTAAAAGAACAAAACAAAAATCATTATTAGGGATAAAGAGGGTCACCACATCATGAAAGAGGAATATTTAGAGAAAAAAATACAAAAATTCTGAAATTATGCACATCTAATTATGTAACCTAAAAATAAATGCTATAAGGGAAAGAAACTACCAGGTAAACCTGAAAAAAATCTATGATAAGCATTGAAAATTTTAACACATCTACCTCAGAAAAACAGATCAGATAGAAAAATTATTAGGTATATAGAATTTTTAAGTGAGAAAATTAAAAACTTTGATCTAATTAGCATTTATGTAACCCCTATCCCTTAATGAGGATGTAACATAGTTTTTGTGCTCCAATGGGACACACAAAGATTGACCTCTTAACAAGCCACAAAGCAAATCTTTAAAATATAAAAAAACTTATATCATGGGACCATGTTCTTTTGGCACAGTATTTAAAACATAGAAAATAACAATTTAAAGTTAATTAAAAACATGCTTCAAAATATTTGGAAGTTTAAAAACACACTTCTAAATAAATATGGGTCACAGAACAGGTAAAAAGGGAAGACTGTTAGAAATGAATGAAAATAAAAATATTACACCCCCAAATGAAGCAGTATTGAAAAGGGAATATATAGACTTGATTGGACTATATATCACCTTCATTAGGAAAAAAGAAAAGAAAAAAAGTAAGTCTTAAAATTGATGAGCTAAGCAGTCAATATGAGAAGTTAGAAAGACTAGACCTAACCAGAAAGCCTGTAGTACAGGGGAAAAAATCCAAAATAATGAAATGATAAATGAAGAAAGAGTAGTCAATATCAACTAAGTTAAAAGAATATTTTTAACACCAAAAAAAGAGAAAGGACATTATATCAGAAGAAAAAATAGTCCTACAAATTGAATAAATATATCTTTATAAAAAAAAAACACATTTTTCTTATTTTTCACATTTTGCCCTTGAGTGTTGAAAATTTCTTTATAGACAGGCCTCAATTTTGGAAATGATTGAGTTATACCCCGAAGTCTCCTATTTTGATTGAATATGCTCAAGGTGCTTCTAAAAACCAAGAGATGTTTACATAAAATAACACTTTTATAACGTGAACATAAATGAATTAGAAGTTGCGTTTTATTTTCTCTGAAATACCCATGAGTTTAAAAATTAACAAGAGAAACCGTTTATCTCAACATGCTGAGAGTTTGGAAAGAACTCTGATGTGTTCCGTGCCCCTCAGGTGGGGCACGTCTAGAATGGAGACTCCGCTCTCTTCTCTGACAAGTTTGATGTGGACTTCATGCTGCATGTTAAAGAACCTCTCTTCTTCTAGGATTTTTCTTTCACAGTTGAAGCAACCCCGATAGCAAAACGATATCCTGTTCTGTGACACTCAAGGCACTTTTTTATGGTCCACCTTTTCTCTTGCTACTGTTCCGTATCCTTGCAATGTGATCAATAGTTTCATTTGAAAATAACCTCATCATACCTAGCATGATAAGAAAAGTATTAGCAAGGCTGTGTATTCTGAATTAGTAAAGGAAAGGCATGCACAAAATCCTCCACTCAAATTATGCTCGTGTGGAAGCTTCTAGACCCGTGGTTAGTGAAAAGAGGTGCCAGAATGACCTGTCTTCATATCCCAGCTCTATTTCTTACTAGTCGCATTGCTCTACAAGTCGGTTTCCTCACTTGTAGAAACAGAATAACACTGATCCTTTTCCTAGGCGATTACTGTGGGTGAAATTGCAGATGTAAGATGCTCAGCTTGGTGTTGATGCTCATTCGTATTAATCGCACTCCCTTACTTCCATAGATGTTGTCGTAGCAGCAGTCGTAAAGTAATAACAAACAATAATAAAAATAATGACAGCAACAATAATAATTATTATGTTTGTGGAATATTATACACCAGGTATGACACTAAGCAGTTTCCATGTATTACTAATTCATTCACTCGCCCTCCAAAACCACTTTGGTTAGTTACTATTATTATCATGCCCAGTTAACAGATGAAGAAACTGGGGACCCACGGGGTCAAATCGGAGGCCAGAAACCACAGTCTACAGGCAAATCAGGCCACACCCATTTGTTTTCATGTGACACTGGCAGAGCTGAGTGGTTGCCATGAGGTGCACATGGCCCACAGAGCCGGAAGCACCTACCTTCTTGATAATCCTTTATGGAAAAAGTGTGCTGGGCCCTGAATTAGAGAATTGCCCAAGTTCACAGTGTTAAGTGTCACTCTTTAGAGCGAAATGCTATCTGAAATCGAGAGGCATCCTTCCTGACCACACTTTTAATGCTTTTATGACATAAATAATAATTGTATTTCTCATGTTTTATAAATGTTATATACTTGGTATTGACAGCCTCTGTAACATGTAAACACAAGAATCTTGTGGCTTACCACAATAGAAGTTTATTTCAGGGACTGCCCTGTCAGTGAGGGGTAGCTGGGCTAGGGGTGGGGAGGGGAAGGACTCGGCTCCTCACAGTCCTTCTGGGATCCTGGCTGACAAAGACTCAAAGTCTCCCCAAAGGTCAACATTCGGGACAAAGAGAGAGTGGAGGTTGCAGAGGAGGTTTCTGGGACCAGGCCTGGAGCCGCATGGATCACTTCCACCCGCATGTCCTTGGCCGTAGCTCAGAAACAGGCTTTCCTTAACTGCAAAGGATGCCAAGAAATTCAGGAAAGGAAATGGGTTTAGTGCACAACTGGCCAGTCTCTGCTGAAGTATAATTCTGCAACTTGCTTTTTTTTTTTTTTTTTTTTAAGATTTTATTTTTTCCTTTTTCTCCCCAAAGCCCCCCGGTACATAGTTGTGTATTCTTCGTTGTGGGCTCTTCTAGTTGTGGCATGTGGGACGCTGCCTCAGCATGGTCCGATGAGCAGTGCCATGTCCGCGCCCAGGACCCGAACCAACGAAACACTGGGCCGCCTGCAGCAGAGCGCACGAACTTAACCACTCGGCCACAGGGCCAGCCCCTGCAACTTGCTTTTTTCACTTGACATTACACACTTCATATTTTATCCATGCTGGTCTGCGTAAATGGAGTTGGTTCATTTCATTTCTACATAGTGTTCCATTGTGTGGCTTTACCACAGTTGGTTTATGCATTCTACTCTTGATAGGCGTCTGGGTTGTTTCCACTTTGGGGTTATTGCAAATAACACTGCAATGAACACAGTTGAATTGGTCTCCTTGGACATACAGAAAGTTTCTATATTTTATATATCAAGAAGGAGATGGCTGGGACCCATAGTCAATTGATCTGCAACATTACCAGATATTACCAAATTGTTTTTCAACGTATGTGAAACAATTTATGCTCTCAGAAGAAGGAGTTAAGACTATATTCCTGCATGCTTCTCACGTGTTTTAAATTTTGGCCACCTCATGGGTGTAAGGAAACATCTCATTATTATTTCAATTGTTCCACTAAAGTTTGAAAAGATTAACTTGTGTCCAGACTATATAAAGAACTCTTCCAATTCAACAGTAACAGATAAATAATTCAGTTGGAAAATGGAGAAGGGATTTGAACAGATATTTCTGCCAAGAAGACATACAAATGGCCAATAAGCACGTGAAAACACACACAACTTCATTAGCTGTTAGGGAAACCAAATAGAAACCACGATGAGACGTCACTCGCCCTGTAAGGCAAGCAATAAGTGTTGGTGAGGATGTGGAGAAATTGGAACCCTCACACATTGCTGGGATAATTGTAAAATGGTGAAACTACTTTAGAAAACAGTTTGGTAGTTTCTCAAAATGTTAAAAGTGGAGTTTAACATTTATGTGTAATCCAGCAATTCCAATTCTAAGTAAATACCCAAGGGAAAGGAAAATATATGTCCACAAAAACTTGTGCATGAGTGTTCACAGCAACACTATTCATAATAGCCAAGAAGGGGAAACAACCTAAATGTCTATCAACTGATGAATAGATAAACACAATGTGGTGTATCCACACAGTGGAATATTATTCAGGCTTAAAAATGAGTGAAGTATTGATATAAAACACAATATGGATGAATTTTGAAAACATTATCCTCTGTGAAAGAAGCTGGTCACAAAAAGCTACATATGGTATGATTCTATTTATATGAAATGTCCAGAATAAGCTAACCCATAGAAATACAAAGTATGTTAAGTTTTTCTAATTAAGTATATTAAGGTTTTCTAAGGGGTGAGGGGAGGGAGGAACGTGGAGTGACTGCTAACGGGTATGGGGTTTTGGGGGGAAGTGATGAAAATATCCTGAAATTAACTAGTGGTGATGAAGTGTTTGCTTTAAAAGGAAGAATTTTATGATATATGAATAAAGTTCAATAAAGCTGTTATTTTAAACAATCTTGAAAAGTGGACAAGAGTTTCCCGGGTTGTTCAACTTGTCAAGTTGTCTCATCTGTGGTTTACCTGTGACTGTTTGACAAATGTTATCAGTTATTTGTTCTCCTTTAGTTGATTTGTAAGAGTTTACTTAACACCTGATAGAGTGAGTATGAATGCCCCTCCCCTTTTTCTCTCTGTTCCTCTCTGTCTCCTCCTTCCTCTCCAAAATTGTCTTGATAACTCCCGAACTGTTCAGGAGCTGGCCAGGCCCCCCAGTCAACATCTTGACTGCAGCTTCATAAGAGACTTCAGCTAGAAGTACATAGCTAAGCTGTTCTGGAATTTCTGACCCACACAACTTGCGAAATACTAAGTGTTTGTTGTTTTAAGTCATTACGTTTTAGGGGAATTTGTTATGCAACATAGATATAATCCCAAACCAAATTTTTAAATGAACCAAAGACAATATTTGTATTATATATGAGACAGTTGAAAATATCATGATTAAGAGCTTATACAAATCATGAATAGAAAAATCAGAGAACATGAGGGGCCGGCCCTGTGGCCGAGGGGTTAAGTTCCCGCGCTCCGTTTCAGCAGCCCAGGGTTTTGCTGCTTCAGATCCTGGGTGCAGACGTGGCACTGCTCATCAGGCCATGTTGAGACGGCGTCCCTCATGCCACAACTAGAGGGACCCACAACTAAAATATACAACTATGTGCTGGGGGGATTTGGAGAGAAAAAGCAATTAAAAAAAACAAAAGATTGGCAACAGTTGTTAGCTCAGGTGCCAATCTTTAAAAAAAAAAAACAAAGAAAAGAAAAGAAAAGTAAGAGAACATGAATAAACAATTCAGGAAAAAAAAGTGCCAATTACCAAAATATACAGATATTCCACTTTCCTAAAACTCAAAAGAATGTAAATAAGAAAAACTATGCTATAATTTTTACCTATCAAAGATATCAAAGATTTAAAGAACATATTTAATGTTAAGGAAAAGATGATAAAAATTGAACTCTCCCTCAGTTATCGCAGGTCTATAAATTGGTACAATATTTCTAAAGACGGTGTGGGATTACTGCCCAAAGACTTCAAACCACGCCTGAAACTAACCACATCTCCAGAAAACTCCTCTTAGAAAATTATTAAGGAAATAAATTATATATACATTGAAGGGAAATATATTGTAATATAAATGGTGATTTTCACTAGGTAGATGATTTCAGTGAAGCTTCTTTAGAAGATTCTGCATTTTCCCAGTTTTTCTATAATATTATTTTTATAATCAGAAAAATAAAAAAGCATTAACATTCAGCAGAAAGAGAAAATCGTCCATATGCAGTATGGAATGTGAAATTGTCAGGGTGTTTACAAAGTCGAGAAATGTTCAAGACACACACAAGAGCACAATGCCCACACCCCCCGGCTTTTTAATGGTACATCATTATAGGTCACCTCAAAGCTCAGTACATAAAAGCTTAACCCACTTCAGGAAAAATGAATTACATGCTTAACGTGTGCAGAGCGCTGCCACCCGAGAGAGCCATTCACCTCCTGTGGGGGAGACGTTATTACCCCTGGGTTTCAGATTAGGAAAGGGAAACTCAGCAGTCATGTGATTACCTCAAGATTACATCAACCGAGTGCAGCTGAGCTGGGATGGACCTCAGAGCCTCTGACTACAAGGGTTCAGCCCTTTCCAAGACCCCATAGACCAGCCCCAGTTCCTTAATCCTGCAGGAATGGCTTCCATTCATAACCGATGGCGGCAAAGGGCTGGACATTTTGCTGCAGGACAAGGGCAAAGCTGGAACCCACTGGGCATGAGGCTCACTCGTGGTGACCGCCAGGTCCCTCTCATTTCACCATTGCTCCAGCTTTACGCTCCAACGCCATGGGCTTCTGATGCTGTTTAGTGCAGATTCCCCACTCCTGACCCAGACTTGTTGCCTGGCTCTGTAGAACATACTTTGCCACCCTGTCTTGACTCTGAGCACTTCGTAGGGTAGTGCCAGCACACACAGTGATTGTTCACATCCGTGTCCCTTTGGGCTGCCTGTCCAGCTTAGGTCCCCTGTCGTCTAGCTCTGACACAAGAGGGCTTGGTGCTTGGTAGTTTCCTAATTATCGCTGAAGTTTTGATCATTTCTAAGACTCGGGTCGTCTGGCTTCCTGGCTAAACATTGTTTCCAGATCAATTCAGGTTGTACCCAGGGTTGCCTCCTCCCATCAACATGTGCATGCGTTCCTGGAATAGGCACGACTTCCTGGGAATGAGTCTTTCCAGTAAACCTAAGAGGGTTTCAAGTGGAGAGAGCTCACCCAGAGTGGAGAGCATCACATTTTGATTTGTGCCCTTGAGCACACATCCAAGCCCACTGATTTGGGGTAGTGTTTCCTAATATTTAGACAACAGGAAGCACGTGGTCGCATATTGGATTCCTAAGCTTTATCTCTGGTGCTGAGTGTCTTGCTGCCAAATCTGCTCCAGCAATGCCCTGGAGCAGAGGGGACACCCACCCTTCCCCGCACTACCAGAATGTTGATCTGTGACCCTGCAGGGCCAGAGGAGCTCCATCATGGCGCCAGTATAGACGTGATTTGAAGAAGCCGATGGCTTGATCAACTGGTCCAGCTGGGAGAGACTTTGAAGACTGTTGGGTATTTGTGGATGTGAACAGTGACGATCACGGGAAGTAGGTCAGGTACCTTATGAAAAGTGGGAAATTCCTCCTCCTCGTGAGGGCTCATAATCATATTCTTTTCAGTTTCCTCTGAGGTGACAAGTAGATAATTCAATTTTTTGTACAAAAATTTTTAAAAATTTACATCATGGCATCCTAAGGATGCTTGTTGTTGTCACTGTCATCATTCTCTTGGGTGACAATTGTTCTACGGGAAATGTGAAGTCTTTGATCATTCCCTATTCGAATTTTATCCTTTTCTTGAGCAAGACCTAGAGGTGAGGTCTAAATATCCCGCCAAAGACATGAATATAATCTATTTCTAAATTCAGAGACAATGACACAACTTATTAAGAAACATTTAATAAAAGCCACATTAACCAGAAACCTGGTGAAATTTGACTCACAATTATTATACCCTGTCTGAGAAAGCACTTAATAGATGACAACTCCAGGAGAAGCAGGACTTGTTCAGAGCCCTGTCCAGACTCCCCTTGCATCCTTTAATGATGGTCACTGAATTGCCCCCAAAGATCATAAGTATCTCCTCTGCTCTCAAGAAAGGATTCATAATTGCATTCATTTCAGGGCATAAATTATTGGTTCTCAAATTCTAATGTTCATAGGAATCTCTTGGAAGTTTTGCTAAAATTCAGATTCCCAGAGCCCTCCACTGAGCTACAGAATTAGAGTCTTTGGGAGTGGGACTTAGAAATCTCCAATTATTCATCCTCCCTTCGTCCCCTCCCCTCCCCTAGATACAGATACAGGCGACCGGATCAACCTCTTTGAGAAACACTGTTGCAAATAACTAATTAAAGCACACAGCTTCACCTCTGTGATATCCGCAGTTTTGGAAGCAATACAACCTCTGCAGGCTAAAGCCAAAGGAATGAAGATCTAACTGTGGAATGTGAGGCTTGGTGAGTTGGATGGCAGAGACGCCTCCTCAAACAGGTCCTTGACTGGGCTCATTTCTCCAATATATGGTAAGCTATTGGGTAGGACAGTTGTTTCTCTTGCAGTCCATGTTTCTTTCCAATGCCCAAGTCTACAGGATGGTCCCCTATGACGGTGGTTGTTAGTCTAGGTCAGGAGGCACGGTGGGGAATCATGACGCTCTGTGAAGTGAGCTATGAAGTACTGATGCATTTAATTCCACTTAGAAACACCGTCCCTGTGCCCAGAGAAAAAGGGACTTTATTATACGCAATATAAAGTAACCACTAGGAGAACACATGGAAAGCAACGTGCCATGTCAAGCACGAGTGACTATTTCTGAACGGTTCTATGGCTCATCTTTTGCCACATGGTGACTCATTTTTTCACAAGCCAGCAAGCAGCAACAGATGCCCAACCTGTGCACGAAATTTAGTGGAGAGAATTTTGAAGTGAAAAACTGGAACCCAGTGAGTTTTTCTCCTATAAATTGATACATTTATGTCTGCTGAAGGAACACCTCAGAAAAACTCTAGAGTTGGGCTGGAGATTCCTTTTTCTTGAGGAAATCCACTTGCTTCAAGCCTTGAAATTTTGGCCAGGAAGTCCCTAAATAGACACTAATTCTTCCATGCGTGTGGGGCGGGTGGGGTGGGGGGGTGCGATATATGAATTATCACTGAGTTTTTTAGAGTGGCACAGAGTATTTTAAAGTTATCTAAAATTGGGCAACGAAATTCTTAGGCATGAGGTAAGCAGAGTGTTTAAATGGTATAAAACTAAAATTTCAAAGAGTACAGGAAAATAGCAGTTTTCATTTATGTAGCGCTAAGTATATTTATTTTATTTTTATAGTCTTTACATATGTTACAATTTTGTGTTTTATTTTGTATTATGTATATTATATTTATTTAGCTATAATAAATTTTACATTTTATATTTATACATCACATATTTTATATTAAACAAAGATGGATATGTTTTAGAGTGGACTGCCACTCAGATGCTACAATATAAAAATATGATTGCATTAAGTGGAAAAGCACAGGACAAAAATGAATAAAGCCTGAAAACTATTTTATAGAAAAGGAAATGGTATATATACATCATAAAATGTTTACCTTTGATGGTAGAATTGGGTGATTTTTATTTTCTTCTACATGTCATATTTTTATTTTTCATATTTTCCACAAAGAACATGTGTATTACTTGTGTAATCAGGAAAAATATATAATTCACTGCCAAATTTTCCATGCAGTTTTCTGTTTACTTTACTTAATTACATTTATAAATCTATTTTCTACCTGATGTTATAAGCTTCTGGCAAAACCATAAACAGAGCTTTTCAGGGTCAACAAGTCCTATTGCCAAGGGAACACCATTTCCCATCTTGAGATCTGTTATTATGTTCCTCCTTAATCTGGTTCTCAAATTCTGTTTGCATTATTCCCAGCAAACACTCCTCTAGCTAAAAGGACCTTCATGTATGCATGACTCTTTCATCATATAGTGAGTAATTGATGTTAATTCCAAGGAGCTTTTTTAGATAGTCTCAGATATATTTGCTCTAGTATTTCAAAATAACAAAGTATTTGATCCCTTTTAAGCTTTCTGCACTGTGGGACAGGACTGTGGCATTCAAGGGTGTGTCTTTCTTGGCAAGGTTTAAAATGTGAGCTCCCCTAAAGAGTAAAGAATAGTTACTAAATTGTAAACCCCCCTCACCACCACCAAATTCTGACGCCCATTCCTCATCCCGGGTGCCAGGTCTCTCATCCAGGGAATTTGCTAGAAGCAGTGGCAGTGGCCATATTTGACTGAGGTGTTATAAGGAAAGTCCCACCAGGGTCAGCCCCCTACTTTAGGAGAGATGGTTGAAATCAACTGGAAACACAAATTCCTTTTTACCTCCTCTTGAGACTTCCATTAAGAGTGTTTATTCTTTCATTTCATCCAAGAGTATTTATTCTTGGATGATGGGGATTAAGGAAAAAGGTATTTCAGATGTTGGTACAGGACCAGACGTTGAAATGCTGGCTTTGAGTTTGTGATGAAATTAAGTAATGCACACTTGTAGAAGATCTGTTTAATCCTTCTAGTTAGGGATCTTGTTAACTAGAAACAGGCTTTCTTATTGAGATTTGTGAGCAAGGCTTCGGTTGTCTTTGCTTAACATTTTCTCTCCCAAAATACTTTTAGGACGATCGTCTTCAACAATTCTTTACAGTGGTACGATGAGAGAGATGAGGATTTCCTCCCATTTGGAGGCAGTGAATCCAAGAACAAAAAGGGAGGTGAGTTTCCAGGAGGCAAAGTATGGTCAGACCTGAAAACTCAGAGGACAGGCCACCTCTTCTCTTGCTGAGCACTGATCATACCACCACACGCCCACCCCATCCCAACACGGCCAGACCAGAGTGTTTGCACACTGGCCTGAAGTTTGCTGTGATGTCAGCACTGCCATAGTAACAGGGTATGAACGAATTGGTCATACCTGTGCCCAGACTATGCTCATATAGGACCAGTCCAAAAATCAAATAGTAGGATCTTTTCCTCATCTGTATGTAAGGATGGCCCCATCCACACCTCATGTTGCAAAGTTCTCCTGAGACAAAGCCTGGAACAGAGACTTGTTGATTACCAAGTACCAGAGTTATCATCATCATCACTGTTATTTTTATAAAGTCTGGCCTTTGCGTAGGTACAACGAGAAAGGCAGCCAGAATTTCTTCCACACAACTTGAAAGTGAAGGAAATCATTAATTTGGTTCCTGTAGACAAGTAGTCCTAATTGATCAAGACTCAAAATATACAGTCTGGACTTTTTCAGTTGATCGAATATGCAAGTAATTAACTTTTCTTTATCTTGGATCCAAAAATAACTAGAATGACGTTGAACAGAAAAATTCAGTGGTTCTGAGTTACTCGACAAGCCATAGTCCTCCACAAGAAACAGAGAACCTGGGAGCAGGCACCCCGACTTATCCTTTATGGCCATACCATAGCCTGGAAAAATAGAGCTACGCAAATTTTTCATTTTTCAGAATCCTGTGTAGAATCCACATGAGACACATGGTATATTTAATATGCCTGGGTCTTAGGGACCAGGGCTGGCTATAGGAGGGGCATTCTCATCTCTGTGGGCTGTGGAATAGAGAAAAAGGAAGTTGAAGGAGGGATGGGATTCAAGGAGGGGCTGTGAGAGGTGGGTGGAGGAAAAGAGCCCTCTGCCCGGGTAAAATCTCGAATCAAGACGAGACAAGACTAAGCTGGGGATTTTCAAGTTGCCCAGAGATTCCACAGGAATTGAGACAGCAAAACCCAGTGTAATGGGTTGAATAGTGTCCCCCAAAAGTTCATGTTCATTGGAAACCAAATAACAAGATGATCTTGTTTGGGAACAGGGTCTTTGCAGATGTAATTAATTAAGAACTGAGATGACCTCATACTGGATTAGCATTGGTCCTAAATCCAGTGACTGGTATCCTTAAAGAGGAGGCAGCACACAGAGACATAGAGAAGCCTTGTGAAGATGGAGGCAGAGACTGGCATGATGCAGCTACGAGCCAAAGAGTGCTGGGAGCCACCAGAGGCTGGGAGAGGGCAAGGAAGCAGCCCTCCCTAGAGCCTTCGAAGGGAGCATGGCCATCCGTTGCCTTGATTTTGGAGTTCTGGCCTACAGAATTATAAGAGAATAAATTTCTATTGTTTTAAGCCACCAGATTTGGGAAATGTAGAGACAGAGTTTTTCACAGAAACCTATGGGGGACCTCAAGGGCCAGAAGCTGTTCAAGCACTGAGCTAGTTCAGACATTACAACGGCCAGAAAGAGGAAGGACCTAGCCTGAACCACAGCTTGACTACAATGGGAGGAAATGGATACGGTTGAGAAATTATTGGTAAAACTCTTTATTTTAACAAAGTTGAAACTATAAAGCCCTTTGACTCCCTAAACATTTTAGTATTTCCTGACCATAGTACAATGACGGAAATTGGAATTTAACGTTGACACGATGCTTATCTAATCCATTGTCCATATTCAAACTTTGTCAATTTTTCACATACTGTCATCTCTAACTAATTTTCCCTCTGGCTCAGGATCTATTCCACGATCATGTGTCGCATTTCGTTGTCAAGTCCCCTGAGTCTCCTTGGCTCTGAAACAATTCCTCTCCCTTTCTTATCTTTCATGACCTTTATAGTTTTGAAGCACAGGGGAGAGTAGCTGTGTAGAATGTCCCTCACTCCAGGTTTGAGTGGTATTTCTTCATCATTAGATTCCAGTTATGCATGTTTGGCAGGAAAACCACAGAAATGATGTTGTGGTTTTTTCTGTGCATCATATCAGGAGGCACGTGATGTTGGCCTGTCCCAATGTTATTTCTGTCAACTTTTATCAGTGGATTAAGAGGGTACATACTATGGATCTCCTCATTAAGTTACTATGTTTCTCTCCGCCATCAGCCCTGTCCACCTCCTTCAGTGTCTGGATAAGCGAGATCAATTTCTACTTTCAGAGCTAAGTTAGGAATCTGTTTGCTAGAACCCGCTGGTCTACCCTCCCCCAGCTCAACTAACCAGCCCTGGTTACCGGGCGCCTGTTCACCTTAGAGACGGAGCACTCCACAGGGTTCTGAGCGGTCAGTTGTGGCCACAGGACACTGGTACTCGGAGGCACAGCAGTGGAGCCCTCCCCAGCAATGGGGGGCCTGCTGCCTGCCAGGGCATCTGCTGTCCAGCTGATCCTGGGGCGCCTGTGGGGGGCTCTGCAGGGGATTTCTGGAAGTGTGAGACACATCCTGGCTCTCCCTGCGTTCCCCTGGGAGACCCTGGTGGGTACCGTGGTGCTGGTGCTGATAGTACAGAGACGACACGCTTTACGGAGTGTGAAGGCGCTGGGCAAAAGATGTTCTGCAACGACAGGAGCCTGTGACACCCACAGGCCGCCTGGGATGAAGGCCAGTGCTCTCTCGTTACAAGCCTTGTGCTCGTCAGCAATAAATACAGACCTGAGCAAGTGGTCACTTCAGGCCGCTGTCCACCTTCTGGAAGAACTACAGAAGAGCCAGCCTCCTAAACCTTCCCGAGTGACTGACGAAAGACCCACCTTAAAAGCATCAGAGAAGGACGCAGGACAACTTCATAAGAAAACAACGGATGATTTGAATGAAAACACTCATTTTCCAGAAAGAGTAGAACTGCTTGAACAAGGAATTGTGAGATGGAAGCAGAGAGTCCAAGAAAAGGAGAGGGAGAAAGAAAGGTGGGAAAGGTCGAACGCACGAAGGAAGCAGGCCCTGAAAGACCAACTCAGCCGACTACAGGCCGTGGCTGAAAGCCTGCGGGAGACCATCCTCTCGCCCAGTCTCCTGGGAGACCGTGCGGATGGCAGGAACTCGGATGTGGAGCAGAAGACGGAAGTAGAACCTGGCGATCAATCCATCCGTGCGTCAGCAGTTGGTGTGAAGGGAACCACTGATGATGCTGACTTCGATGTGCCCCTTCAGAGTCCTGAAGAGCAACGTCAAGGAACAGCCAGACAACTGAGGGAAGAGGAGCAAATGAATGAAGAGCTTGTGGAAGGAACAGCGAGTCTTGAAACTGAGGAAGCATCTTTGCAGCATGAAAATTCAAAGCTTGAAAGTGAGATTCAGCTGCTGAAGGTGAAGCTTCAAAATCTGCCTAAATTCCATGAAGATCATTCAAAGCAACTTCAGAAAAAAATTGTTTGAGGTGGAAACTTGCTGCTTAGAAATTGAGAAGACTCTCCCTGGTGTGTATAGAAACATGACCTCCACCTGTCAGACCTGCAACCTCTACAAGCAGATGGAGGAAGACACGCACAGAGAAGTGGAGAGAAACACTGCCTCCACCCGCAAGGAGATCCTCTTCTGGTGGAAAAGAGCTCAGGAAAGCTGGATGGCAGCCGTGTTGACCTAGAGAGCTCGAGGAGCTAAGAAGAGAAAATGACCGCACCAGGCAAATGCTGCCCAAGGTCGAGTCCTCGTCTCGGGCTTTCCCAAGTGGCTCTTTGTCTCCAGCTGCTCCATCTGGAGCCCCCAGAGGCCTGGAGGGGTGGGGGGATCCCCGGGGTCATGAGGGCCCCCAGCAAGGAGGAGGGTCCTGCTGTGAGCGCAGAGAGATCTGGGGTCACCTGCGGCTTTGACTCGGCTCACCGCAGCTGGGTCCTGAACCCCTGCGACCACGCAGACCACCTGCACGGGTTTCTGTTAGAGTTCTGTTGGCTGATCTCTCGTTCGTTAAGCTGCTGTTGCTAGACTGATGCCACAATTCCTCTCGTTAGCAGAGCATTGCGACTTTACGGGAGTATTATTTAAATACAGATTTGTTAATATAACTCTCGTGAATACATCATTTCCCCCTCAGACCTTTTAGAATTATAGACCGTATGTATCACATTTTGATTTAAATTAAATGTCTGCTATTACTTAAACCATCCTCTAAGTCTGACGAGGATAAAGACATCTAAAACAATACAGACCATTTCTGTATGCTATGGCATTAATGCAAGTCTGTAGAAGTAGCTTAATATTTACCTGAATTAATTTTGGTTGATTTTAAAAACAACACAAAAAAAACCCCAAACAAAGCAACGCCCTATTCAAACTACACAAGATTTTTATTAGTTTGATCCTAAATTCATAGTTTAGAAAACTTAAGATTTTGCAACCACTTCTTTCTTGCTTTGTATTTTTTCTTAATCTTTGTTCTTTTGTTTAAGATACTGTTTGTTGTTTAATATTTCTAAATTTTATGCAGTCAAAATAAAAAAGTTTTCTCTTGATGGCAAACACACACACACACACATACTCTCTCTCACACACACCTCAATGCAGATTAAAGCCACCTTTAGTTGTGTTGGGAGTACCTGAGGAAAATGTAAAAATAGGGTCGCAAATCTTAAAAGATATTTTTAAATAAATAAGTAAATGAAAAGAAAACTTGTGTGCATATAACTGATATACAGAAAAAGCTTCCTAAATCACAGGCGCAGGGGAGGAGAGCTGCCTGGCATCTCAGAAGGATTCCAACGAGACGCGCTTCCGGAGATGAAGTGCTTCCCCGGCCATGACAGGGGAGGGAAGGACCAAGGGTGGGCGCTCCCAGTGCTACCCACAGGGGGAGTTGTTCCCAGCCCGGGGCTGGAGGGAGGAGGGGAAGTGGTGTCGTCCGTCAGGGTCCAGCGAGGAGCTGTCCCGGGAAGAGGGGAAACTGCCCGCGCCCGCTGTCCTGTCCTCCCGTTTCCTGCAGGAGCATGGGCAGCCCCCCAGAGGCCTGGGTGGTGCAGGCGGGGCAGCGCGACCCCGGCACTGAGCAGGCGGGAAAAGGGCCCAGAAGGACTGCGGAGCAGGACCAGCGGACTTGACTCTGAGCCGAAGTGCGTGGGCGCTCCATTGTCTTCATTCACGTCCATTATGTAGTGACGACCTGTGGAGCTTCTCCGAGGTCTGCGCACTGTTCCAGGGTTTGGGATGCAGGATGGACAAACCCCCGCTGCGGCCGCGGACCCCAGAGCTTACATCCAGTGAGGGCAAGGTCAGAGCACAGGAAACAAAGAGACAAGGAGGGCAATACCTGCTCTGCGGACAGTTCCAATAGGGCGATGGGTAACTGGTGACGGGGCAACACCCAGGAGGGGACATGGACCCCGAGATTAAAGTAAGAGGAGTTACCTGGGAGGTCAGGGGGCAGAATGTTCCAGGAGAGAGAAGAGGAAGCATAAAGGCCTGGGATCCGGGCGCTGGGGCAGGGAAATGGGCAGAGATGACCGGGGGAGGGAGGGGCAGGGCTCAGCGCCTGCACAGCTGTGTGTCCAGTGCGGTGACCCCCGCCGGAGGGTGCAGACCTGGAGGGGGAGGGCTGGTGGCCGGGGACATGCTGTGACGTGTATTCCACACAGATCTGCGGCTGTGGGGGGGGTGGAGTGTGGGGAGAGGGCAGGATTTGGGGAGGGTCTCACAGCGGTCTGCATGGAGCAGGGGGGCTGGCACTGGGGTGGTCGTCACCGAGATGAAGGAGGACACACGAGGCTGGATTGGGGGGTCCGAGAAGAGGAATGGAGACGACTCAGGCCTTTTCTGGTAAGTGTGTATTGTCTGCACTAGTTTAGGTAAACCTTGGTAAAATCTCTGCAGGGAATCCGAAAACGTCAGCAAGGCGTGGATGTATTACACCCGGTGACAGCCCGCTTTGCTGGGGAACAGAGCGTGGATCACACGTGTCCACTTGCACTCCCACGTGGTTCCTGCCACACCTGCAGGCGCTCGTGCTCCCACCACAGGGACTCCAGGGCAGGTCCAGGAGGGGCCTAGTGCAGGGCAAGGATTCCCCAGGGTGGTCCACTCACCACTGAGCTGATATGATGATCCGTGGGGGATATCAAGATGGACAATGAGTTGACTCCAGCAGCGTGCATGTCCAGTGGAAGAGAAAGACCCACAGAGCAGAAGTGCTCGTGAACGTGGCGTATATACCCATTGCTCGTGCCATGCCCCCTCTGACTGTCCCTGTAGCAGGCTGGGGTGGCTGGGAGGTCAGGGAGGGCTCTCTGGAGGAGGTGGCCCCTGAGTTGAGTCCTGAAGGATGAGTATGAGTTGTCTACAGTGCTTCACACTTTCAGGGGCTTATGAATCACCTGGAGATGTTGTTATGAAGCAGATTTTTATTCATCAGGTCTTGGGTGGGCCTGTGTCCCTGCACCGCCCCCAGTGATGGCTGTGCTGGGACCAGACTTGGAATAGCAAGGATCTCTCAAGATTGTGGGGTAGGAGTAGGGGGAGTTGAGGCGGGCAGGGGCATTTCTGGCAGAAGGCACAGCGCAGGCCAGAACACAAGGGCACAAACAGCCTGGTTGGGTGAGGAGACAGCTCTCTGGAGCCCAGAAACTCACAGCCGGGAGGCAGGACCAGAAGGCAGAACAGATGTACAACTTGCACGCGCACTGTTCCCACGTATCCTGTCCACTGCCCCTAACGACCACAGGCGAATCTTGTCCCTAGGACAATGCCCGTTTCAGAAGAACACGATGAATCACAGATTTGATGTCTTTGGGGAGGCCAGCCATGGAGGACTCACTCTGCCCAGACACAGACACAGCTTTGCAAGGAACAAAGCTCTTTCTCCTGAAAATAAACTCAATGGCTTCAGACCACAAACACCAACTCATTTGTCTAGCGAGCAGATGTCTGACAGCTCATTTGTCTGTGCATCTAGTGGACACACCAAATGCAAACACACCTTATGTCTAAGTATTTGGTGACAAAAGTATACATTTACCCCTTTGGGGTTAAAGAATATGATTTCCCTGAAGGTTAGAAATATGTATGTAAGTGAACATAAGTAAGACCGTCTTGTAAGTGGACATAAGTGAAGCCATCTTGTCACACTAAGTAACCCTTTCCTAGCTGAAATCTTTCTAGCATGTGATCATTATAAATTGCTACGCTCTTTCATGATTCCCTGGCCCTGATCCTGTGCACATACGCCTGCTGAGGCACCCTGATAGCTTTGTTCTTAACAATTTTAATGAATTTTCCCAGGGAACAAGAAGGCCTCCAGGAAGAAAGAACATCTGTAGAGTATTCATCATCATCGACAGAAGAAAAGAACAATGAGAGATCCTGGAGTCCACAATGTACACTGCTAACACCCCTCCTTACTGCCCATTTTCCCTACATAACTGCCTCAAGATTCTTGAATCTTCATGGTTTAATCCTTGAAGATGGGTTTTTCAGACATTAGTCATCCATCTTCCGATTTGCGAGCTAATCTAATCTAATTAAACTTCCTTTCTTGATCTCGAACTCCTTGTGAGTAATTGTCTCAGATTGCAGTGAGCAGAGCAAGCCCATTGCTCAGTAGCATATATATTTAAGATACGGTTTTTTTAAAGCATCTCAAAATCTATACATGCTCTCATGGCATTTGAACTATCAAATTCTCATTGGACCACTACCCCAGGGACGAGTTTCAAGGGCAGCTGCCAAAAAGATTACGTGTCCTTTTTCTAGGGTTATAGGCTGGTTAGCCTTTTATTTTTTCATTCATTCCTTTCTTCATTTATTCAGGCAACAAAAATTTGTTAAGCACCTTCTATGTGCCAGGCACCAGGCAGATTTGGGGGACACTGCTGTGAACAGATGGACAAGGCCCTGACTTGAAAGAGTTGAACTTGACCAAGAGGCAGGTGGTGACCGAGGCCCTGGGGAGGGCAGAGCACGCCTGGCCAAGATCCCTCTCTGGTTCAGTTTCCCGGAAGTGAGGGAGGTTAACTCGCCTTCAGCAGAGCATAGTCAGGGGAACTTACAGAGTTTATTAGGGCGGTTACAAAACCGAAGAATCACATCGTTACAGGAGCAATGAAATAAAAAGGAGATTAAGCAAACTCACAGAAGGAAAAGCCGTGCATTCACCCGGCTCCTACAGGAGTCTCCGGGAAGAAGTTCCAGGATGGACGTCTCCACCTCGGACTCCGACCTGCGCGGGCATTCTGCTCAGAAAGAGGCTGAGCCAGTCTCCCAGCCTGAGCCCATGGCCGCCTCTTCCACAGTTGTGAGCATCTGGGAGGCAGCTTTGCAGAGGCCAAAGGCACAGGACTGACCTTGGGCAAACGACTTACCCCCAAGGAGCCTCAGTTTACTTATCTGTGAAGTGAGAACAATACTTCTTGCCTTGCAGGGTTGCCACAGGAGTGAGAAATCACACCTGTGTGTGACCAACACGTCAGTGCTGGTCACTGTTAGCACCAGGGGGAACCTGGGGCAGAAGGAAAATATGGCATTCAAATATGATTTCTCTTGACTCCTGAGTTTTTTGGCACTCTTTAATTTTTTTATTATTGTAAAATATATATAAAATGTAACGTTTTAACTATTTTTAAGCGTGAAATTCAAGGGCATTAAGTACAGTTCCATCTTACAACCATCACCACTGTTCATCTCAGAACTTTTTCGTCTTCCCAAATAGAAACTCTGTGTCCATTAACACTAGCTCTCCCTTCCCCCTGCCTGCTGCCCCCGTCATCTCTGTCCTTTGTCTCTATGAAGATGACTTCTCCAGATACCTGATTTCAGAGAAATCATGCAGTATTTGTCCTTTTGTGACTGGCCTATTTTGCTCAGCATTAACGTTTTCAAGCTTCATCCGTGTTGTAGCATTTGTCAAAATTTCATTCTTCTTGAAGCCTGAATAATAGTCCCCTGCATGGATATATCACATTCTGTTTACCCCTTTCGTCTGTCGATGGACACTGGGTTGTTTCCACCTTTTGGCTATTGTGAATAGTGCTGCTACGGACATGGATGTACAAGCATCTGTCTGAGGCCCCGCTTTCAGTTCTTTGGCGTATACGCCTAGAAGTGGAATTGCTGGATCACGTGGTAATTCTATGATTAACTTTTTGAGGAACCTCCATACTTTTTTCCACAGTGGCTGCACCATTTTACGTTCCCACCAGCAAAGCACAAGGGTTTCAATTTTTCACATCCTCACCAACACTTGTTACTTTCTGGGTTTTGATAACAGCCATCCTAATGGGTGTGAAGCGGGGCACTCTCTTAGATTCTGTGCCCCCAGTGAGCACCTCCCTCACGTCACCTGGTCATGGTGTCCCCATGTCCCATGAGTGGCCCAGGAAGAAGCCCCATCCCTGTTCATGGATCAGGGGGCTCCCCAAAGGGGATTTCCTGTGCCCCTGCCTGGACCTGCTGGCTTGGCTTGGTGCTTGGCTGAGACCACGGCCAGTATCCCTGGGCCCAGCGGGCAATTCCTGCAGCCATGGGGACATCACTGGAAAGGTGGGAAAGACAGGGTCCTTCTGGGTAGGCCCCAACCACTCAGAAGCCAGACATCCTCAGTTTGGCGACCAGAGGGCCATCTAACTAACAAAACAAACTGCCAGAAACCACTTCACAGTTTAGCCAACACTGTGAATAACATCACCCTGTTCGTATTCTTGTTTTTACACACCATCGTCTGTATTGAAGGTTTGTTCACATGACAGATGCAGCTCTAGTCCATTGATTTGAGGCTGAAGGGCACCGAGTGCAGGAAGGTCCCCATTTGTCCCCCCGCTGCGGGCCAGGCGGGCTGTTCCCAGGGCTGCTTGCGCCGACCCACCCTGCCCCCCAGGGAGGAATGTGAGAGCGGGTTTCCCCTGGGGACGCGGCGAGTCCGCGCATGCAGACACTGCTGGCCCCGGCTGGGCAGCACGGGCGGACGAGCCTGAAGCTCCCTTCGACCTCGGTCCACGGGATTTGAGGCGGCACACAGGCACGCATGCGCGGAAACTGCACCCTGGAAACGCGGGTGCCGAGGGATCAGGACAAAGAGAACAAAGTCAGAAAGACTAGAAGGGAGGAGGTCGGGAGGCACTGTGTGGGTTAATTCAAGAATTCACAACGCTGGTCCCAAATTTACCCCAAGCTTCTGGGCCAGGCAGAAAGGGAAGCAAGACCAGGAGGAGACCTCCTTCCAGAAGCAGCAGAGACTGGCTCAGGGCTCGGCTGTCAACCCACTTTCCCGTGGGGTCCACACGGGAAACCCTGAGGAACGACATGGCTGCATCTTCCTATGATTCTTCCCTACATCCTGTCTGAAGACTACCCGTACCCAGGGCCCCTCGGGGACAGCCCTCCCGGGGGGGACTTCAGCTTCGGTCCCCTCAGCAGCTGGGGCCAGCCTCCCGGGGCTCAGGTCTCTGTCTTAAGTCCCGAGTGTCTGTGTACTTGGCCTTTCCCCTCCCCCTGCCCCAACCTCTACCCTCATCCGCACCCGGGGCCAGGGGATGGGTCTCCTCATTGTGCTGCTGGCCCAGGATGCGAAGCCAGCGCACAGCAGGCCCGCGGGTACCACTGCTGGTGGGACCGGACACTTTCTTGGGGGGGGGGGGGGGGGGGGGTGGAGGGGCACTCCCCTGTGCTGCTCCGCCTCTCTGTCTCCAGGGAGATGATGGGTCCACGGAGAAGCTGTGGTGTGATAGCTCTTCCATGGGAGCATGAATGCCCGCCTCTCTCCAGCTCCCCCTTCTTGGCTAATCTAGAGTCATAACACATCCTAATATGGGGCCACATCCAGCCCGAGGTTACAGGTAAGTCCCTTTTTGAAAACAGCCTCTGCCAGCCTTCCAACACCAGTCCCCGCAGCCTAGGCTGCGATTTCAGCATCCATCCTCAGCCATGCGCATGTGCAAACCCTGCCTCCCATCTGGGCCTCCAGGGACCCGCATGTATCCAGTTACTGCAGGAATCCAGGGGAGTCTGGGTGAGTCACCCAGGAGTGATGTTGTGCCCGGTTGCCCACTGGTCTGGGGGACCACATGCCTTCCCTCCTGAGCTTGTGGCAATGACAGTCTCTTCACCCCCCACCCCTTCAGGCAGCCAGCACAGAAATCAGAGGAGGAGCCACACATCCAGGTCAAGGAATCTGTAGCCAGGCCCGGAAGCCAGTTATTAAGAACAGGGGACAGAGATGGTAATTTTCCCCAGCCACTCCTGGAAGATGGTGGCCTTGTTTTCGGGGCCACGCATAGTTTACCGAAGGGTGTTTGGAAAAGGGACGTTATTTGTCATTTCTAAGCTGTGCAGTGAGGATGCTGGGAAGCGATGGGCAGGGACAGAGGGGGTGGGCTTTTTGGTAAGAACACTGCTGCCAGTGAACGGGAAACCCAAGTCATCTCTTCAGCCCCAGATAGGAAGACAGTGTAGAAAGTCTGGACACTCTCTGCGATTTTCGGGTCCCTCTGAAGATGCTGAGAACGTGCTTGGAGTGAGCTGAAATGACGGGGCCCTGACCACCGACACCCCCGAGTCAGAGCCCATGGGACTGGGGCCAACAGAGGACAAAGGGGCACAGACTCCCTGGGTCAAAAGCTTCAGGAGGGAAGTGCTGGCTCGCAGCTGGGTTGTCCTGGGTGTCCCCGGGACTCCCCACCAGCCCTGCTGCTGCAGCCCCTTGCTGGTGGCGGCTGCAGGCATCTGGTCCAGAAGGACGGTGATGGTCTCAGCATGGGGAGCAGGTGGAGAGCAGGGAGCACACACAGCACTGAGCCAATGGCACACAGCACTGAGCCAGGACAGTGAAGAAGGTGCTGTCCTCGAAGCCCAGTGGGCAGCCCTCACGGGGACGACGATGTCAGGGCCACATCATCTGCGTTTTCATTGACTGAGGCTGGGCCCTGCTCCGTGTCTGCACACAGAAGTGACAGCCCTCCTGCCGATTCCCTGGGGTCTGTGTGAGGTCTCCAGTCTCCAGCTCAGAGACAGAAGGTGGGGTTACTGGAGCTGTGAGGCCATCAAAGAATTTTGAAGAATGGATTTATTACTCACAGGTCCTGGAGGGTTCTCGGCACACCCAAGGGCCACACAGTGAGGTTGTGAATGGTGAGAGAGAGACAGAGCATGGACCCAGGGACAGGTGGGGAGAGAAGAAAATCTAGTGTGAACTCAGGCTTTCTGGAAGTTCCTGTCATCTTTGAGGAAAGCAGAGCCTTCTTCAGTGGGAAATCTCTCCCTAATTTTGGGGTCCATTTTGGATTAAGTCCTCTCTGAGCCATCAATTATTTATTTACTGCTGGTCCCTACGTCCTTTAACTCTAAGCTGGGATTTTCTAGTTTAAAGACTAAGACAAGAAACCCTCTGGATGGGTCAGGTTCTCTGTCTTCAACACAGATGGAGAGATCCTGGTGGGAGAGTGAAAATATCACTTCTCTCGCTGATGAGAAACTGATACTATTATCACCAGCCTGGAACATTGCACTCCTCCTTATTGTTTTAAAACAACAAAAAATTTCTGGTGACTCCTTTTTAAAAGAAATTACCTAAAATGGATTATTTAAGGGTAAGTCAAATATCTATTACGTGATCACAGATATTAAAAGTTTGGAGGACTGGCCTCGTGGCATAGTGGTTAAGTTTGCATGCTCTACTTCAGCAGCCTGGGGTTCACCAGTTCGGATCCTGGGTGTGGACCTACACACTGCTCATCAAGCCATGCTGTGGCGGCGTCCCACACAGAAGAACTAGAACGACTTACAGCTAGGATATGCAACTATGCACTGGGGCTTTGGGGCGGGGGGGACGAGGAAGATTGGCCACAGATGTTAGCTCAGGGCCAGTCTCCCTCACCAAAAGAAAGCATTCTTTAAAAAAACGAAAAATGTTTGGGCAACATTGGAAGGAGAGTTTGGAAAACCGAATGGTCTCTGAGCACACCCCAAAGCAGACTCTTGGTCGTGCCTGTCCCTCCCTCTCCTGGTAACCCTTGGGGCACCTGCTCTGTTCACACCTTTCTCTGAACCTCCCTGGGGGCAGCAGTGGCCTTGGAACAGATCTGTCCCCTGCCCCCTCGCTGGACCACAGTGCGATGTTTAACTGAGGGCCCAGGAGGAATAGCTCCCAGCCAGATTGTCTGGATTTGAATTCCAACTCTGCCGCTTATCTGCTCTGTTTCCCTGGGGAGTTTATCCACTCTACGAGCCTCGATCTTTTCATCTGTTAAATGGGGATTATTAATACCTGCATCACAGTGTGGTTGTGGGGCATCCCCTGAGAACACGTGCAGAGCTCCCAGCGCAGGGCCGCCTGGGGAAAGGGCTTGAGAAATGCTAGCTCTTATTATTTGTACAGCCGTGCGTGTGTGTGTGTGTGTGTAGGACAAAGTCCCTGCTATTTCAAACATCCTGAAACTGGAATCTTCAAACACCCCCCCTTGTAGGGTATCTGCCTTTCCACGGAGTCCAAAGGCTCACACACCAGAGGGAGGTAAAGAGCCACTAGGGACTGGAAGGAATGGGTGGGGACAGCCCCATCCTAAAACTGTGCCAATGAAGTGGCCCTTAGCCAGCCTCACTCAAGATCCTGTCCATTCCCTAAATCAGGGCTTCTGGGACTTGCTGCCTCTTGTTCTCCATTTGGCATTTAACTAGACATGGGATGGCTCAAGGCTGCAGGAAGCCCCCTTGTCAGGGGGACATGTGACCTGGGAGGGAGTGAGCACAGAGAGAACCCTTAGGCACAAAGGACGGGACACTGATGGGTGATGGTCTTTCCAACTGACTCTGGTTTTTTGTGTCCTTTCCAGGTTCCAGAGGAATAAAGGCGGTCAGAATGAGGATAAGAAGGTTGTTTTTTCTTGTTTTTGTTTGTAAATAAAATACACATTGGAAACGACTTGTCAAGGCAATCTGGAGCCACCACACCATCCCCAGCTATCAAACGCTCCACACTGGTCCCTTGGAAAGCCTGGGATGTGTCTGGACCTTCCGACTCAAGGACAGCCCTGAAGAACCACCACAGGGGAAGATCCGAAGCTCCTTCCTACTTCTTAGTGAATGTTCGAGAAGCAAAGGCAAGACCGGGCATTTCTCTGACTTCTAGACTGTTTGCACATGTGACATGTGGGAGAGACATGTCCAGCCTCAGAGGTGAGGATAAGGCATTAATACCTGGGCAAGGGGCAGAAATCCCAGGAATGACAATTCACTCATTCTTTATGGCCCCTGCCTTCCAACCACTGCAGGTGGGTTCCCTCTGGGACCAAACCCAGTGTGGGTTCTGATGGGTGTAGGTCATGCCCAAGGTACCTCTCTGCTCTTTAATAATGCTGGGAGGTCTTAATCCTTGACAGATAACCCACAAATAATGGAAAATGCAAACTGATGTGTTTAGATTGGGTATGGCTATGCATTTTTGGTAACAAATACAGCTTCATCATTTTTTTTTATTGACATACAATTGACATACCACATCGTGTAAATTTAAGGCATGCAAGTGTTGATTTGATACCTTTATATATTGCAATATGATTCCCCCCATCGTGTTAGCTAACACCTCTGTCACATCTCAATTATCATTTCTTTTTTGTGATGAGAACAATTAAGATCTAGTCTTTCAGCAACTTTGAAGTTTATAATACAATACTGTTGGCTGTAATCACTGTGCTGTGCACTCCATGTCCAGGACTTATTTATCTACTCGCTGTAGGTGTGTACCCTTAGACATCATCTCCCCAATTCCCCCACCCCCAGCCCCTGGGGACTCCCATCCTACTCTCTGTTTCTAGGAGTTCAGCTTGTTTAGATTCCACATTTAAGTGATATCATACATTATTTGTCTTTCTCATTTTTATGAGAAAGCTGTAGCTTACATGAAGGTTCACATTCATGTCCTGAGTAGGCCTTTCTTGGAAAACAGGGAGAGGTCAATGGTGGGGAGAAACCAGCCACGAATTTAAATTGCCCAGAGATGACCTCTGCCTTCACCGTGATTATGTTCTTTGAGCTCAGTCAAAATGACACCTATTGCATTAGACAGGCATCTGCCATCACAGTAAGCTGCATCAGTAGAGGGACATCAGATCTGAGTGCCAAGAGCAATGTGGAGGGAGGAGCTAGCTCACACCCTTCTTCTCTCCAGGCCTATTTACACCAGAGGAAACTGAGGTCAGAGGAAAAAACCACCTTGTCCATGGAGTCAGTCCGGAAGCGGAACCCCAAGGTCGTGAATGTCCCCTGGCATCCCCTACACAGCACGTGCCTTCTGAATTTTTCTCAGGCAGTAACTCTACCCATTCTCTGGGAGGGGTCCCCGCCTTTTTGTGCTGTGCCTCTCTGCAGCAATCCGGTGAAGCTGACAGACACTTACGTGAGAAAATAAATGTCTGCTGTCTAAGACCCCAGACTGTGGTACTTTGTTATGGCTGCCCGAGCAGACTCAGACAGACTGCATCTCAGAATCATGCTTTTAGACACACAAAATAAAATTCAGAGGATGACAAAGGAAACCAAATATTGAAAGGCATATTGAGTTACAGTTGTGCAAAAGTAACAGACGTGCTTCTTTATTAACACCTTGCATAATAAGATCCGGTGGCAGGTCTGATAACGGTTGTGATTTCTGAGCAGCGATGGGCGGAAGCAGTGTTCCAAGATTCCCCATCAGCATTAATGTGGTATGAACACCTGCGATTTCAGTTGGTGAGGAGACCACGGTCACCGCTGTAATGCCGCTGTAATTTGTTGCCTGCTTTCAATAACTGAAGAAAATGCTACATTTCAGGTGGAGCCAGTGAAAATAAAAAGGCAGTTTGTTCCCATCCGAGTTCCTTCGTGGAGGCTGAGAGTCCTAATCCGGGTTCTGCGGTGACCGCCAAGGGCACAGCAGGGGCGGGGCTGCAAAGCGCTCCCATCTTGTTCCGAGCTGGAACCACAGGGACGGTGTAGACGGCACGTGAGAGCGGAATTCTGCACTTGGCTGGCCTCCTGGCAGTTCTCCTGAGGACCCAGCGCCGAGTGACAGCGTCTCAGAGTCGGCCATCTCCCCGCAGTCTCCTCATTTACTGCATGTCAGCTCGGATTCTCGTCTCAAAGGAGCCCGTGGGCGGAACAGTTCTGAAACGTCACATCCGATGACAGCGGCGCGGCCTCGAGAAGGCTCCGGGTCCCTGCAGCAGCTCCGCGCAGTGGCAGGTGCGGAGGGACCTGGGGCCCCTTACTGTTGGTGTTTGGGTCCCGGTTTCAAGCTTTCAGAGCTGGGGGCGCGGCTCCGTTCTTCTCCTCCAGCTTCTGCTGCCACCATCTCTCAGCTCCTGCCGGACGCCCCATAATACATCCCATTAGGGAGGCCCGTCTCCTCCCACAACGCCTGGTAGTGAGCCTGGTGTTGGGCCCGCCCCATGTCTCTGCCCCCTTCTCCTGTCTTCTAGAAACTGCCCCCGTCAACCTGGGAACAACCTCCAACCCCTCAGTACAGGGATGGGCATGAGACCCCAGCAGGCCTAGGTCCCGTCCCCTGTCATAGACTAATACAGACGCTAAGAAAGAGAACTTCTCTCCTTCTGAAGTCATAAGCACCAAGAATGCTATAATCCTGGGGCACTGGTGACCATCTCGTCCCTTCTGGAGATCTCCTGTTTGAGAACCAAGCTGTCAAAGAGAAAGCAGTAGAGACAAAAGACAGGGAGAAACAGAATCCTGATGGCTCGCCCCTGGATCCAGCTATTCCTGAAGCCTCATATCCTAGTCTCGTGATTGACCTGAGCCGACAAGTCCCCTTTGAGGCTTAAGCCAGTTAGAGCTAAGTTTCTGCCTCTTGCAAGTGAAAGGAGCCTATTGGTTATATTTTGTGATAATTCTGCCAATAAGCAAACTCTGTGATAAGTGAAACGCTCTGTCCAGAGCCAGAGTCCACAGAATGGACAGGTGGAGGCAGCTCGCAGGCTCATTGGGCCACCCCTGGCCTCCTACCTCATAGGAACGAGAGCAGGGAGAGGCTGCCCTGTTCACGAGGTTACAAGGTTCTCCCTCCGGGTCACCTCTGTCCGTTACTGCTGCCCTGTCCCTGAGGAAAGGCCCTGGGGAGTGGGGCCGTTTTCCCTGCTTCCAAACCCCCCCAGGGAGCACAGCAGGGACCACAAGCTAAGGGCTCAGCCTCGGCCACCAAGCTGTCAGGCCCACGGCATGCTCCTTTGTGTGCAGGGGGCACCTCCCTCCTGGGTGAACTCCTGGGGAGGTGCTGCCACTCCCCTCGGGAAGAAAGGGGCCACCAGGGGCAAGACTCAGGCTTTTCTGTCCCCAACAATGATGGTGGCGATGCACTCTCTGGATTTCTGACTGAGGGTTCCTCCTGCACCTTCGAAACCCAGCCCTGAGGCCACGTCTCTCCTGTGCTCCCTGAGGGCTGAGGCCAGAGGGGCTGCGCACACAGCCCCCACCTGCCCAGCGACCCTCCTCGCTGTTCCAGCCCCCACAGGGCCAGGAGGGAAGAGGTGGAACTTGGTCCCATTTGGAGCCCCCATCCTCGGACCCCCCAGAAGTTATTAGCGATGCCAGAAATGGAGGTGCCTGATTCAGCAGCTCTGTGGAGCTCACACGTCCTCCTGGAGCATCGTTTCCCGGCCGCTTCATCCCGCTCCAGCCTCTGATCACCGGCCTTTGCAGATATGCACTGGGGTAATTTTATCATTACTTTCAATGATGGCCAATTTGGGGCTGGTTTTATATTTAAATATTCTCTCTTGTTCCCTCAGCTGATAAAATTTCAACTCTGAATCGTAAGGTCAGGATGAGTGAAACCTGATAGATTAGAACGATTGTAAGATGGAAGCGAACAGGCACTTCTGTTCCCCACGCCCCCTGAAGATCTCAGTGCAGGCACCACACAGGATCTTTACACTGGAATACAATCTCTATCGTCGGGCTCTCTGAATGGAAGGAGGTGATAAGGCAGCTCTCACCCCATCTATAAGATTTCTAAAAAAGAAGCTGGAGATAAAAGGTACATTTTTTCTTCTCCCGGGCAAAGGCAATGCCGAGTTACATCCACTGACTTTCTGAGATGGATGAAGGGTGCAGGGGACAGTGTTTGTGGAACTTGAGACTTGCAAGAGTAACTGTGACCCCCCAACACAGGCTAGACCACCCTCCCCCCCAGCCTGCTAGAGGACGCTGAGGAGGCACTCCCAGGGGTTGTTCTCAAAGCAAAACCCCACCCACTCCTCAGGCTCCACAATGTAATAGTGAGGACGTGAAATCCTGAAGGTTCTGCCATCAATCGCCATAAAGCACCAACCAGAACTCCTGCCTTTCTGCCCGCCCAAGACTAAGCCCCTAGGAAGCCTTGGGAACGGGTCTTAGTCAGACCTGAAGCATCCTCCACCCATTGCTGGGGTGACACATGAGTCTTCTCCCGTGCCCAGGACTCCCACAGCAGGGCACGCCCTGGAAGGGCAGGCCTTTCCCACCCTCTCCCAGAGCTATGCAACTGCTCCACGGCCCCATCGCTGGACCCCAAAGTACTGGGCGAGAAAGACGGGCTGCTGGCCACCCACCAACCCCTGTGTGCAGGGTGCATTGGCTGCGAATGATCCAGACCCTGGGAGGGAGCAACAGGACCCTGTGGAGCTGAGAGGGTCCTGGTGGACGTGAGGCACAATCACCGTGGCAACCACAGTGCGACCCTTGTCCTCCACACCTCTGCTTGGGCCAGACCCTTCTCTAGAACGTGTGTCCTGCGGTTCTGTTCAGGATGTGGTCACGGGCAGGGTTTTCTGCCCGTCTGCACAGGGGGCGGTAGATAGAGGCATTTGGTGTTCAGTGCCTGCGCTGGGTTGAATCGTGTCTCCCCAAATTCATGTCCACCTGGAACCTCAGAGCCTGGCCTTATTTGGAATTAGGGTCTTCGCAGATGTAGTTAGTTAAAATGAGGTCGTACTGGGTTGTGGGGGCCCTAATCCAATGTGACTGTGTCCTTCCAGGAAGGGCAAACAGACAGAGACACACAGGGAGGCAGCTGTTCCCCTCTGTGTCTTGCGGTGGCCACAGCCTTCCTTTCTCTTGAAGGTCCACCCGGGAATGGCTGGTTGTGGACACTGGTTGTTCAGCTGCAGTAGAGACGGCCAAACCACTTTCCAGAGTCGCACCCATTTATGCTTCCGCCATCGACTCGGGAGAGTCTGGCTGTGCCCGTCAGTGTCAACCCTCATCAGTCATTGTGATCTTAGCCGTTGCAAAGGGGGTGTGATGGTACCTCACTGTGGGTTTAATCTGCGTTTTCCTGTTGGGCACCTTTTCATGTACGTGTCGGCCACTTGGAGTTCCTCTGTGACAGGGAGCTGCACGTGCCTCTGCGAGGGCCCGATGTAAGTGTCCTTGGCTCACAGGCCATGTGGTCCCTGCCCCAGCCACTGAGCTGCCAGGGCAGAGCTAAAGCAGCCCGAGACGGATGTGAATGCACGACATGACTGTGCTCCAATGAAACTATTTATAGAGCAGCCGGGGGGGGTGGAGGGGGTCGGGGGGAAGGGGGGTGGGGAGGCGGTGGGTCTGGATTTGGCCTGGGGGACCTAGACGTTTGGGTCCCCTGCTCTATTGTAAAGCACTTGCTCAAGGCTTTTGCCTATTTTTAAATTGGGCTGTTTGTCTTTTTCTTGTTGATTTGTACAAGTTTTCTGTAAGTTCTGGGGTCCAGTCTTGTGTTGTTAATCATTTGGCATGTTGTAGAAATTGGGACACATTATGGTTATGGTATGGGGCCATTGCTGTAGCTTAGCCCTCGACGTTTCTACCGCAGGCCCCTAAGGGATCAGATTCTGTTCTCACAGGGAGTCTTCCTCTGACACGTGGACCAGAAGAGCTGTCCTCCGCCACATTTGCCCCGGGAGGCAGGCAGACAGTGCCGCCCGGCAGCCCAGAGCCCTGTGTCCCTCTGCTCTCCTGCGGAGTGTCGCCTGCCAGGACAGGCTACGTGAAAATGGCCCTGACTTGTTAAGATGGACACATTCTCCAAAAGGAATGTAAAGTTAATGTGGACAATGAACGTATATCCCACCAGGAATGTTTTCATTTGGAGGGAATTCTCCAGTCCTTGAGACCAAAGATGGTCAACATGGGGCAGCTGGGAAGGAGGCCTCTTCCATTGTCAGCCACACGTAATTGAGGTTGGGCCAAAAGGAAACTCACATTATCAGGCCTCCTTTCCTTGCACATTCCTAAAATCGTAAACATACAGTAGTTTATTTCCTTTACAGATACTCTAATCACAAAGAGATATCTCAAAATACGGGACATTCTGCTTGTCTCCTCCAACTTGGCTTTAGATGGCCAATTGCTCTTACTTTCAGTTTTACTCATTATCAAATATATGGCTCCTTAGGAATCTCAGCCCCTGAATGTGGGATTTGTCAGCCCCTGTATTGTTTACTCTCGTGCAATTAGCAATATCAAAGCAGGGATTCTGCTTCTTCCTGTATGCTCTCATTTTATACTGAACTCGGTTTATGGGAAGTTTGGGTAAACAAAGCTCTTAGGAGTAATTACTCTTGAATTAGGCTATGGTTTCACATCTGTGAGTCAAGGCCTCTTTTCCAACCTCTGGGAGGAATTAAGTAGGTCAGGCCTCTGTTTACAAAGCAAGGCCCAACGCTGACTGCCCCGGGTGTTTTATAGGTTGATGTTAATACTGGACGTCTAGAAAAAGCTGCTCAGTATTCCGTGTTGGCCTTGCTGCTGATGAAAGGGCAAGACTGTCCACCCAGTGATCCAGGAGCTTCTTCTCCATGTTCATCCTGTAGGAGGTTCCACAACCCTCCACCATCACCGAGAAGCTTCATCCTGACACAGAGAGGGTCACGACATCACTGTCTGGGTCAAAAGGTCATGATGCTGTCCTTCGCATCATCAGGCTATTTCAAATCATGAAACTGAAGTGAGAGCCTCTCCACCGACAGGAGGTTGTGCCTGATTTATTTTCCCAATTATTATTATGAAAATGTTCAAACATATAAAAAAGGTTAAGAAAGAATATGATGAACATTCAGAGACCCACCACTTGGGTTCAACAATTGTTAACGTTTTGCTGAGCCATTTAAAAGTGAGTTGCACTTTAAATATTTCTGCATGTAACTCCCAAGAATAAGGAAATTCTCTAATACAACCAAAGTAACATTATGACAAAGAATTTACTTCAAGTCATCAAAGTTGTTGGAATAAAGTTGGTCATCGTATTTCCTTTTTGTCCTTTTAAAGTCTATGGGATCTGTAGTGATGCTTCTTTTTCCTTCCTGATGTGATAATTTGTGTTTTCTCTCTTTTCTTCTGGATAAGTCTAGCTAGTAGTTTATCAATGTCATAGATTTTCTTTTCAAAGAACCAGTTGTGGGATTCATTCTCTTTGTTTTTAAGTTTTGTATTTCATTAATTTCTATTTTTATGCTTATTATTCTGTCTTTCTATTTTGGGATTTAATTTTTTTCTTTCTTTTTTTTTGTCTTTTCTAATATCTTAAGCTGGAAATTTTTTTTAACAATACTGAAAAAATTTTCATAAGTGTGTTTTAATTTTTCTTTAGCTCAAAATATGGTTAATTCCCATTGTGATTTGTTCTTTTACCCATGGGTTATCTAGAAGTATGTTGTTTAACTTCCAGATATTTGGGGATTTTCCAGATAGTTCGCCATATTGTTGCCAACACTTGTTATTGTCTATCTTTTCTCTTTTTACTTTAGCCACTCCACTGAGTGTGAAGTGACTGAAGTGGTATCTCATTGTGGTTTCGATTTTCACTTCCTGAAAGATTAACAATGTTGAGCATGATTTTAGGTGCTTATTGACCATTTGTGTATCTTTTTGCAGAAATGTCTATTCAAAGCATTTATCCATTTTTAATTGAGTTATTTGTCTTTTGACTGCTGATTTGAAAATGCTGTTTATATACTCTAGTTACAAGTCCTTTATCAGATATATGATTTGCAAATATTTTCTTGCATTCCATAGGTTATCTTTCCACTTTCTTGATATTGTCCTAAGAAGTACAAAAGTTTTTAATTTTGATGAAGTCCAATTTATCTATTTTTTCTTTTGTCCCTTGTGTTTTTTGGTGTCATATTTTAAAAACTATTGCTAATTCAAAGTCACAAAGATTTATTCATATATTTTTTCTAAGAGTTTTATAATTTTAACTCTTACTTTTAGGTTTAAGACACATTTTGAGCTAATTTTGGTGTATGGTGTAAGGAAAAGGCTCACCTTTGCTCTTTTCATGCAGATATACAGTTGTTCCAGCACCACATGTTGAAGTTACTCATCATTTTTTTAAGAAAAAAAAATCTCTTATAATATGTAAATGAATGACTTTCAAATTTTATAGAGTCATAAGACATTACGTCTAGAATTCTGCTTACAGGTGTCTTAGTCCAAATGCCATCAGATAGGTCAATTGATTTACCCAAGGCCATCCATGCATGAATTCTATTCCAAGCTCATGCATCCAGGATCTGTACCAACCCTAATGCCCAGTGTGATGATATTTGACGATGGGACCTTTGGGAGGTAACTAGGGCATGAGGGCAGAGCCCTCATGATGAGATTAATGCTCTTATGAGAAAAAACTGGAGAGAGCTTGCTTTCTCTCTCTCTGTTCTCTGTCATGTGTAGACACAGCAAGAAAAAGACCATCTGTAAATCAGGAAGAGGGCCCTCGCCAAGAACCTGACCATTCTGGCACCTGATCTCAGACTTTCAGCCTCCAGAATGGTGAGAAATAAATGTTTGTTGTTTAAGCCACCTCATCTATGGTAATTTGTCATAGTAGCCCAAACTAAGACATCGGCTATGAACAAAATGGCTTTGCTTCTCTTGAAGCCTGTTTCCTCATCTGTAAAATGAGGTAACTGCTTCTACCAGAGTCTCGAGGAGGATTAAATGAGATGAAAGATATCATGTTCTAGGTACCCTTAGAAGGTCAGTCAATGGCACATAATCCTGGCATGACCCAATGGTTAGAGATGTTGCCCCTGAGATGACAGACCTTTACTCACTGCTTAAGCTCAGGGGAAGTCTTCCTTGAAGCATGCCCCTTAGAAGCCCTCTAAAATCAGCAGGATCCCGTCTTGGTTAATTAGAGCCTGAAGCTTCCTAGGCCACACTCCCTGCCTCCTGAGGACATGGGCAAAGAACCCTGAGACATGTAGTTTTCACCCTTCCTCTGCTCATCCCCCGAGAAGGGCAGCTCCAGTCAGTCCTGTCAGGTTCAATCATTTATTCTGTGCAATCTCGATTCTACCCCTCCAATTAGACCATCATCTGGCTCTGCTATCTGCCACTCTTTTCTTTGTCTCTCCTCCCTTACTCGTCATAGCTTAAACCAAGTCATTGTCCACTTGGACTATTGCAGTAGCCTTTTAGCTGATGGCCACACTAATAGGTCCCCCCAAGTTTCTAACCTCTTGTTACATTGCCACCAGAGAAACCTTCCAAAAGTGCATATTCAGTATGACACTGATAGCATCTATGCCCAGAAGATAGAACTCTTCATCTCTGTCATTGGGGGTCTTAAAAGAAGCCATCAATCTGAGAGAGAGAATATTTGGCAAGTCTGCTGGGGGATCCCTTTTATTTCAGTCCAAACTCCAATCTTCTTGGTATGTCTTTCAGGGTCCTGAGGATGTCACAGCTCCATCTCTTACCGGTCCTTGTCGAATTCTGTACTCTTCTTGTATTAAATGAGATGGACCTTCTGAATTTGCCCAAATACGTCCAGCCTTGGAGCCTTCCATCGTCATTTTCCTTATAGCTAGACTATTCTTGACTCTCGTCTTCACTCGCATAGCACTTACACATCCTACTGTCTGAATTCAGGGTCACCTGCTTAACTTAAGCAAACTTAAGTGTCCCTCTCGTGTTCTCACAGTCTCTGTGACCCTTCTATGCAGGTCCTTCATATACTGCATTTTAGTTATTCCTGGAATTATCCAACTCCCTTATCAGATGACAAACGTTTTGTGTGTTACTATTCACTGTAGTCTTAGACTTAACACATCACTATTCACCAAGTGCAACTATTCTTGTATCTGTGTGAGCAGGTGGGGTAGCCTCAGTGTGGGCATTTGCTGGGTAGAATGCAGACATGTTCACTATGTCGGGCGAACTGTCAAGTGCACAGAAGACAACCGACAGGAGAGATCAAAGAGTCTCCTGGGAGAAAACTCAAACTGTGGGAGAGTCTCCTGTTCTAAGAGTTTTGTTTTATGTTCTTGTTTGTTGAACTGATGGCCTACTTTCCAAAAACTCAGATAAGAGGCTGGGAGTGGGGGTTACGGGGAGACTGTGAAGGGAAGAAAGCTGGAGGATGGAAAAGCACTATGTGGTTCCCACCCCCTCTGAGGATGAAGGTTTCCCTGCTGGGTCAGTCTGCCCATGACACACACCACACATACATCTGCACACACCCTCACTTCTAGCACACTCCTAACCAAGTGTCATAACCTCTTGAGCCCCATTTTCTGTACTTGGAGTGACAAGCTTGGAGCCTGGAACATGGTAAGCTCTCGTTAAACAGCATTACTGCTCTTATTATTATTTTCTGACTTCGAGGAACCAGAGGCATCGATGCTCACGTGATGAAATTCATTATTTAACATGCAAGAATGAATTCAGGTGGTTAATGTAGGTACACAGATATGCCTGATCGCCTAGTGTAGCTGCGGAGAAAGAAACACCAAGATCACACCAAGGAAAGATCCTTTGCAGGCACCTGCAGCAGTCAAAGCAGAGTCTATTTCCTCCCAGGAGGTTGCTGCTGTGATAAAGTGTCCTTTTATCCAGGTCAGTACTAAATCCAGTCCCCACTGATCTCTTCGTGACGGCCTCTGGGGAAAGGCAGTGGTTTCTCTGCTTCTGCTTAGAGGGCACGAGTCTCCGTCTCTATCCTTGGGGATTCTGAATGGAGCTGTCGATCTGAGAGTGAACACTTGGCAAATCTTGCAGCAGTTACACACTTAGTAAGCTCTGAGAACAAGAAACAGCGGGATGGAAATGCCAAAAATGGCATCTCATTTCCCTTCCTCCACTCTTGTCATTATATTAGCCAATTAAAAGGCAATTCCCAGCTGAAAGCATGATTTGTGTCATCGCTTTTCAAATTTTAATCTATTTCGCAGAAAATCTTCCTTAAAGTATCTTGAGGAATTTCATTATAAGAAATAAAAAAATTAAGCTACCCTCTAGAGGGAAAAATAACACTATATACCTTCAAGCAACAGAAAGAAAACCATTGCCCACAGATTCATTTTCCAGTGGCACTTTGCTTTATTATCTTGTTGTTTGGATTAGAAAACTGTCCTTAATTAAAACTTAAGACAATTTCTCTGTCTATTTGGAAATACAAAGATGGATTCAAAACAGCTTAAGTATAGTTTTCTAACGATTTTCTTACAGTTTGTTTGATTCCGCCGTCAAACAGTCAAAGGTGATTATTTTTAATTAAAGAGTCATGCAGTCCTTGTGTTAAAATTTGACTTTGATCACATAACTTCATATAACTTAATAACTACAAATCTGGTGAGTATTTTCTGGTTTACTTATTCATTATATCACAAATGGTTGCTTTTATGAAAGAAAACGTAACACTGTTTCAGTAAATTCTACCAATAATCTGTAAGTTCTAATGGAATGAAAATGCAGAAGTTCATGCCAGGTGATGTCATGTAAGGGTAGTAACAACAATATTAATAGTTCATAGTTAATGGACATATGTCACACTTCTGTGTGGTGCTATAAACTTTGTGTTTATTCATTTGTTTTTTATTTATTCCTCATAGCAATCCTATCAGATAGGTAGTATGCATAATTGTTAACATTTTATAGATAAAGGAAGTGAGGCCTGAAAAGTTTAAGAGACTTGCCAAAAGTCAAGGGTAAAAAACTTGAAGTGTATTGAGTGCCTGTGTAATGTGCTAGTCATTGTTTTAGGAACTGGAACTTTTCCTGCCTCCCTCCCTCCATTTCTTCCTACTTCATCCCTCCTCGCCTTCCCTTCTTCCCCTCCTTTTTTCATTCTGTTTAATAAATATTTATTGAGTGACTACTATGTGCCAGGCATGTTTTCAGGCATTGGATGTTAGAGTGATGAACAAGACAGAAAAGGTTTTTGCTCTCATGGTATTTATTCTGTTACAGAGGGAATCAGATATATGTTTAATCAAATTAATATGAACAAAGCAGATGGTAATGGGTGCCATGAATCAAGTAATAGAACAGAGTTATTGGGAGGGTACTTTATGCTAATTAGTCAAGGATGGGCTTTCTAAAGCAGTGACAGGAAGAAACCACTGTGGGATGGTCAGAGGAAAAAGGAATTTCAGGCAGGGGGAGCCATGTTTAATCCTCTTATAAACTTACAAGATAAGAATTATTATTCCTATTGAAAAGAAACAAGGATGTTCAAACATATTAAAATATCCAAAGTTACAATCATGGAATCAGTATGCTGTAACATTGACATTAATCACAGGCTTGTCTATTTCTCAAGGACTGTTTTGCCATAATATAAAACTACTGCACCTTTAATTGATTTGAGGGTCACACACACTCTACATGTATAAAGTGTTTATAGAAAAGAGCAAGACATAAGGATACAGTTGTGTGTGTGTGATGGGTGCATGTGTTTCTTGTATCTATAGCAGTTACCACCAGATGCTGGGTTCCGTGATACCACTATTTGTAAAACTTTAAAACATTTTTCCCTCTCATATATCCAATTGCTTCTCTGACCTTTAAAACCTGCATCTTAGAGAAAATGTCATGCATAGATAAAACCAAAAAATGTCAACATGACTGGAGCTATCAATAAAAAGATTAGGACTTGTAAAGAAACAGTAAGCTAGCAATAAAAATTTATTTACAAATATCTAGTTCGACTGTAAGTAGTGGCTCTTTTATATTACAAACAAAAAAAAACAGTGTAGTGCTGGATCACTTGCTTAAATAATATTTGTTTCCTGAGAAGGAAATGCCTAAATCATTAATAAGAGAAGAAGGAATTCACTTTTCTTTGAGAGAAATGAGGCAAAAGATCTTCAGGAAGCTCCTGGGGTTGAGGAAAATATAGAAGGTTGGTCTTAAAGCATGGGGTGTAAAATTAGGCAATCAAGAGCATTTTGGATGGCGTTCTAGGATAAAATCATCACAAAGGCATTGACACACGCATCATATGAAGTGCCACTTATGTTTGTTACATTCGTGAATTTTTCCATCAGAGGAGATCAACTGCCTGCAACAACCAGGCGTTCCACGTGGAACTCTGCCTTTTGTTCTGCTTTGTCTGGCAAAATCTCTCCTAGCCTTCTATTTCTTGTTCAGCTTATACTAAAAATTTGTAAGAAGGGAAAAAAGCCAAGATGTGCTGATTCTCCTTTGTGAAAGATTTTTTAATACAAAAAAAATTTTCCAAAAAATTTCTGATTGAATCCAATCAGGCTCAACATTTATCATCTGCATTTAGCATTTACACTTCTGAGGTTTGAGGGGATCAGAGTAGGGCATATGTAGAAGAAAATACAACCAAAATGACCCTACCAGTTTTTTTTTTATTACTTTACTTTTTGGAGCACTTTAAGGTGCATAGCAAAATTGAGCAGAAAGTATAGAGATTTCCCATAAGGCCCCTGCCCCCACACATGCATAACCTCCCCCATTATCAACATCCCCCACTGGAGTGGTGCATTTGTTATAATTGATGAAATTACATTGTCACGTCATAATCACGCAAAGTCCATAGTTTGCATTACTGTCACTCTTGGTGTTGCACCTTCTATGGGTTTGCACAAATGTATGATGACATGTATCCATCATTATGGTATCATACAGAGTATTTTCACTGCCCTAAAAAACCTCTGCGTTCCAACTATTCATCCCTCCTCCCCTCTCCCCCAGCCCCTGGCAAGTTGTTTGCTATTAAGAATTTTCTAGCCCTGGGAGGGGCAGTCTCTCCCCAGTCAACAAGTCCTCAGATGGCAGGGCATCCAGATTACAGAAAATAAGAAAATAAAGTAATACATAATTTAGCAACAAAATGAAGTGAAAATGTATGTTTTCTATTGCTGTATACCAAATTACCACAGACTTAGTGATTTAAAACAACAAAAGTTTGTCATCTCACGTGACCATGGGTCAGGAGTCCAGGCACAGAGTAGCTGGGTCCCCTGCTCCAAGTCTCATTGGGCTGAAATCAACCAATTAGCCCAGGCTACAACCTCATCTGAGGCTCGAGGTCTTCTTCCAAATTCACTGGTTGTCGGCAGAATTCGGTTCCTTGCAGCTCTAGGACTGAGGTCCCCATTTTCTTGTTGGCTGTTGGTCTAGAGTTTCTCTCAGCACCCACAGGCCACCCTCAGGCCCTAGCTACATGGATGGTATTTGAAGGTGGGGCCTTTGGGAGGTAATTAGGTCATGAGAATATGGGGTGAATGGGATTAGTGATCTATAAGAAGAGATGCAAGAGAGACAGAGAGAGATCTCTCAGCCGTGTGAAGACACAATGAGAAGACAGTCATCTGTAAACAAGGAAGCAGGCCCTCACCAGACACTGGACCTGCCGGCATCTTGATCTTGCACTTCCCAGTCTCCAGAACTGTAAGAAATAAATATTGGTTGTTTCAGCCCCCCAGTCTATGGTGTTCTGCTATAGCAGCTTGAAGGTTCTAAGACAGGTCCTAAGGGTGTACTTAGTGGAACAGGCCTTAGGGGGCATGTGAAAGATGACAAGGAGGATACTGAGGGTCTGAGCAGGGCGGCTCTTTCCCCCTCTCTCTGGAGTTCCCAGACACGCATCTCAAACTCCATAAATTATCCAAACTCTGGGGCTTTGATGGTCCATCATCATGGATTTTCAGGCTGTCTGCTGCTAAGAATAGTTTAAAGGTGGTAAAAAAGGAAGTATGGGAGGAATGGGGAGTGTCCAGTCCATGCTCATATTTATTGTGCTGAAGATTTAAAGTTTTAATCTTTCTCAGCTTTGCTTCCAGAACTCCAGGGCCTCACTGTGACGGCTGCATTCAAAGCGTGGAATGTTGTTTTAGGCTCTTTCTGAACTCTCCTATAAAGAACACTGAATGAATTAGGAAAATCTGTACTTACTTATAAGACGTGTGGGAATGGTTCTTCCCAAATGGCATTGTCCCCCTCACTCCATCCTTGAACCAATATGAGAGGCCATTGCATAATTTATTTCAAATAATTTGGGGAAATTAGGTCAATGCTGGGCCCAATCCACAGATCTAGGAGGAGTGAATTCGATTCCAAAAGTTTTTATTGGTTCTGGAGTTATCAGACTAAACCAGTGGTTCTCAATAGGGGGTAATTTTGCCCCCAAGGTGAGATTTGGCAAAGTCTGGTGTAAGTCACCTTACATTCAAGCTCAGGCCTTCACCGTTGACTCACTTCTGTTATGACCAGAAAGTATATTTTCTTTCCTTTTATAGAATCCCTCAGATCAGTTCATTTGACCAATCTTTACCTTTTTCTCCTGAAAGTAAAAATTAGGAACACACACCACGCTTATTCAGGATTTGCCTATGGAACAGGAAATGCAGTGCTGAGAAGGATGATAATCAGCCCTAGAGGTCAGCCAACTCAGGTGAAAGTAAACAATGGCGCCATTGTTGGGTGTCACAACTAGAGAGGCGCTCCTGGCATTCAGTGGAGGCCAGGTGTATGCAGGAGAGAGACAGCTGAGCACTGGACCACAGGGCTTGGGTAACTGAAAAAAGGTGCGAGCAGCCAATGGCAAAGCAGACATACTCTTTATTCACTCTGGCCAACTGATGGTTGGACTGCAGCGGCTCCCCTTGTGGCCGCTTTTATATGACTACTGGACAAAAGTGGCAGACAGCCAGCAGACAATGTTTACATTATGCAGGTTACATAATGTGTTTACATACATGGTTGGCGCATGTGCTGCCTGCAGCGGACATGCTGAGTCACATCCGCCTGGAAGCTGCTCTGGTCTGATGGTCCACAGAACCTCCATCTCCCTTCCCTCCACCCCCATGGGACCTCAGCAGTGGGGGGAGCCTGTGGGAGGTAGGGGCACACAGCCCAATGCCTTGGACCCACATTCCACAACAACAACACAGAGAACAGCAAACGACCACCAAGAGACAAGCTATACTTCCTAATGTGATGAGAACCCACTGCCATGAGGAGGACAGCTTAGACCACCATTCCTGTAGGGGGTCTCCCATCAACATCTGGATCCTCAAGATCTCCTGCTTGGCCTGTCGCAAGGCTTGTGATATGTTCCTTGCTTTATCTGGTATATACATGTAACATTGCACCTCAATGACTGCACAGGTCTCCCCTTGTGCTGCAGTAAGGATGTCTAGAGCCATGCGGTTCTACAGCACAACCTTCCCGGTCTGGTCTACTTCATCAGTTAAGAGAGACAGGGCCTGGGCTGTATGATTGAGGGCCCGGGCAGTATGCTGTGCCAAGGCAGTAACGTGCCACTCCACAGCAATCATCCCCACGGACAGACTAAGAACAGTCTGTGGGTAAACCCACCAGGGTGTTCATTTCTCCTGCTGATAGCGCCCTTTTACCCTCTCCCAATTGCTGGGGCGCACATCCAAGGTTCTCCGAACGGTAGCCAGGAGATAGGGCCACCCCCGGGTACATCGCCCTGTCTAGTTGGCCGGGAGATAAGGCCATGCATAACTACCACATACCCAGAGACTGCCCATGGGTACACTGTCTGTGGGGATCGTTCCCACATAGGGACAGACATTCTACCAATACTTGGGCTGGGTCACTCACTGGATCTTCTGACACAGCTCCTTGGGTACCCACCCTGCTATCACATCCCCCTTTTGTTGCTCTATGCATAGGGGCACAGACGTGCGGAGCGCAACAGCCTCCCTGGGTAACCACCCATAGCCACCCCAGAGGCTTGGGGTTGCCCGGGGCCGTTTAGGTCCACGTTGTCAGTGCAGCTTCTGGTCCACTGGGCACCTTCTTTGGTCCCACTGAGCATTGGCAGGTCCCCAGGAATGCAATCAGGTCCGGTTTCCTTCTGAAGCAGGGTGGATGTGCCACGGCAAGCCTACTGCCACGATGGTGGGCAGTTCTGTGCACACCCAGCAGTTAGACACATTGGCCACCTCAGCAAAGGTGTGCGTCCAGTCCACAACACTATTTGCCACACTCCATCTATGGGCGAAAGGACAAAGAAGTGATAGGAACTAAGAGAGGCAAATCACATCCTTTGGACAGAACGCAGGCTAGTCACTTTCCTGGGACAAGAGGGTGTCTGCCAACAGGGTCCTTCCCGGCCATTGATACCACACCTTTTCTGCCTGCAGAGGCGCTGCAAGCGCTGGGTCCACATGCAGCAGTACAGGGGAACTCATTTTTGGCCACAAAGAAATCACATGTGTTCCCTTCAGGGCAGAACCAGCATCAGTCCATGGCAGCCTGACAGTTACCCGAGGGGGCCAAGTGCTGGTCACCCACGGGGTGGCATGTAAGTCTCATTGTTCCCCAAGTCCCCAGGGTGCTAAAAGCGCCAGCCACCTGCAGTGAGGGGCTTGTATCTTCCAAGGCCTTTCCCATTCTTTTACCTCCCCCATGTTAAGAAACGTTGGGGCCAGCAAAAGAATGTTTCCATTTCAGCCGTAGCCAGGCTTCAGTAACTCATCAGTAGTTACACTTGGAGCTGTATAGGGGCTGCAATGCAGCAAAGCCTCCATGGGGGCTGGCTCTACCTTTTGAGGTTTTTCATTCAACACCATCAGTACCTGCCACGACTGACTTGCCCAGCCTCGCAACGACGGGGGCTCTACGGCCGTGCGTAGGCCCTGCTTTAAAAGCCCATTATCCTCTCTATCATCCCGGCAGCAACTGGGTTGTAAGGAGTATGGAAGGTCCATTGGATGTCCACAGTGCCAGCCTGCTGTTGGACTTCTTGTCCTGTAAAGTGTGTCCCCTTGTCACTCTCCATGACCAAGGATCAACCATAAAGGGCACAGAGTACCTGCAGGGCCTGAATTGTCCGCCTCTGGTCTACGGCCGCACAGGGCCATGCAAAGAGTAAACCAGTGGCCGTATCAACAGCCAAAAAGGGGCCAAAAAGGCCCCTTTGGTCTTTGGTAATGGGCCAAGTAGTCCACCTGCCATGGGCCCAAGGGTACACGCCCTCTAGCTACTTGCTGCTGTGTGGACACTACTTTCCTTCTATTAGGAAAGGCCTGGGCACACACTGTGCATTCTTGGCATTCCGTCATTATTTCTTGCCATGTGAGGGGTAGCCCCCAGCGCTTGCTCACTGTTCCCATGGTCTGGCTCCCTGCGTGATTTAGGTGTTGACGTAGCCAGTGTGCCACATCTGCAGACAAGGCCCTTTCTAGCCACCTCACGGGTCAGAGTATCAGCCTCGTCATTCCCAGGAGCAGTCAGAGGCATGTGGCTGTGAACATGATACATTGTCACCTCTTTTTCATGGCCCAAGGCCCATAGTTCCTGCCACATGGCCTGCCTCCACACGGGGCGGTTCCCGGCCAACCATTGCTGAGCCCACCACACGGATAACCACAGGGTCAATGCCCAGTACACCGCCCAGCTGTCTGTACAAACAGCTGAGGGCCCTGGTTCACGGGCGATAACCATCCAGACGACCCATAATTCTGCCCACTGGCTGCTTTGGCCGGTGCCAGTATCAAACCAAATAGTATCAGTGCTTGGCTGCACAGCTGTGGCTGTCCACGTGGCAGCTGGCTCTCTACTAGAACCATCAGTATACCAGGCATCCTGCAGGATAGGGGCCTCCCCTCAGCAGAGGGCGTGGGCTCTATCTCTAGAGGAGTCTGTTCCCCCACAGCGAGGAGCTCAACCAGCCCTAACACCTGCTGCAACTCCACATTCAGGGGGCTGGAGCTCACCGAGCTCCTTTGTTCCAGATAAGCCCCCTACTTTGACAAGGTAGGGGTCTGGGCCGTGCCAGACCATGGACGGGTAGCCCATGACCGGAGCCATTCTTGAATGGAGTATGTGGTTCTAAGCTGGACAGGGGCCGTTTGTGTGATAGCCTCACACGCCATCAGGGCAGCATAGGTGGCTGCCAACTGTTTCTCCACTAGAGAATATTGTATTTCTGCTCCTTTCCACAGTTAGGACCAGAACCCAACAGGGGCTCACACCCGGTCGTGCTGCTGCCACAGGCCCCAGCCAAACCCTCTTGGGTAACGTGGATGTCCAATTCATATGGCCGTCCTGGATCAGCCATCTGGAAAGCCTGTGCCTGCTGCACAGCACGCCCAGCAGCCTTGAACGCTTGGTCCGTAGCATCTGTCCACAGGGTTCCCTTCTTTACCACCGTATATAGGGGTCTCAGCACCTGGCCTAAATGAGGGGTAAACATTTACCAGTACCCCAACAGGCCCAGAAATGTTTGCAATTGAGCTACAGTCATTGGCAGGGGGTACACCTGTATCTTGTCAATGATCGCCTCAGGTATCACCCTCATCTTACCTGACGAGACAACCCCTAAGAATTGACAGATAAACCAGGTCCCTGGACTTTGGTGTCATTGGCCACCCAACCACATGTTGCCAGATGCTTCCGCAGGGAATCAGCAGTGTGCTCTAGATCTGCAAGAGTCAGAGGTTAACGTAACATCGTCAGTATAGTGAAATACAAGCACTGCATCACTGTGAGCCCAGGCAGCGAAGTCCTGAGCAATGAGCCCGTGACAAATAGTGGGGCCATGCAGGTTTCCTTGTGGCCACACACAGAAAGTCCACTGTCTGTCATCCCAGGTGAAGGCAAGCTGATCTTGACTCTCAGCAGCAATATCGATGGAAAAGAAGGCATCAACGAGGTCCACAGCATAGTGGTACTGTCCCAATCGGACTGTTAAGCTGATCCATTGTCATGCACCGAGGACACAGCAGCATGCAACAGAGGAGTCACTTTATTTAATTCCCAGTAATCCACTGTCATACGCCACGTGCTGTCAGGCTTCCTCACTGGCCAAACCAAGGAATTATAAGGGCTGTGGGTGGATGGCACGATCCTAACCTCTTCCAACTTTACAACAGTCTGTGTGATCTCCTCATGTCCACCCGAGAGGCAATACTCTCAGGTGGTCACCACACATCGTGGCAGAGGCAACACTTGTGGCAGGTGGTGTGTATGCCCCCCGGACAACAGTCTTAACCACATGCACCCATAGGTGGAACTCGCCCATGGTCATCTGCAGGCACAGTCTTTGCAAGACGTCCACCCCCAGAACATACTCGGGCATAGGAGACACATACACTGTGTACACTTGGGGTGGCAAACGGCCAATGCCAAGGGACAGGGACACTGGATTCACTTTCACGGTATGGCCTCCATAGCCGTCGACATATGCCGGCTTCCCTGGAGACTTATCCGAGTTGCCGTTAATCAGACTGCAATCAGCTCCAGTATCTACCAACGCCAGCACACACTGCACATCGGTGGGAGACCAGCAAATCGCAAGTTCCACATGTGGCCTCCAGTCCTCCAGGGATCCCCCAAGCCGGGCACCTCAGCCTTCCCCCTGGTCAAAGAGGTACACGGGCTCCCTCTCTGAGGGCTGCATAAAGTCCCGGAGGCTCACTTGCCTACTCTGACGGGATTCTTTCCCGTTTCCACAGTCTTTTGGAACTGTTGCTCAGGCTTCAACTGGTGCCACAGCGCCACCATGACAGCATTCGGTTGCCGGTCTGTTTTTGTCTGATCAATGCCTGAGGCTAGCAGGTCAATCCACATTTGCATACATGTGATTCGCTTGGGCCCTTTCTCCGCTGAGCCTGCTCTCTGCTTGGGCGCCACCCGCCGTGCGACATACACGGTTTTCTCCTTCTGTTGACCTTCTACATCCCCCAAAGTGGCCATTGCAGTGGTTACCTCATGTATCCGGTGCCGCACATAAGGTGCCAAAATGGCCACCAAGGACCCAAAAGCATTGGATGGGGCTGAGTGAAGAACCAAGTCCTTCATCCCGGACGTAAAGTGCTTGTCATCAGGCCCCCAGGTATTCAGGTTAAAAATGGCTTGCCGCATTCCCAATTTGTGGATAACTTGGACCAGTTCCGCGTAGGTCTGCCATCGGCTCACAGTCGCCAGGAGCTCCCCAGCATTATCCCACACAGTCCAGGCGGCAGCCGTCACCCACTCCATCATGGAATGATTTCCTTGCCCTTGGCCTAGCTCATGGCTATTCTGGAGCCGCTGCCAAAGGGAAAGATGTAACGTATGGAGGCCAGCTTCTCCATCTTGTCAGGGGCACGGATTATGCTATCCGCCCCCTCATCCCACAGGCGCAGGAGCCAGACCAGTATGGGCTCAGCAGCCGTTGCCTGCACTACTTACACAGGTCCCGCAGTTCCACTGGCGTATAAGGGGTATACGCCGTGAACTCTGTCACGATCGGGGCTCCTTGGGCGACACCTCCTGGACTCAAGGGCTGCTCATGCTTTACCTTTTGCTGCATTACTGGCCAAGAATGGAGGGGGCATGCTTCCTCCACGTGCCCGTCCTCAGCATCCTCCGCCATCTGGCTGCGAGGCGCCCTTGCCAGCTCTTGTTCCAACTGCCACACCTGCACCTCCAGGGCATCCTTCTTGGCTTCGAGTTCCCATATGCAGGCTGCATCCTGCAGGGCAGAATCCATGTTGCGGTGTAATGCTGTCAAAAACAGCCAACTGGCATGCCCCATGCGGGCTGGGCCTTCTCTGGTACCTGTTCCCCTAGGCTATGTAGAGCCATCTCACTGCCAACCTTGGTACCATCCATGGACTCCCACCCTTCCACAGGGGCCCAATTCAACAGGACCTCAGCCACCAGAAACCATATACTAGTGTGTGGCCACATGTCTGTCCCATCAGCCTCAGGAGCCATAGGTCCACTCACCTCAGAATCCTGCCAGCTACACCAAGTATATGCAGGAGTGAAACAGCCAAGCACTGGACCACGGGGCTCGGGGAACTGAAAAAAGGTGTGAACAGCTGATGGTAAGGCAGACGTACTATTTATTCACTCTGGCCAACAGATGGTGGGAGCGCAGCATCTCCCCCTTGGGGCCACTTTTATATGACTACTAGACAAAAGTGGGAGACAGCCAGCAGACAATGTTTACATTATGCAGGTTACATAAGGTGTTTACATACACGGTTGGCGCATGCGCTGCCTGCAGCTGACATGCTGAGTCACATCTGCCTGGAAGCTGCTCTGGTCTGATTGTCCATAGTACCTCCTTTTCCCTTCACCAGGGATGCTGCTAACATCCTACAGTGCACAGGATAGCCTCTCAAGACAAAGAATTATCTAATTCAAAATGTCACTAGTGCCAAGGCTGAGAAACTGTGTCCTAAACCAAACCCTTGGGCCTGCCCAGTGCTGTGTTACTTCCACCCAGGGAAGCTTGTCCTGTGATGGCAGGCCATGAGGAGGCTGAGTTTCTAGAGCTGTGGGCACTTCGACCCACCTTCTGTCCCTTCCTCAAGGAGGTATAAATGCCCCCTGCTTGCCAGTGTTGCCTGCCTGTGGGTCTGCCCTGTAAACAACTCAAGACACTAGATCTAGAAACCCAGCCTTCCCTAGGAGCTTGAGGCAGGACGTGAACAAGACTGCGCTGGGGTCCAGGGGGCGCCATTGCTTACATTCACCCCTGAGTTGGCTGACCTCTAGCGGTGGGTGGGAGGAAGCAACAGCCCAGGGGCTGGCTGATTGTCATCCCTTTTCAAGACTGCCTTGTCACATAGGCAAATCCTGAATAAACATGGTGTGCGTTCCTAATTTTTACTTTCAAGAGAAAAAAGTAAAGATCAGGCAAATGAACTGATCTAAGGATTCTGTGAAAGGAAAGAAAATATACTTCTAGGTCATGATAGAACTGAGTCAACGCTGAAGGCCTGAGCTTGAATGTAATGTGCCTTACTCACAATTTTGTACATGTGTGTTAGGCAAGTTCCAGTAAAAAGAAAGGAAATAGAAAATATTCTACTTTCTAGGGGGAAGGGGTGGGGAAGTTGTGGGTGGTGAAAGCAAAAGTCCCGCGTTATTCCTGGTCACTCGCATCTCTGCGTAAGGGCAACACAGCTTGTAGTCCTTGCTCTGTGACCTTGGGTGTGATATTGTGGCTCTGGCGCCAGGCCAACTGGGTGTGACTCCTTATCAGCTTGTGTCCTTGGGCATGTTACTTAACCTTTCTGTGCCTCCATTTCCTTATCAGTCAATTAGAGATAATAATAGTACTTATGCATAGGGTTGTTGTCAGAACAAAGTGAATAAATATTTATAAGGTGCTTAGAGCAGAGCCCGGCCTTTGTTAATATTGCCTCAATGTCTGTGGATCACTCCTAAGATCTTTTTTTTTAGCTGTAACAGTGAGTCAATGGTCCTTTTTCTGCTGCTATCCACGATCTGATATTATGTAATAATAATGCTGGCCCCAAATGCTGGCCCTGGAGGCCATGCCTCATGCAGAACCAGCAGATAGAGCACCATGAGATCCACTTTGCTTGGCTTTCCAAGCAGCACACATCTTGAAGGGATTTTCATCAACAAGGTTGAAACACAGAATCTAAGACTAAACTGAGCTTTGCTGGAAGTTTAATTCACTGGACTCTGGTCCAGCGGCATCATTTTGCCTGAGATTTTCCTTGGAGAATTTCACTATTCCTACAAGATGGCATGTCACTTTCTCTACTTGTGTTTCTGCTTCTTCCTGTTTCTCTTGGGTGTAGATGAATGCTCTTGTTTTGTTTAGGAGGAAGGCTGATGCTGGAGAAGGTTCTAGAAGGAGTGTGGAGACGGTGAAATCTAACAGCCCCTTTTAGCCCTGGGGAGACGGAGGCCTGGGGAGGTGAGGGAGTTGCTCAAGGACTGGCCAGCCTGGAGTGGCACAAACAGTGCCCTGCGTTCCCAGGCTGGTTGAACTCAGGACCGTACAGAAATGACAGGCTGATGGTGACCTGTCATTGGTCCTGCTCCCTTCCTGGTAAGAAGAAAGGTGGCCCTATGGCAAGCCCTGAGGACAGTATGGGCAGTGGGAAGAAAGTATAGTCTCTTCCCCTTCTCCATCACATTCCACATGGGGATGCTGCCAGGACTGGGGACCGCCAGCTTCCACCCTCACAACCACACAAAACCAGGATCGACCTGGCTCCCTTAGAAACATTTGATGCCTGTCCCTTCCTTTGAAGTCTTCTGGTCTCATAGCCTCCTCTGCTGGTAGGAGGTGACAGGAGTTTGCCAACTGGGAAGGATGACGTACGTCCAGTTTCCACCGGTTGTTCTGATACAATTATTAACAAAGCCCCTTTTACTTTCAAAAGTGCCTCAGTTGGAGGATGACTTCTATGATTCATCCTACATTTAGTGCCTCCTGAAACTTTACAGCTGGAAAGCATACTCAGGTGTGGCCATGGGCGGGGCAGGGCAGGGCTGGAGCCTGTAGGTCTCCACCTGGGTCCGTTGGCAGAGCCAGGCTCTGTTCAGAGAGCCCTGCATGAACCTGGCTGTGGAACAGCACCTGTCGCCCCTTCCCCTTCTTTCCCTGCCCAGCGCCAGCCCACTGGTGCAGCCAGGGGTGCACACGCCCAAGGCAGGTGCAGTGGATTACCCCAGGGCTGGCATCGCAGTGAGGGGGGATGTCAGGCAGGCACCATGTGTTGTTCAGGATGTGATGGCCAAAATTCCACAAGAAGCAGAGAAAAGACTGTGAGCTCTGCCTCAAGGCAGACACGGGGGAGAATCCTGATAGATCTCTGCAGTGCTTGGAGGAAGACCAGAGATAAGGGACACAGCATGTTTCAGATTCGATTGCTCAGCACTTTGGTGGATTTCCTGCGAGGCAGCCTGGATTAACGTCATTACGCCACTAATATTGTTGCATTGCAGATACCATGGCTGAACCTAGAGTGTAAACCTTTGAGATCTTGGTGGGCCCTCATGGGGTCCCTCCATGGGGAGCAGCATAAACCAGCTCCCGTGGCAGTTTTCTGTCTAGCAAGAGGGGGTGCTTAAATGGACACTGGGGCAGTCTCTTTCCAAGTGGAGCATCTAACTGCATGTGTGTAAAGCGAGTCCCTCCCCCCAACGCCCACTTCCATTGCTGGCTTCCACGGGACTAGGAAGCTCTGCGGAGAGAACAGCTTTAAGCGCCTTTTACTCGTTGGACTCACCCAGACCTGTCTGAAGGATAGGCAGTGCTCACAGGAACACACTGCAGGAGGGACAAACAGGAGAGAGGAGAGGGTTTGGGACAGAACTCCCCAGGAGGGAGAGAAGAATCAAGCAAGCTTCTCCAAATCCATCACCAAGGCAGAGGAACTGGGACCAAATGATTATTTTTCCCAGCTAGATAGACTGTAGCACTGCCCTCAACTCTAAGTAGTTAATGAGTATTTTTGTTCAAGTCTTACCTCTACCCTCCTCCCCAGCTAGACCCAAGCTCCCTGAGGGCTAGACCCTGTCTTTTTCATCACACAATCTCCCTCACCAAGTGCAGTGTCTGGTACCCTGTAGGTAACGATGGGCACCCCGGCATAGCTGGACAGTCTCCAGTGTGGAAGAAAACTGACACCTGTCACCTGCCTCCCTGGCCAGGTGTATGGGCTCCAGCAGAGCAGTGGTAGGGGAGTGAATTGAAAGGACTGGGGTCCCACTGGCTAGGCACAAGACAAGGGCGTGTCTGGCGGCCATGACAGCATGCTGTCGTGAAGAGATTGACGAGCCCTCCAGACGGCCAATTGCAGACAGCCGAGGGGACCCTGTGCGGGCCAGGGGAGGAGTTGCCCTTTGGGGAACCGTCAGCTCTTAGTGCAACCACACTGTCTAGACCAGCTGCAGGGGACAACCAAGACTGGAGATGAGCAGGAATATTAGGGTCGAGGACTCTGAAAAGGATGAGGTTTCCTCTAGCCAGACATCAAGATGTACATGTCTGTGTAATATGTAAAGTGAATTAATGTAATATGCAATGTGTTAATCATGTAATATGGAGGGTATTATTTGTGTGATATGCAATGTGCATCACTGAGATGTGTAATGTGTGGGATAGAAGATAGGATAATGTGTGATGTGTTATTAATGCAATGTGTAATGTGCTATTAATGTAGTACAAAATGTATTAATGTAATATGTAATGTGTTATCAATGTAAAGTGTAATGTATCTCAATGTAATGTGCACTGTTAATGAAATATGTAATATGTAATGCAAATTAAAATAATGTGTAAAATATATTAATAACAGAATATGTAACATGTAAAGTGTAATAACATAACAGATAATGTGTATTGCTGTAATATGAGTGTGTTATTAACAGGATGTAGAACGTAAGTTGGATGTAGTTAGAGTTAAATGGCTGTGAGGACATGGTACACCCCCGGATGACCAGTCCTGGTCCAGGTCTTTTCTCAAAGGCTGAGTGGGGACAAAGTCACAGGAACAGGGTCTCAGGGAAAGACCTGGACTTTCCATAGCCAAAGGGAAAGTCCACAGGAACTGAAACGTGAGCCAACCACACACACACACACACACACACCCACATGCACACACACACACACAACACTGTATTTTCAAGGAACAATAACTTGCAACACACTCTGCCCTCTAACTCTTTGATAAAGAATTATTTTTAAAGGCTTTCAAATAATGAATACTTTAAAGGATCTTTCAAAAGACTAGACCTTCCAGCTGTCTTCCAAGAACACAGGGAGGACATAGATAGACAGACAGATGAGAGATAGACAGATAGATAGATAAGGTGATAGATAGATAGGTGATAGATAGATAGATGATAGATAGATAGGCAATAGATAGATAGATGATTGACTGAAAGACAGATGATAGATTTACTATTTACGTGTCTGTTATACGCAGTGTGTGTCCTATGCTTTCTCTTCACTAGGGTTCTCAACCTCAGCACTACTGACATATGGGGGCAGATAACTCAGTTGTGGGGGCTGTTCTGTGCCTTATAGGATGTGTAGCACCATCTCTGGCCTCTACCCACTAGATGCCAGTAGCACCCCTCCAGCTGTCACAACCAAAAGAAATCTCTAGACATTTTGCCAAATGTCCCCTGTCAAGTGTGAAATCACAGCCAGCTGAGAAGCCCGGCTCTACACGCTCAGGGAGAGCACAGCAACAAGTTTAGGAGCACAGACCCCAGAGCTAGATGGCCTTGGTTCAAATCCTGACTCCCCACACAGTAGCTTGGCAAATTGACCTCTCTGTGCCTTGATGTACTCATCTGTAAAATGGGGGTGATATCAGCTCCGACACCATGCGTCTGTTCTGAGAACTAGATGAGCTAAGATGTGTATAGCATTTGCTACAGATCTGGCATAAAGTAAGAGCTTAGCTCTTGTTATTCTAAATCCCCAAAGAAACAGAATGGAAAGGAAAGGCAAGGGAGTTCTGCCCCCATAAATAAGTGAGAATAAAGAGCACGAGGATGAGAAAGTCTGAACATGTACTTTGATTCTTAGCCAGAAAGCCCTGGTGTCTGTACTCCGGTGGAGTGCACGTGAAATGACATCTTCCTCGAATTAGAATCAGATTTATGAAAACAAAGTATTTCAAGAACAAGAGGGTGCTTATCAGACGATAGATGTGTAATGCTTGGCAAATAGCTGATTCAGTTTATGTTAAATCTTTTGATCATTTTTTATAATTACTGACATGAGGTTTTTCCAGGGTCTATCTTTACACAGACCTTCCCTCGTCGCCCTCTGGCCAAAAGTCTCATTACCCTATGCTGATTGACAGTCAGCAGAGTCAAACAATTGAAAAGAACCATACGCAGCCACAGGATGGCTTCACCATTTTATGTTCACTGGAAAATTCTGATAATCTAAGAATGTGGGTTCAGTTTCAAGATCACAGCTTTCTTCTTCTAATTGTTGCATTCTCATGGGATTGCAAGGGACTAGCACAGCGTTCAGTGGACCCTGAGTGACATGGAAAGTACCCACCAGCCTGAGAGGATGACTGGAGAGTCATAGAATTCAGGTGTCCGTGAGATGCTCAGAGGTCCCCTCGGTGCTAATGTGACTTAATCAGCTCCACCCCAGTGACAGCCTGAAGAGGACAGAGCTGCCCAGCAGCTGCCCTGCCATTAGGGAGGCTGAGGTGACAAAAGAGTAAAGGATTGGCTTCCCTAAGTGGAACTTTAGTTTTTCAGCAGGTACAAAGTTACAGCACTTTCATGATAAGAGCAAGCACGATGTCGCAGCCTGCAGAGTTCACGCAGGCGTCCGTGTGTGTGTATGTGTGTGTGCGATTTAAAAAAAGATCCAAGTTTCCCAATTAGTGGTAAGAGGTTTGACTTTTCCTCGAATATACAATTCCTGGGAAGAATGAGGAGCTCATCGAAGGTCAGTGTCACCATCTGGGCTCCAAGTGACTTGGCAAGTAAAACATACAAACATTGCTGGTCTTTAATACAATCGATCGCTTTTGGCATGCAGATGAAAATAAGTTAAAAGGAGCTAAATTTTATAAGTGCTGGTAAATCTGTGGATGATCAACTTTGAAACCTTTGTGGCTCCTTTCTTTCCATTTTCACCTTTGTCATATTCTGCATCCCATGTTTTTGGAAAGGGGACCAGATGGAAACCAGGCTGCAGCTGTCAGGCAGGTGAGAAACAGATGGCCCTGGAGGGAAAGAAACTAGAGAGCAGGCGGGTGAGGACCCCCGGCCTGCTGAGCAGCCTGTGGTTCAGGTGCCAGGGCCCAGGTGGGCTCCAGAGGACTGTCCCAACACTTTGTCCCTGCTGCAATCGTCAAGGACAGGGCACACGTCATCTTTAGCTAAGGAGAAGCATGACAGAGTGATGGGAAAGAAAGGCCTGAAAGATAGAGTGGGCCTTCTAGCCCCCAGCACGGCCTCCAGGGGAATAAAGGTGAATCCACCTGTCCTCCTAAAGCCTTTGAACCTGCAAGACAGTAAGTCCTCGGCATGCCCTTTCCAGCTACTTATTGTCCATCTATTGGCTTCTGTCCATTCTGCAAAGAGAAATGGGGTCCGCATCTCTACTCACAAATTCCTCCAGACTCAGTCTAGAAGTGCATGCACAGGCAGAGCAAGGCAAAGAGCAAAGGCGCCACCACGCTTCTCAGTAGCCTAAGCTAATCATGATGGCTCCTCAAGAGGAGAACTCATGGCCCAGACAGCGAACGTCGCAGAGCAACACGATGGGTCCCCAACAAAGTCTTCTGGATTTGATATCATCACTTATCAATATCCCATCAGGAAGAATGGGCTCTGATAGAACTAAATTAGGACGTCGCCTCTCAGGAAAAATATTTCTGAAATGCAAAACTGAACCTCAATTCCTCTCGCTCTGCCAGGTTTCCTTCCCTCTTTATTAAGGGGCCAGATGCTCAGTGATTTGGACAAAGCGGCTCAGAAATAGTCTCATCATGCTAGACCTGTTAAATGTCATTTCCCTCAGCCTCGGACAGAGCAAAAGATGCTTTCAACAACTAAGGGAGGCAGGATTCTCAGCTTAGAGAGCATCGCTAGCAAGGATGAGGCAGGAGATCAGAGTCAAAAGGAGAAGAAAAGTAGAAGCAGACGGAAGACAAAAAAGAAAAGTAGAGAAGTGAACAGAGGGGACACTGGAGGTGGCTGTGGGGTCACAGACAAAGGGGTTGCTCCCAACACCATCTACTTGTAGGGAGCAGCCTTGGACTCTGAAAACCTTTGTCCCAATACCAGCTCTGTTTCTTTTTTTTTTTTTTGTGCTGGGAAAGATTCACCCTGAGCTGACATCTGTTGCCAATCTTCCTCTTCTTCTCCCCAAGCCCCAGTACATAGTCGTGTATTTGAGTTGTGGGTTCTTCTAGTTCTTCTCTGTGAGCTGCCACCACAGCATGGCTACTGACAGACAAACGGTGTGGTTCCATGGCCAGGAACCGAACCCAGGCCTCCAAAGCAGAGTGCGATGAACTTTAACCACTAGGCCATCAGGGCTGGCTCCCACCTCTGTTACTTCTTAATCATGGGATCTTTGGTGAATTATTTAGTCTCTCTAGGCCCCAGTTTTTGCCACACAGCCTTATTAGGGTGACAGGGTATGTCACGAAAGTCCCAAGAATGTGGCAGGCATACTATGCCTGTCGACTTGCAGTTAACAGCTATTGCAATGGCCACATTGTGCTACGCCCATCCTGGGTTGTCAATATTATCACGTTCTGAACTGGCCCCTAAACGCAAGAGAAAAAAATCTAAATTGGTTAATATAGCCTCTTGCCTTTAAAACAAGTCTATTTTTAAAAATTCTAAGAACAAGGCTTTCAGCTGTAGGGGTTTTTATTTCATGTATAATTTGTAAACTGTGGCCAAAGTAAGATAATGAATTGTTCTAAATGGATAGATCCTCAAATTGTTAAGTACAAAGAAGGAGGAAGAAGAGAAGAAGAAAAGGAGGAGGAGGAGGAGGGAAAGAGGAGGAAGAGGAGGAGATGCAGACAAAGAAGAAGAAAGAATAAGAGGAAGGGAAACAAGGGCAGCAGTAAACTTGGGTCAATTATATTGCCCTCAGACCCATTAAATCTAGAGAGAGCTGTGCAGAGATGCCCAAAGGAGGAAGGTCATTTGAGAGATGAAGAACCAGATAAGAGCCAGATGGTGAGCTTCCTCATTGTTACTCATCCGGGGAGCGCTGTCTGCATGGGTGAGGCAGAGACCAAGCGGATGAGTGAGCAAGGAAACAATCTGCCCAATAAGCTGGTGCAGACGTGGAAAAGGCTAGCCCAGCGCTTCCAGTGCATGCCCTGGGAACACATCAATCCTTCCAGGGGTTCTACCAGGAAAGATTCTGGACAACTGTGTTTGGGAAATGCCGCAAACAGTATTCCCCTCTTACAGAGTCAGAGCGCTGATCAGCACAGAAAGGCACCGAGAAGTCCTGAGGCTAAAAAAGGTACTGTCTTGTCTGTTATCCCTGAGCAACTGGGATTCCCTGGTCACCTTTTGGGAATCGGTGGATGAGCAACAATGCAGAAAGATAACACCTCACCTTTGTATACAAAAAGGGCTTACCTGTTATAAGTTTAGTTAGTCTTCCTTGTCATCCTATGAAGGAGGTTTTATGGCCCCTACACCTCCTATCTGACAGATAGAGAAGCTGAAGTTCAAACGTTGAAGTGACTTGTCAAGATGGCTCAGGAGGAGGAGAGGCGGTGCTAAGGCCCCCATCTCCTGACACTTTCCCCTGGTCACAGGGCGTGTACAGGTTAACACAAAGAGCAGAAATGCCTCTGTTCCTGAGAGCTCCATTTACTCTCTTATTCATTTAGCCAAGACACACTTGTTCTTGCACGTTAGGAGACTGGGCCAGGCTCTGACACCCCAGAGATTATCAAGGACCATCCAGTTTCTCCATGGGAAATGTCTAGAGGGCATTCGTGGACAAGACTTTGATTCTGCCCTCCAAGCCTTAACTTATTTCATTGGCTTCCTCAGAATTACAATCTAGCAAAATAATATTTTGTAAATATGGACTTTTAGGTAGTGCATGGAAGAGTCATTCAAGAAATATATATTTTTTTTGTTGTTAAATGATATATACCATATATTTCAAGAACTAAGTGCAATTTACTTATATTAGTTTTGGTGCAAATTATTTGCATTGATTGGGTTGGTGCCAGAACCAAGGGCCGGTGTATATACTAGATGAACTCACTCAGTCTTTACAATAATCCCATAAGGAAATTTAGTAAATCTGTCTTGTAGATGGGAGAACTCAGGCTGAGAGGATATTAACACGTGCTACACAGTTACTCAGTAGGCAGTCAGAATTTGATCCAGATCTGCCTGGTTTCAAATCCTGAACTTTTCTCGCCCCACCATGAGCCATTCTCCCAGGACTGGCTATGTCATTTTGGGGGCCCAGGGCGAAATGAAAATGTAGGACCCCTTGTTCAAAAAGTAGCATGAATTTCAAGATGGCGAAAGCAGAGCCTTAGACCAAACACAGGGCCCTTCTGAATGCGAGTCCTTGTACAGTTGTACAGATCGCACACTGATGAAGTCAGCCCTGCAGCCAACCACATCACACACCTGAAGTAAGTTCCTTTCCTTAGTGAGTGTAGGCATTACCTGCGGGGGGAAGACTTACCCCTAGAATACCTTCCAGAAGGCAGATGCTTTAGGGCTCGCTCACAATTTTGCAAATCTGTGATGGATTTCTTCTCAATAAGAATTAAATTTGAGCATGGAGTGGATGCAGGAAAAGAAGTGTTCTTAGAGACGTAGCTTTAGAGGAAGGCCCGCAAAGTGCCGATGCGCCAAGGCGCTGAGCGCGCGGAGGGTGATTTGCTTGTCAGTTTTTGCTGACAGGTTAGGGGCTTGTCCAGTGAAGTACCTCCTGGTTGCTTTGCTGCTTGGAGACCAGAGAAGGTGGCTAAGGGGAAGACGACCTGAGTCCAAAGTTCCTCTAGAAGCGGTTTCCAGAAGCAAAAACGGACACAGGATGTTTGAGAACCTATTTCCAATGTAAAGCGCCACTTCTATTTCCTTACCAGATCATTGGAATTATCCTGCTTTAATCTGTCTGAGCTCCCCTTGAGTTCCAGTGGCATTTTCCTGGAGAAGTCATTCAACATGGAAATGGTGTCAGAGGCACCATATCCTTCGCGCCCTGTGTCTTTGCTCACTCGATGCTGCCCAAGGGGTGCATGGCAGCCCCTCCACCCCGCACCCCCTCTGGCTCCTTGGAACTGTTGCCTCTTGCAATTGAGATGCCGCCCAATGGAATCGCAGCCCTACAATGCTGGTCCGCAGCTCTGAGCCCTCTGGCGCACCAACTGGAGAGTCACAAACCAAAGGAAGGCCCCCCCGGCAGAGGGTGCGGACACCGTGTGATTCTGGGGCAGTGAAGAGTCTCAGGGCGAACAGTTCTGGTCATTCTGGGCTTTGCTGTTGGGTTGGACCTTTCACAGCAATAAGACCTTTCAAACATTCTTCTAGAAGGTGGCAACTTCCTGTGACAAACATCATAGGGAGACATCCTTAAACGCATTCCCAATCAGTGGAGACAGGATTATTACTATCTTCTAGAACAGTGGTGCTTAAATTTTAGGAATATAAAATTGTGCATGAATTTGTTGCATGTACCTGAGCGGTACATCAAGAGTGCAATGGAGAAGCTATGAGCTAGGGCCCAGGACCTGGAGTCGTGACCACCATCAGGCCGAATTCTGAAGCAGGGCATGCCTGGCCACATTGGAGAAGTTTGAGCGATGCCTAACAAAGCCCACAGATTCCTTTTCCCCACCAACGCGGGAGAGTATCAATTCTTCCCCTCTGGGAAACAACTGTCAGTCTTGGCCATACTCTGTGCCCTGGGCTAAGCAGGTAAATTCTCCACACCTCTCCCTACCCTCCCTCTTGCCTGGGTTCCAGAAGCCCATTGCATCTCGGATATCTCAGGAACATTTCAGTAACTGCGTCCACGGCGAGCCAGGTTTAAAGGGCTAAGAAAACATAGGGCTTCAGATTGAAAGATCCGATACATAAGAAGTCTGGAACATTTTAAGGTCGAGACCCTTCTTTCTTCCACATATCTCTTCCACACACTAAGAATATTGTCTATTTCAACTGGAGTATAAATATAGAAGAAAAAAGACTGAAAGTAAAAGGGGTTGAATTAAAAAAAAAAAAGTGTGTGCACCCACGGTAGCTGGTGAGTCACACAGGAGAGATATAAAAAACTTGGTTCAAACGACATGAAAGTGTAGCCACCTTGCCCAGCAGAAGTCATGGGCCCCTTTCTTCCTCAACCATCCCCAAACTTTGCTCCAAAAACATGCATTAGTTGTGTGATTTCCATCACAGAGCGATGGACTAAGCCTTCCAAGTTCAACCTTCTTTTCCATGTGGTTGGTGCCCCCTAGTGGCCGAGAGGATCTTCCCTCATCCGGGAAGTGGATGGTCTCAGCAGCGGAGCCAATCCACTCACTCTGTCTCTTGAATTCGGGTTTTCGAGGTGTGCCCTCGATTGCCTGTGAGACCACCAGGGACTGAGGGCTGATTGGGAGTGAAAGCAACTTCACTGGCTTGTGGGCATACTACGTGCTAAGCATCTCCCATGGATTGTCTCATTAAATCCTTAGAAATCCACGAGAGCGGTACCGTTGAGTACCCCAGTGTGCTGGAAAGATGTCCAGAAGGGAAGAGATGGGAAAGAGCCGGGTGCTGTGAGCGCATCGCGGGGACTGGGCTTCTGCGGGTGCCCCTGTATCAATCAGCGCACTTGGCAAGTTTCCCCCTTTGCCAAAGGCTCCTGATGCTTTCCCACTTCTTTCCTGAAAGAGCTGCGGACTTCCCCAGAGAACATGTGCAGCGGAGAACGCTCAGAGCTCGGTTTCCCTCGGGATAAACGCTGGCAGCATTTTGTTTTCAGCACCTGCGGACTTGATAATCAGGGTTGTTTTTCCCTCCTTCTAAAAAAAATCCGCCCGTAGAGAGACTTTTCTCCGTTTTTTTTCCTTCCCACATTGCTGGTCACATACAATGAGTTATTCCTGATATCCCTATGGTAACCCCTTTGATGGCCTATGTGTACATGGAAATTGATTTTCACACTGAAACCTACAGGTGGGGCAGGCCCATGTATCATTGGATTTCAACCATTGATTTATGATTAGGGCACACTGGGAATCTGATAAGATGCTTCACTTGACCCACCCTGATAGAAGGGGTGAGGACCAAGATGTTTCATTCAATTAGTGTAGAAACTGGAGAATAAGTAGCTGGAGAGGCTTAAACAGTGAGAACTAAGTCCAAATGGCAAATGGTGCATAAAACTATGGGGTTTGCTCTAGAGTCATCCTAAATCTACTTTCATAAGTAAGTTTTAGTTTCAGAAGGAAAACGCTGGAAAGTGAGCCAGTGTCATTATATATATATATATATATATATATATATATATGTTGGTGAGGAAGATTGTCCCTGAGCTAACATCTGTGCCAATCTTCTTCTACATTGCATGTGGGACGCCACTCCAGCATGGCTTGATGAGCAGTGTGTAGGTCTATGCCCGGGATTCAAACCCGCGAACCCCAGGCCAAAGAAGCAGAGTGCAGGAACTTAACCACTACACCACTGGGCTGGCCCCCAGCATCATTATGTTTTGATGGGACAGGCATATTTGAGGCTGAGGACATCCTGGTACTGGTTGTGCTGAGCTGTGCCTTGGAGGGCACCAAGTGGAGCTGGCTGAGTCTACCTACTCCAGGATGGGTGGAGGCCACATAGGCTGAGAGCACGTAGGCAACACCTGCCCCAGAGTCCCCAGGAGCAGCCACAGGATACGTGTCCCACCTCGGGAAGTCACAGAGAAATCAGACACATCCGGGAAGCTGTCGCTCCTTTCAGCAGCACAGGGCATAACTCTGCTATGAGTTCTAGTTCTAGACAGGTAGAACTGTCTAGAAAGATGATGGCATTCCAACACAGACTGACCTGCTTGAAAAGCTATGGTTTGGCTTCACAGGAGGCCAGAGCCAAACTAGGGTTTAATGCTAAGGAGGCAATGAGGGGTGTTTTCTACTGTGTGTCGCAGGGCAGGAAAACCTGCATCTGAAGGATTCATCTTTCATTCAGTTATATTTGTGAGAGCCCAGTGGCTGTTGGGCTTTTAGAGGCGGCCAAGCTCATCCCACACCTGGAATGAGGCAAGGCAATGCAAGCCATGCTAAGACCCCAAACTGGAGGAGATCTCGCTGATTGACCCACGCCAAACAAAAGTCCATACAGATCCGTAAACCACAGACAGAGCCAGTGTCAGAAACGAGACCAATGACCAACAGTGAGACATCAACAAACCCACCACAACCGCTGGTGGACTCATTAGATAGAACCCAAACTCACAACTGTATTTTCTAAATCTCTGGACGTGGAATAAAACTGCAACATTAAAACAGTCCTAGAACTGAGCAGGGCAGCACTGTGAGCTCCCTTGGAATTAGTGCCCGGGGTCGGGAAGCTCAGCGTATTGTGCCCCAAAGATCCTCAAGTTCAGCAAGACATCCTCAGAGCACAGTAGCTGAGTAGCCGCAAGAATCGAAACTGTGTTCATTATGGAGGACGAGCCTTTCCCTAAAGGGAGCAGAATGCTGTTCCGGAGCTCCGTGCGCTGGGGATTGACGGACTCCAGCTTGTTTTAATGCTATTTAACAGGTGTGCGGGGTTCATTCTCTGTAGAGATTATCCTTCCTCCCCCTGAAGCATTTTTCCTCTCCTTTCTCTGAGCCTGCATCTGTATTTCTCTGGATTGCTCAACCACTCTTCTCCCTTCCAAAATTTTAAGCTTCCAGAAAATCCCATCCTTCAAGAAGCCCGAAGAATTACGATTGTTTGGCAACACAAAATGCCACAGGGTGAGGACTCATTCTCCACTGCTTTACAGAAAACAAGAAAGGACGAACGTTGATCACCTTCTTGCTGAGCTCTCCCACAGGCTGTACAACCATCCTTTCTTTTCAAGTCACTGCTTGTTCACCAACTTGCCCAGAGGATGCTGCCACGTAACATGAAATGGGCTGGTGAATCACGAGTGTGAGCCCCGGGGGGGATTCCTTCCCGGAATGATAGAAAATGGAATCAAAGGATGCTATACCACAGGGATGAAGATTCCCGAGGACGCGATAGTTATAATGAGATTATCTCTGAAGTCCTGACAGAAGTACTTAAGCCATTCTTTCAAGCTTACCTCAAGTGTCAACTTCAACCTTCTTAATCCTAGAAGCATTTCTCAACCACTGTCTCCCCACCCTGGTGTCCCAGTTTTCTTAAGAGCATGTAAAGCAGAAATGTTTCTGGAAACCAAGAAATAGATTGTCACTACATAGCTGCAAAATTATTGCAGTTTCTTACAATCTGTCTTGGTAGGCAATATGGCCAATACTGTCTTTGTTTAAATAAGATGATGCAAATCAGATGCAGAATTATTAAGCTTTTGAAAATGTCTAGCACACATGAAAGATATTTTTACAGTGAGATACTATAAGAATTTTTATTGATGGCAGCTTTGCAATTATGTGTGTGTTCACTAAGCATGGAAACAAATGAGAGCTAAGAATAAAGAGTTCCGAGGGAACTGCCTCAGAACGAACTGGAAGGCTCATACTGGGCTGAAACTTTAAGTCTTGGCATGGACAGCTTCATTATTCCAGAAGAACTTCCTTGATTTCCAAGGTGTGTCTGAAAAACAAAACAACGTTTCTTTAAAGCAAATGATTCCTTGATCCACCGATGTAGGCAAGCAAGTCATTATGTTACCCCACTCAAGAACCTATTGTCTGTTACCCATTAAGGGGATTCTTCTTGCCCACTGGGTGAAAGCCACGCCTTTTACTCAGGTCCCCCAACTGTCTCCCCCCTGCCCCAGCTATCTCAATTCTTTTGATATTTCCTATATGCCATGCCGATTCCTTGATTCCTTGCTCTGCATCGTTAAGCCATACTTTCTTCTCCCTGAAGAATGCTCACCTGTCACTTCTTTGCAAATTCATGTCCTTAACCTTCTTTAAGATCTGAGAGAAAAGAGATTTCAAAAAGTATTCCTCTGTCTTCCCCTTCATAATTTTACAATGTGTTCTTTACTTATTGCCTGCAGCACTTATAGAAATAATTTATAAAATAAAATATTGAGCTTGTTTACATTTTATTGCAAATTGTTCCTCAATTTTTGCATATCTGTGGATTTTAACTGTCTAGTAATTTCTTTGAAAGCCAAGTCTGTGTCATCTGTTAAAAAATCACAATGTCACGTATAATCTGGAATCAGAATACAGACTCCTATCATACTGATCATGACCTGCCAATTAATTTGACTCTTGATTGCGCCATTCTAAAGTTGATTTCCATGATGGTTCGTCGTTCTCATCAACACACAAACACGCTTTAATATGGTCTTTCCTTAAAAATTCCTTCCCAGGCTTTGCATCACCTCCAACGGCTAGGCTATTTCTCTGCTGTCTTTATATTACATCACAACTTCTCCAAAGGATTGTGTAAATTCACTCTTTGCTTTCTCACTGCGCATTCTCCCTCCAACCTGTCCTATTCAGGATTTTGGAAGCTACTCTGGTTAAGGTCACCTACAACTTCCATCTGACCAAATCCAATGCTGAATTTTCATACTCCACCTTATTAAAGCTCTTGTCAGTATTTGACACAGATATGTTCCCTCTTCCACTTAACTGTCAGAGGACCACGCTCTCTGGATTGTTTCCCCAGCTTCTCAGTCTCATTGGCTGGTATCTGCTCTTCTTCCTGACATCTAAGCATCCTGTTTTCTTGACTAGAAACTTAAGCCATTCCTTGCAGCTTACTTCAGGTTCCAACTTCAACTCTCAGAATGCTAGAAGCATTTCTCATTTTCTAGGCCTACATAGCTTTCTCTCTATACTTTCCCATGGTTTCTTCCTCCAGCTCATTTAGATGCTCAAAAATGGCTTCCTCAGATATGACTTTCCAGACCAGCCCATCTAAAATAGCTCCTCACACCACTCCTTTCCTTTACCCTGTTGATTTTTCTTCATAATGCCTATCACTATCTGAAATTTTCTTGTTTATTTATCAAATTTCTTTGGGATTATCTACGTCCTCTACTGGAATGTTCACTCCAAGGGGGCTTGGTCAGCAAGTTCACCGCTCTACTCCACTGCTTAGGACTGCACCTAGCACATAGTGGGCATTCTATCAAAGGGGATTGAATTGCTCCTCTCTTCAGAGAACTTGAGTTTCCAAGAGGCACAGTTAGCTAATTTTCTTAGGAGATTCTCTCCCTTAGCTAGCTATAATCATAAGACCCTAGCAAACTCAAAAGGAAAATTCTAAAATTGCAAGGTTATTGAGGGCACAGAGCACTTACCTAATATATACCTAAACTCTTAATGGGGATTCAGCTGAAAATCAAGAAAACCCATTTTAAGTGTTCCTGAGAAGCATTTTCTCTGTGCATGGGTTTTAAAATGCTATTTATAATACCATGGTGTGTCCATATGTAACATTCTTAAATTGATAGACACAGCCCACATTTTCCTGGGAGGAGTCCACCTAATGGATCAACCCTTGATAAGCGACTATATATCGTGTGTCAAGATCAATGCTGCCCACTACACGTGTAATGGGCAATGGAAAGTCAGTGGAGAACAGAGAGCAATGGAAAATTACAAGTTAAGAAATACAGTGATCTAAAGGCCAATAAAACTTATTTGACTGCCAATTTTCTGCCTCGGTGGAATTATTTCTGAGGAACCAAAATCAGGGGAGATTTGAAAGGCATTGAGCAAGAAGCTCAGAATGAAATGCATGAGGCATGACCTCCAAGAGCTAGTAAATAATGGCATATTTGCATCTTAACTATTCCCCACCACCAACAATGGTGTAATTGCTTCCATATGAAAGCTCCTTTGTATCAGCCCAAGATGCTAAACTCTGTCTTTTTGCTTGGATACTGATGATCTCATAGCTCAGGGCTGTAACTATTGGAGGAGCGGTACCATGTTACCTCTGCTAAGCAGGGCGGAGAAGATGCTTCCTGCAGAAAGCAGCTGTCCAATGTTGAAAGATGTCCTTTGCCCTGAGCAAGGAAGTGAAGTGAAGTTGACCACAGAATACGTAATATTAATTAAATGTGTATATACATGAAGACATATGAATACATATAAATGTGTAGTATTAAAAATAATAACTGTGGAAGTTATTAATTCTGTTCTCAAATATTTCGTTTTTCCCCCTTCCAGGCACACAGGTGATTTTTTCCCTGCTTCCCTTAAGGGCCCACTAACCATTTAAGTATTTCCAGCCAACAAGTTCCAAGCAAAAGTGATGTCTTCATCACTGCAGCATAACCAGGTCTAGCCTAACTGAGACAAGCTCTACTGGGTGCTAGACACTTTGTTAAGCACTTTATTGTATTAACTCATTATTTCTCATGGTAATCCTATCAGGTAGGTACCTCTATTATCTCCACGTTACAGATGAGGAAACTGAGACCTAGAGGGGTTAAGTAGGTCGCCAAAAAAGCTACCAAGTGGCAGAGCTCAAATTTAAACCTATGGAGTCTGACTCCAGCACCTATACTCTCAACCACTCCCGTGATGAGAAGGCCTTTGCCTGTGTAAGGAAAAGTCTCATCTGATGAATGGAATTGCATTAGTCAGGGTTCTCCAGAGAAACAGAACCAAAAGGATATCTCTCCATATCTATATCTATATCTATATTGGTATACATATATAGATATAAATACATATATATCTATATCCATATAGGTAGATATAGATAGATATACATATATAGACAGAGACAGAGGCAGAGAGAGAGACAAATAGACAGATAGACAGAGAGACAGGGAGAGAGAGAAAGAGGTTATAAGGAATTGCCTAACAAGATTATGAAAACCAGCAAGTACAAATCTGCAGTGTGGAGACCCAGGAGACCAAGGGTGCAGAAGAAGTCTGAAAGCAGTCTGCTAGAGAGTTCCCTCTTGCTCAGAGAGACTGGTTGATTTGTTCTAGTTGGGTCTTCAACTGATCGGATGAGGCCCACCCATCTCATGAAAGGCAATCTGCTTTACCCAAAGTTCACGGATTTAAACATTAATCTCATCCAAAAATGCCCTCTAAGTTGACAAGTACAATAAACCCTCCAGGAACGTAGGTCTTAGAGAGGTTGGTTCAGTAGCCCAGGGTTGTGTGGTGGAGCCAACACCAGAGCTCAGATCCTCTGGTTTCCCAGTCAGCATGACCACAACACACTGCCTCCCTGTGAAGCCATGAGGAGCATCTGCATCCCCCAAGGGAAGGGGTAAGGAGAGAGCTAAGACCCCCTGTTCTTGCAGCACTGCTGTCACCTGGCAAGGGCATAAAAGAACTTCAGCTGCTTCTTGTGAATTCTTTGGTAGGTTGATGCTTCCAGTAAAAGTTTTTATAAATAGCAATGTTCTCTGATTTACTGTCTAGGTGGATGGTGACACAGGGACCACAAAAGAAGGCTTAAAATCAGTAAGGTATATTACTTCCCCGTGCCAGATCCCTTTTGTTTATGAGAACTGTAGTTTGATGCCCTCAGTTGAGAAAGCCTGGATCTAGCCCATGATGAGGAGCGGGAGACAGACACCTTCGGCCTCATCTGAAAATTGTGTTTTAATTGCTTCTTTTATCTTAGGAGCTCCTTGGCTTCTTGATTCTTCTTGCCCCCCTTGCCTCATGTCGCACTAGTGAAATTACCAAAGCAGGTGTCAAATGTTGCACTTGGTATAGCATTGACAGTCAACTCAGGTGGTCAGAAATATATATTTTACTCAAGGCTAAAGGCACTGTTTCATCATCTAGACATGGAAGATATGTGTATAGACATAAGCTGGACAGGAGAAGCCTCAGGGCAGATTCTGTGTGTGCAGAGATGATGTCACCAGGCTGTCTGTGAGCACTGAGGGGTTCAAGAAATTTATCCAAAGTCAACCATTTTCTTCTGTAAGACCCCTAGTGTCACATTACTCATATGCCAATAGCTACAAAATGGAGCACTTCCTAGGTGCAAAACACCACTGAGCATTTTCCAAGCATTGATTATTTCTTCTCATACGTCCCTGAGGTTGGTATGATTATGCCCAGTTTACAGACGTGGCATCCGAGATGCCGAGAGGTGAAGTTACTAGCTCACTGTCGCTCCACCGATAGGCACTGGAGCCAGAAACTGAACCTCACATCATCTAGATTAGGGGGAGCAGACGTTTCTGTAAAGGGCCAGCTAGCAAATATTTTAGGCTTTGTGGGCAATACTTCTCTATTGCAGCTACTCAGGTCTGTTGTTGTAGCAAGAACACAGCCGTAGAAAAGACGTACATGGACGAGCGTGGCTGTGAGCCAGTAAGACTTTTATGGACAAGACTTTTTTTGTGCATCATGCAAAACAAGCAGCTGGCTGGATTTGACTGTTGGGCTGTAGTTTGCCAACCCCTGATCAAGACCATCACAGGCTCTGGCTTGAGAGAGTTGCGGGATGAGTCAAGAATCGTCAGTGAAACATGTTACTTCTATTACCATAACATGAAGCTGGAATTAAGTAAAGACTGGGGAGAAGGACCTTATCTCCACTTACAAGTGGATTTAAGCAGCAGAGAACAGGCAGCCCAGATGTTGGGGTGTGCATATGGAACAAAGTGACGTTGACTTTGACCTCAAGTTCTATTTAAGGGTATTTGTGCTGGGAGTAGAAAGCAGAGCAGTGAGGAAAGTGCTAGCACCATTCAGAATGTACAAGTGGGATGGTGCCCTGGAGAAGAGTCAATGTTCTTTCTGGTTTTTTTTTCTTTTTTTCTCTGTTCTAGCAATACTGATGTCGGAATATCACCTTGCTTTTGCAAAGAGAGTAGAGCAAATTTGAGATGCTGGAAGAGCTCAAAAGGCAGGTGTGGCTGCCTGTGGGTGAGCAGGGGCAGCTCCACTTTCTGGGGAAAGGGGTCTAATCAGACAATTGGGTTTTGAGGGTCTGGGATCCCTGGCAGCAGTAGGGGGTACAGTCTTAGGAGGAGGGGGCAGGCGGAGACTCATTCTCATGGTGAGCTGAGCAGTAAAGGCTGAGACCCTTGGAGTCAGATCATGGCACCCCACTAGCTGAGCTTACCTCTGAGTGAGTGTCATCCACCCTTGAAGAAGCACAATGGCCTGGGCAGGAACTGTGGTCAGCAGCTGCCCAGCGGTCCTTCAGGTGGACGAGACCAGGGCTCCACCTGAGCCTTGTGGCTGTGAGCACGAACCCAAGCCCAGCACTGTGTGCGGAGTTTGATGAAACCTGGCCCATTTGGACCACATCAACCCTCCAGGTTCCTGGACAATTTGAGGAGGAGAGGATCTCCAGGGGGAGATATTGGACTTTCAGTTAAGATGGACCTTGAAGGGTGAATCTATTTTCAGTTGGGAAAGAAAATGAAAGAGAAGCGATGTGTTTGCAGCCAATCTTTTGGAAGCCTTCACTGGGTTGTGTAAAGACTAAGTGAGATCCTGGGGTGGAGACTTCATCACAAGATCTGACATGCCCTGGGGGCTAAAAGCTATTCGCTTGCATGCTGCTCACTCCAACATTCTCCTGCCCATTAAGGAAGAGACAGCCTCACTGGGCTGATACAGACTCACTCCTTGGGTCTCTGCATTTACAAAGGCTGGCCCCCGTTTTCTGGGCCTCCTGTAGCTGTAGACCTGAGCTGGCTGGTTGCCGAGTCTGTTCACCATGCTGGTCTCTCTCCTCTTCCCTGTCCCTTAGCACCCCTTCTTAGAACAGCAGACTCCTCACCTTTGAGCCTGGACATCTTGGTGCCGTAAGTCCTCAGCTCCCAGGACTCTCAGATTCCCAGCGGGGTCAAGAAAGCAGTTGGAGGTCCAGTTCAAGGACTAGTTACCCAAGAGCAGGTGGACTGGGTTGGGGCACTAGTGGAGTGAGCCCCCAATGCGGGGCCCAAGGAACTCAAGCCTGCACTGTGTCTCATTGACGCTCGTTCTGTTTATGACGTTAGGAAACTAACAGAGAAGAGATAATCAAAAGTAACATGCATTTGAAACTTTGTAAAGTTGCTTATCACCTCTACCTGATTACAAAGAAGCATCATCATGATTACATACAATCTCTGCCACATTTTCTTTCTGTCTCCAGTGTCATTTACTCACAAGTCTCCGTCTTCGAGACGTGTGCTTGCAGCTGTGATGAATGGGGCTGTCTCTGCAAGCTGCACGCACACTTTTGCATTGTCTCGTTGTCATCATTCTTCAAGGACTTATTGTCTTCTCTTAACAAAGAAGAGGACACTGCCCCCAAGAGGTGACTCTTCAGACCAGGCAGCGGTCCTGGGGGTCTCTCGTCAGCCTGGTCTTCCAGGTCTGTATTAGCATGTCTTTCTAGTCTGATGCTTTTAAATTTGGGACCTTGCTGGCCTGGAGAGATTGCCCTTCCCGGGGTGAAACAATTCCTAGACTAAATGATTCACCTGCCAGCACACCTTCCATATGTAAACCAGCCAATCCAGAGTCCATACCCAAACGACTTTCTTTATGGGGCTTTCGCACTGCAAGCCACTATCCCCCTGCCTAAATTACTCTGGGGCCAAGTACCAGACCACTAGGGATGGCCCCTACACGCCAGAGACTGCTTAAGTATTCAAACTAGCTCCCCTCTGCCTGCTTACCCTGCCTCTTCTGTTTCCTCCCACAAAACCGCAACAAAGGCTCTTGCCCACATTTTCCTCCCTCGCTCTCTGCCTCCTGACTCACCCTGGTGCTTCTCCGTGTGGGCCTGTGTGGTGTGACATGCCCCCCTCCCCCCCATCTCTTGGGAACCATAAGTAAGTAACAAGCTACCTTTCGGCACACATCTCCTGATCTGTTGGATCCACCATATCTAATAATAATAAAACCTACCTTTTAAAACAGTCCCATCCCCATAATTTCTGCAGATCCTTAAAATGACACAAACCTTCAGCATTAAAGATTTTCTAGCACAAGTGTGTTAAAGAAATGGGATAGAGAGTGAGGCACTGGCTTTAGAATCAGATTCTGGGGATTTGAATTTGACTTCTGCCCCTTCTGCTGCTGGAGAGCTAGGTGATTACTGGACCTCTCTGTGCTGTCATCTCCTCATCTTCAGAATAGAAGCTCAACTAGTACCCACGTCAAAGGACTGAAAAAATACATCAAAAGTGTATCATAGGGGCTGGCACGGTGGTGTAGTGGTTGGGTTCACGTGCTCTGTTTCAGTGGCCTAGGGTTCTTGGCTTTGGATCCCAGGGACTAACCTATATACTGCTTGTCAAGCCATGCTGTGACAGCATCCCACATACAAAGTAGAGGAAGATTAGCACAGATGTTAGCTCAGGGCCAATCTTCCTCACTGAAAAAAAAAAGTGTGTGTCATACAACGGACTTTCAAAACTATTATTGTTGTTGGGACTATTATTCTTTCTCAATATTTGGGTGCCTGGATTTTTTTTTTAACCAGTAAGCCAAATCTTATCTGAATGAAGATTGCCATTTTCCCCTTTACTCAACTATTCTTTAAACATTTGATTTGCATTAGAAAGGGCACAGAGCTTCTCATTACTCATTAGGGTTTCAAAACCGTTGGGTCAGAACTTGACAAGGATCTAAAACAGTGTTTCCCAAATTTGAAAGCTAGGGTACCCAAGAACACCCCTACAGAATCTAGTTTGAGAAATACTACATTCAAAATTAAACACTGTCAGTTGAGGTCAATGCTTCCTGCTGACAGAATCATAAACCCTAACACAAATGGGGGCCCTGAAACATCATGGAAATGCACTGGGCTGTTATCCAATAATCTATAATAGGAATATAAATATATAAAGGTAGATAGAATCTAAATGAAACCACAAGAGAAAAATCTTCTCAAAGAGAGATCCTCATGGATCCCCAAGGATGAAGTCATCAAGTAATTCAGATCACTTTGTAGGTTCCAAGAAATCCAAGGTGAAGCCTTTTTTATAAGTAGACCCTTTTTTTTCTGGATGCACAGCTTTTATTAAAGTCAGTTTCCTGGACTAAAGAGTTTGTCCAGCCCCCAGATTGCAAAACCTCATGTCTCTGGCATGACAAGTTACCAAATCAATAGTGAGAAAGGATTTGGTTGTCCCCTCAGTGAGATCACCAGTGTCACTTTCATGGATGTGTGACCTGTGCAGCACCCAGGGCTCTGTACTCAGAAGGGCCTCATGCTTGGTTTAATTCTCTACTGTCTTGAATGTCTTACTATGTTCTGAACAACGTGCCCACATTTATATTATGCACTGGGCCCCTCGAACAGTGTGGCCAATCCTGGAGACCTTCATTTACTGGCTCGTGGATAAAGAGCATGACCCAGGTCAACAGCCACCCTGGAGGTTGCCTAGAGAATTGGGCAGCGCCATCGTGGCACCCTGACAGGAGCTGGCTGTTCAGAGAACCACTCCCTAGAAATGTAATGAGCACATTTAAGTCATTAAAAATTTAGCACATATCAGTTTAGAAAAGATGAACCATCCTAATTCAATTGAAAATCCCAGAACAAAAGGAGAATGAAAGGCGTGCATTTCTTTTTCAAACCCTACCAGCTGGCTGTTCTTTCTTGTTTATCTTGGCATCTGATTCTTTATTTGGTAGCAAATTAATCTGGGTAGTGATCCCTATCGTAGGTCCTCTGAGTGGTTTAAAGAGCTGATTTTATTACGAGAGGCTAACTCTTTGATGCCTGCAGCCTGTTGGAAGAATCTAGAGCTGGCAAGCAGCAATGGCTACCGGTTCTATACAAGGTCAATGGTCCAGAGAACTAACGTCTTGTGTCTAAACAAACAACCTAGGTGAGTCCAGCCCAAAACTTTTCCTCATTGTCTTTGGCGTTGAAAATAGTGAACTGGATCACTCTGGCAGTCATGAATCAGGCTGGGAACAGATGCAGAGATGAACTTTTCTTTACACTTTCCCATCTCTTTTTAGGGTCTCTGTTTTCTTCTTGTGCGCTATCTTTAACCGCCAGGTCCTCATTTCCTCAGATAATGCTGTTGGCTCTCTGCTGCGCCCTTCTGCCCTTCCTCGGTGGGGTACCTGACTACCCTTCCAGTCTCCTGCTTGCCAAGTCTTGCACACTGCAACCTCAGGGCTCTGACCTCAGCCACTTATCCCTGGAAAACATTAGGCAAATAGCACAGCTGGTGACATTGCCACGGGTATGAGAGAACGTTTGCATTTCATAAAAGAGGAGACTCCTAGATATGTAACTGGAGTCCACAGAGAATGCTCCCACATGCAGACGTTTGAGGTATACTTCAACAGGCGACAAAGACAAGATCTGGGAGTAAGATGGGCTTGGAGAAAGTCTGTAGAGATTTACTTTATATTTTGTTTAAATGTTGTTTTGAAAATTTATATTGTCAGAAGAGAAGATTGTTTCTTTAGCTGGGGCAGTCTCCGTACATCTTCTTGCAAGCATTTACTAGCAATCGAGATGAACTGGTGACAGGTCACCAGGGGGTCTAGCTTCCCATAAACTATCTCACTGGTGTTGGTATACTCGTCCACTGATGTCTTATTTAAAATAAAAATAAGGAAATTAAAACTTTTTATTAAGTTAGGCAATAAGAAACATCAAAGAATAAAGAAGGCTATTCCCAAATCAAGTATTTAAAGGAGGTCAGCATCAAAATATAGTTCAGACAGTCAAGACAAATTCTAAAAGACTTTGAAGTGCAGTAAGACAACTGAGTGGCCTGTCCGGTGCATCTGTCTGGCTGGCTCTGCCCTTCATTGCCTTTGAGCTGTTTTATAACTCTGTAAGTTGTGGAAAACTGACTGTAATACAGTTGATGCTGTCTGTAGAAACTCAAAGGAATTGTATCCAGTGGAGATGCAGGTTATTATTGCTCTGGGAATATTAACCAATTTTGCTTTTATTTGTGCGTTCATTTTGCCATCTCTGATTTCCTCTGTGTGTGTGTGTGTGCGTATTGAATTTTTCTTTGAACTGATTGTAATATCTTAGTGGCTCCCTCACTCATTAGTGAGTTAAATGAGCTAAATCTTTAACATGTGTTTGTTTAATATTATCTGAGAGTCGTTATTTTATCCTTTAAAAAAATGAACTTGTGACAAGATTCTATTCGGTAACCTGAGATGGTCGTGATAAAGGCTTGACGTCTTTTAAAGCTGGTTTTGAATTGTTCAAACTTATCTGGAACCTTTGTACTTCAAGTTCAAAGTCTTACTAAAGGATAAGCGTTGTTTTAGATGTCTCTGATGCCAAAGACCCTGAATTTCTTCATCTGCAGCCAGAGAGGGACAACTTCACAGTAGTTTTGTATGTTTATTTGTTTTATATTTTCTTTATTTTTGTTTTTGGTGGATCTTCTTTATCAGATGAAAAGTCCCCATCTGGTTTTAGTTGACTTCTCGTTTTTATGAGGAATGACTATTGAATTTTATTGCTTTTTCAGCATTTGTTGAGGCAATAATATGGTGTTCCTACATTACTTTATTAATGTAGTGGATTGCATTAATAGATTTTTCCCGTGTCTAGGCAGACCTCATTCCTGGGTCATAATGTATTTGATTTTTTACATTCAATTTACTAATGTTTTATTTAGGATTGTTTACATTTACGTTTATAAAGAGAGGTTAATCTATGTTTTTTGTGCTGTCAAGTTTTGATATCTAGGTTGGACTAGCCTCACAGAATGAGTTGAGGACCTTTTCTGATTTTATCTAAGCTTAGAATGAGTTTGTATATAATGTTTTAACAGTGGTTTATTCAAATTTTCTATTTCTTTTTGAGTCAATTTTGTAAAATAATAGTTGCTAGAAAATTGTCTAATCTAAGATTCAAATTTCTTGGCATTGTGTTCTCTTGTGATATTAAAATATATACTAGATCCTATAGTTATACGTCCTTTTCATTCTTAACATTATTTTTTATGTCCTATCTATTATTTTTTCTGGGATAATATCACTCAGGGTTTGTCCAGTTTATTAAACTTTTCAAAAAACTAGCTTTTCAGTTTTCTTGATATTTTGTCTTCTTTATTTTCAATTGTCTTCTTTCATTAATCTGAAGCTGTCTTTTGTATCTTGTCCATGACATAGAGTAAAAGAGAATAGTTCTGGGCACCTTAAAATGTTTTCTACTTGAAAAACGTCATTATGCAACATGATATAAGCTCAAGGTCAACAAATATTTAAAAAAGGATTCTTTTCATTTTGATTATATTAGAGTACAGTTTGATGAAAATTATACATTCAGCAAGGGATGGGTTCAATAAGGCATAGATTATGTTGGAAATGTCACACGCAGCAAGGTAAATAGTAAAAGCAGGTGGGTATTATATGAAACCACGAACACATAGTGATTCTGACAATATAAATACTTGTTTTCCAAATTCGTTGACTCAACATTCACACCGCAAGTATTTATGGAGCACTCTCAGGATACGGGAGGTTCGCTGGTAAATAATACCAAATAGTCCCTGCCTTCCTCAAGGTTGCATTTTAGTAAGAGAGACAGACAATAAATAAGAAAATAAAAAATGTGCAATGTAATTTCAGATTGCGATAGGTGCTTCGAAGAAAATATATCAGGATGAAAGGATAAGGGATAAGTTGTTTTAAATTTTCTCCTTGTGTTGATGGATATTTAGTAATGAATATACTTTTGTATGTTTTATGGACTTTTAGAGCATCCTCGGCAGGGCCAATGAATAAAGTAGGATGGAGAAGACAACTGGAATCATTATAAAGGCATATGAATTTTTTATAGACTGGGTTAACTTTATAAGACCAATAGTTATCCCCACTTGATTTTAAGACAAGAAAACAAAATAAATATCTTTACTAAAGAGCAGCCTACTTTATCTACTCTGTAAAATATATGGAGAGTTTCAGCTAAATAGCTGAAGGTATTATGAGTTAAAGCCATGGAAATATAATCATCATTGGTGTGATGGCGATTTCAATGGTCATGTGATGTTGCCATCCATTGCACGTGTCTCCATCCCGCCCATGTGAACAAAAGCTTGTGTGTCTTCAGTTTACTATGCATGGAGCATTGTTCAGCACAGTCTCATCTAGTCTCCCCAGCCACCCTGCCAATGAGAGTTCTCATTCCTATTACTCCATTTCAGGGATGGGGACGCAGAGGCTCAGAGCCTTAGCCAAGGCCGACAGCTGCAGGTAGGGGCCTGGCGGGGTTTGTCCTCTGGCAGTGGGAGGCAGAACCTGAGCTCCTGCTATAGTCCTGCACTACCTCCCCATCCTCTCAATTTCTAGAAAAAATAAACATGTTTTTCTTCATGGAATTTATTCTTGGCAAGTTACCGCAAGCGTGAATAGCAGGAGGAGATTCTCTGAAGGTTTGCCAAGAGCGGGTGGAGAATTCTAAAGAATCGTCTTTGCCAGAGCACTCTAAATTAAGTAAAGCTTAATTGCTCCATTTACGTCTTTGTTCAGAGGCCTCAGAAGAAGGGCATGGGCGTTAGGCTGCACTAGACCTGGGGGTCCCAGTCTGCTTTTACTAGAAACAGCCTAGATTTACCTACCTAACTTCTCTCCTCCCTACCCACTTGTCTTCTTTACTTTTTTCTGATTACTTCGGAAAGATGTTTTCTGAAGGCAGTGGTGGGTCGGTGGATGTGCTAATTAAACAGATAATACACAAAATTCACCCTTCTACTTAAACTTTATCCTTTTGGATGTGAACCCATGAATATGAGTGCATGGTTTCAAAATACACTTTCCCTAAATTCTCCACTTTTCCTTGAGGGATGTTAAGCCAGATCTCAAGTGACAAAGCAAAGCTGGAAGCAAAAGGAGTTAGTATAGTTTAGTATAGTTAAATAAATGAAACCAGCCTTTTGAAAATTATGTGGGTAATTTAAGAAGTTTCCTCCTATTGTGACTTGACTATTCAATCAGCTGTCCCAATTATTTCACAAACTTGTTTGCAAATGTCCCATCTCTGATGAACTATTATCACCTCTTCGTGATCTCGACTCAAACATAGTAGCAGGAAAACCAAACTGACATCCACATTGGAAGTAAGAAAGTGAAACACATTATAGAAATCATGCATTTTTATGTGAGTTATAAATTTTAACAACTACATTGAGCTCAAAGTATAACAAGAATACCTCCTCTAAACCATCCAGGCAGATGAAATGCAAGGAAGAAAAGGACTAAAAATTAAGAGAGAGGCATTGTCTTGCCAACAAAACATTGTCCTGTCTTCCACAAGTCATATAACCTCCATATTTCTCAGTTTAGGTCATATTCCTCTCAAAGGAAGGGAGATGGTAAATATTTATTGAGTGAATAAGTACAAGGATGGATGGATAGATGGCGGATGGATGGATGGATGGAAGAATGGATAGATACATGAATGGATGGATAGATGGAAGAATGGATGGGTAAATAGATGGATGGATAATGGATGATGGATGGAAGGATGGATGGGTGGATAGATGGATGGACTAAAAATAGATGAATGAATGAGTTAATCATTTAGAATGAACAATTTACACTTTTTTAATTTCTCTATCCTGTACACCTCTAAAGTTCTGAATGGATTTTCTGAGTATCTACCTGAACGCTGATTGTGAACTACACATACAAATAAAGAGAAAACATTCTATACCTTACGGGAATCGATAGTCCAAATGAAGAGACAAGTTAAACTGCATGAACCAAACTATAAAAATGGAAATCGAGTGAAAAATTATAGGACATAGACTTTGAGTAGCTGTAGGCATTCAAGAAATGGTGAATTCTGTCCTCCAATTCAACATGCTTGCCGCTCTACTCCTGATCCAGTGTAAGTGGGCCGGACCCTTCAAACGGAAGGAGAGTGAAGACCAGAACAAGACTGGCAGTGAAGCTCAGGCCTTTGGGTGTCATTCAGTGAAATACACATTGATCCACTGTCTGCTGTCCTAACAAATGTTCAGCCTTGATGCTTGTGATGGTTAGTTTTACACGTCAACTTGGCAAAGCTATAGTGCACGGTTATTTAATCAAATACTGATCTAAGTGTTGCTATGAAGATATTTTTTAGACACAGTTAACATCTATAATCACTTTATTTTAAGTAAAGGAGATTATCCTTTATAAATACGGATGGGTCTCACCCAATCAGTTGAAGGCCTAAAGGGCAACAACTGAGGTTTCCCAAAGAAGAAATTCTGCCTCAAGACTGCATCATTAACTCCTGCCTGAGTTTCCAGCCCCCCAACCTGACCTACACACTTTGGACTTGCTATCCCCCACATTGCATGAACCAGCCCCTTAAAATAAACCTCTTTAAAAATTTTAAAAATAAAATGTAAAAAATATCTTTCTAGCTATCTGTCCATCTATCTATCCATCTACCTATCATCTGTCTATCTGTCTACCTATCCTTCATCTATCTATCTCTTATTGTCTCTGTTTCTCTAGAGAACTCTGACTGACACAGTGCCTCCTTTCCATATAAATAGGTTTCCCGCTGGTGCCGGATACAGGCATGTATCTGTGTATCTAGGTGTCTGTTGTGGCTTGATTTTTATGACAATTTTTATGCACATTTTCCGGACAGTATGGGAAGTTTGGTGATGATCTGACAGGGTTCTGAAATTAGGCAGAGTGGGGAAAATGATTGGAAAGGAGCCCACATGCACGGTCTCTTGGGGATGTTTTCTGGTCTCTAACGAACACAGTATTTGGCAAACTGACAAATTCTCCCAACCTGCCTGAGTTCTTGGTGTGATTATGTTTACAGGAAATGAGGAGGCACATGCCCCCTCCAGCTCTTTCCACTCTGCTGTTTCCAGGCGGTAATCAAAGCTTTCCAATATCAGGGACTTAAACACTTGAAAGATTTTCCTAAGAGAAGGCAAGAAATGGAAAGCATATCAATTTTAATTAAAAAGAAGGACCTCATTACAAAAGTGAATAAAATATGCTCCTGATAATTATCAATTCAAAAGAGCAAAAATGGTAATTTCCAGCTAGGAAATAAGTACCAGTTAGGCCGCTTATTTAATCCATCAAATTTTAATTTCCTTCTCCCTTATATAATTGAAGAATAGCTGCCAGATTTGGATTCAGAGATCTGCATCCTTCTGCTTGGAAAGGAGGGGGCTGTCTTCTTAACTGTCACAAAAGCAATTAAAGCCTCTGAACTGGGCTTTCTCAGATAGATTTTCCTACTTTCCACTTACTCATCCTGCCAAAATAAGGAGGTTCATTAACCTCACACTGTTAGGAAACGAAGCTTATCACCAAGAAGTCTGGACCGTGTTCCTTCTGTGTACTGTGAGTGAGGGATCGTTTTTCCTAAGGTAAGTGCTATTCCAGGAGCCCACGGAATCAGATGTCATCCGACTTCTTTCTTCTTTTAACCATCCCGGTGTAGCTCAGTTTCCCCACCCAGGATGCGAGAGGCTTAATGACGTGCCGTGGTCTCTAACCAATGATGTCCCATGGCATAGCAATCGAATGTTGCCAAATAATGGGCATGATGTTTGGATTTATTTTCCTACAGTGTGGTATTAGACACTTTAAGGCTTCTTCCCAGGGGAGGGTGAGGCCGGAGGGGAAGTAGATGTGGGATTCCCTAACATCTCTCTGGTTTACTATGCTGAAATACAATAGAATTATCCTGGAAAATCATTTTAAGTAGCCAGTAGCCAGGCTTCCCAGATCCTCTAACATTTCATAGCTGTGTCTTTTTTTAACATTTGCATGATCTTTTCAGCTATTGAGATAATCAATAACAGCCTATTTGAACCCCGTCCAGCTTTGGAGATGTTTGAAATGAAAATATGCTTTTTTTTTCTTTTCTTCCTCCATTTTCCTTTTCCTTGCTTCCAGGTGGTAGCAGCCTTCAGCGTAAAACCTGGCCACCGTTTGAGCTTCTTCAGTGAAAGATTAATCAGAGTCCCCACAAAGTGCCAGCCAGGCAGACAGAAAGGGAGCATTTCAGGCAATGAAGCATAAAGTGTCAGCCAACCTACCTCAGAGTGTCAAAGGAAAAAGTCACGCTTCCCTGGACACAATTCTCTGTTCTGCCCAAATGAGAATGCGAAATTCTTCTGAAATTAACTTTCAGGTCATGACATCTCAGCTGTTCTGGACAAAATGGGGTGCAAAGGTTAACTGTGGGTTATCATCAAGGAGAAATATAATTTCTTTCTCTTTAGAGCTGTGCTGCTCCATCGCAGCACTTCTGGCATTTGAGGCTAGATGATTTTTTGGTGTGGAGGACTGTCCTGTGTGTTAGGGGGTGTTTAGCAGCACCCCTGATTTTTATCCCCGAGATGGCAGTAGGGCCCTTCCCAGTTGTGACTATCAAAAATGTCCCCAGACTCTGCCAAATGTCCCCTGGAAGGGGGGATGTGGGTCAAAATCAACCCTGGGTTAGGACCACTGGCCTAGAATAATGTGGCCTTAAGTTGAATAAATGTGAAAGACATGGAATAGATAAAGTTAGAAATATACTATTCACATCTCCAAATATTCCTTTGTTGCTCCTTTCTAACGTATTTGCAAATAAATGGTTATACTTATAACTATTACAAAAGTCATTCTGAAATATGGTAGTATTGATAGCACTTGCCTCTGAAACAAAGACATAAAGTGTGAATTCTTTGGCTAACAGCACACAGGATGAGTGTGTTTGCTTTACTTCTTAGGAAAATAAGAAGGAATTGGTTTCAGTAAAATAAGCATAAAATAAAATTGATCGCCCATAAAAATAAATGAACTGTCTCATGTTGCCTGTTTTCTATATATTCTACATAGAGTTATGCATGATTATCAATTAATTGATTCCTCTTGAAGGATGAAATGTCCATCTTCCTCTCCCCTCACACTTCTCTGGCTATAATATTATGTGGGTACTGCTAGCTGTTCCTAACTGCAGCCAAAATTAAGAATTTTTTCTATCCATGTCTAGATGGTTCTCTCTGGAATATATGGTTGCTTGTGAGATTTTAATGATGTTCAATAAAGAGAGTTGCTACACCAGCAAGGAAATGTTCTGACTTCCTAAACCATCACAGACCACCAGCAACTGGCTACACACAGTTATGTTTTAAACTTTTAAAAATTTTTCTGTGGATTTATAAAAATTCAGTTGCCCATCCTTCTCATCTGCAGAACTTGGGGTTTTATGAGCCTACACTGGGGAAGGCATTCACAAGCACGGGGGTGGGTATCATTCCAATAAGAAAAGGTAAACAGATTTTCAAACCTCCCCTCTAAATTTCCATTCCAGCACCCCCCCCAACACACACACACACACACACACTAACACACTTATGTCATCTGTTTTCTGAGAAGGCACTGTGAACAAGGACAGGTGCACTTATTACTGTTACATTCAGAGTATCATTCCCCAGAATCCTGGGACCACAGTTCCTGTCTGACTATGTCGTCAAATTCTTTCTGGGCACAAGTGAAAGGATAGATCTGTCCTGCTGAGATCTAGCATCTCCCAACATGTGTCCTAGACAGAATGTCAGGCAGACACCTGAGCCACACAGGGACACTGCCAACATCACACCTGGCCTTCATTTCCTCCCAACACCAAGGTCATGACCGCAGCCCAGCTATCTGGTGAGTCTGGTGCAGGTGAAGCCTGGGGAGGCCCCATGTGCCTGGGAATTGAGCCAGAGGTGTCCCACATTCCATCTTCCTGACATGGCTCTAGGCCAAAAGAGCAGCTTCCTAGCCTAATGGGACTGGAAGAGACTAAAATTTGTCAGGTCAAATGCTTTGTGTTAGTGGGAAAAGAACTGAGACTGAGGATGTTTCAAAGAACTTGCTTGATGTCCTGGAGTCAACAAAGCCAGAGTGATGATTGCCTTGAGAACCAAGACAAGTTGAATAATCTGAGTTGATTGAGCATCTTCTTTGTACAAGGCACCATTCGGAGACCTCCTAGGCATCCAAATAAGTATAAATTATGAACTCTGTCCAAGGAGCTCACAATGACCCTGAAAAAATTAACTAAGAAGAATAGATGCAAAGAGACCAAGACAATAATGGAAGCTATCACTCAGGAAGTGCTCAATCGTGCCAAATAGAATTATATGTGTGTCATTACGTTTTGTTCATTGGAGCTAGTTCGGAGGTGCTTGGGAAAAAAATATAATGGATAAAATTAGATTTAAACTGGACTTTGAAGGATGAGCAGGTTTTGAGCAGATGCAGAGGGAAAAAGAGAGAAATCCAGACAAGTAAACAGCAAGGTAGGGCCAGGTGAAGTAAATAACCTGGTATGCTGATGTGGAAGGATAGACATGATAAGGAAGAATACTTGTCATAGAGCAGAATGTCTTGGGTTCAAAGTCTACCACTGGACTTGACCAGCTCAGCAACTTGGCCCCACAGAGCCTCAGCTCCCTCACTGTAAGTGCAGGTGGTGGTCCAGCTCATGCAGTAACAGAGAGGATTCAATGAGATGGTGTGTATGTCACCCAGATGGCAGCAATAGCCTCTCTATGCTTTGAGTCCCCCACTTCATGTCTGGGGGAAGTTCTGTGGTCACCCCAAGATTTCTGAGAGTATCCAGTGGTTTAAATGATCATCATCTCTTTCCAGTCTCAGAATCCCCCTCTCCAAATTCTTATCTGCCCTGCCACGACTAAGTTCTCTTTGCTTGGCAGTGACCCATCCTTGAAAGCAATCTGCAGGATGCCACAGTGATCAATGATAGGAGAGGATGCGGTGTTTGGAGGTAAGAAGAACTACTTAAGAGTTGTTGAGCTGACTGGGTCTACTGCTTTTCTAGGCCTGCCTTAACAAAGCACAATAAACTGGGCGGCTTGAAACAACAGAGATGTATTCTCTCACAGTTCTGGAGGCTGGAAGTCCTAAATGAAGGGACCACAGCGTCGTTTCCTTCTGGAGGCTCTGAGGGACAACCTGTTCCATGCTTCTCTCCTAGCTTCTGGTGGCTGCTGGCAATTGCTGGCATTTCTTGGTTTGTAGACCCAACATCACTCCAATCTCAGCTTCTATCATCACACGACCTTCTCCATGTGTCCAAATTTCCCTGTTCTTATAAAGACACTGTCATTGGATTCGAGCCTACCCTAATCCTGTATGACTTCATCTTAACTTCATTACATTGACAAAGACCGTATTTCCAAATAAGGTCCCAGTCACAAGTATGGAGGGTTAGGACTTGAACATATTTTTTTAGTGGAAACAATTCAACCCTTAACCCTGGGTGTGACCTGATGAAAGTCTGGAGTAAGGGCTGTCAGTGGGAAAGGAAAGATGGGGAGAGATGAAAAGGTGTTCTGAGGACAGAATCGATTGGTTCTTTTGAAGTGGCTTTGAGTGATGGGAAGGAGAAAATGATGTAGATTGTGAGCCTTGGGTGTTTCCAAATGAGAAAAAAAAACCTCCTTATTACGGGGCAAGTGCTCAATAGTTTTTGTAGCAGGCGATGTATTAGCATGTAAGCTCCATGAGTAGAGGCACCATATTGTCTTGTATCCATCCTCAGTATGAGGCTTTCAATTAAATGTGGGCAGAAGAGAGTAGGAGAGTGTGGGGAAAGGGAGAACCACGTGAGGTTACAGAGGGAAGGAGAGAGAAAGGATGGGAGTTAGGTAGGAATTTAGAAGGGGAAACCATTTCTGGAGAGAGTAAGTCTTCAATGTTAATAACACTTAACATGCATTCTTGATTCTCAAGAATCAACTGGAAATATGTTACTAGATCTCAGACAGTATCTCATATTCATTCAGCATTTGGAATACAAATAAATGAAATAAGCAACATCAGAGCTCAGGACTGGAGGTGGAACGGTAACAACTAGTTTGGGAGCCCTTTGTCTGAAACGTCAGCCTCTCTCCTATCCTGGAGAAGGATGAAATAAGATCCTCACTCCCAAAGGACCCCTGGGACATTCCTACCATGAGGCTTGCCCTGACTCATGTTTACACAGAGTGTGACAAATCAGGTAAAATGAACTTGAGCTATGGGGACTTTGAAGAAGCCCCTGCAGATCCAACATGTCATATGGATGCTGTGAAGAGACCCGATTCATTACTCTACCTCCTCAAATCCAACAAACGTAGGTGATAAAGTCACTGTGAGTTATCTATTTTTTATTGTCTCAGATGAAATTGAGCTGCAAAGATACTTAGAGATTTCAGATTTTAATTGTGACGAATTACATTCAGACTCATGAAACAGCGAAACAACATCAGAGGCCAAGTTAGAGGAAGGTGGAGCTGCATTTCACAAAAGTGAATTTACTCACCACAGTCACACTTTGTGTCTGCGAGCAGCATCATATTACTGGCAAAGACACGTGTGTGGGAGTGTTGGGGAGCCTTAACCAAGCCCACCGAAGGAGTGAGGGGGCTTCCCTTGTAGTTCCTGAAGACAGAGTGCGGCTTGCTCATTTTCTTTCCTACAAAAATACAAACTGAAGCAATGAGACCAGACGGTCTATGCAGCGTTCTCCCCTGGAGGGCACCAGAGTGCAGACCAACAGCCCTACCCACAGGGGGAGCCACCCAAATCCGGAGCAGGCAGGAAGGCGACTTGGACCTCCCATTTCACCATCATTCTGGAGGTCTAGAATCAACACTCTCCCTGGCATGGGAGCTGCAACTTTTTAGAAAAGATCAAAAATTTGTGGAGGCTCAGGCCAGTTGACCAATATTCAGCAAATGAAAAATATGCATCTTTTGAAGGCTTTATATGCAAAACGCTGTGGATAATTGTGGGCAATCAAATATAGATGAAATCTTCTCTCGAGAAACTCAAAGTCTGGTAAGAAAATAAAATATGTACACACATACTAAGTGGTAGGTACCATAGATGAGCACAAATTACGGGTTGTAGAAGGGCCCATCTGTTATCTCCTGTCTCACCCTCACCTTTTTGAGCCTTGAACTCATTCTGAGCCATGACATGTAACAGGGAAGTCAGGAGGGAGCTTACTTCCTAGTTAACATATGGGGAAAAAGCATCATCTCTAAAGAAAGCACGGTAACACTGGACTTGCAGATGGTTTGTAATTTTTTTAAGGTTTTGCTGTACCCATTCACCTAGAACAGGTCCTAGTACATAGCGGTCCTCATAAATACTGGTTGAAATGAATTAAATTGTTCTCTAAAATATTCAAGGGGAAAGGAGTTTTTCATCTGGAAGTATAAGACACAGTTGTAAAATCCAGTTGTCATCCCCTCAAAGTTGAAGATATTTAGCAGAGTTCATTCAATTTGATATTTTACAAATGTCTCTATTCCTGGAAGAACGAATGATGTGAACGCTTTTTCCAGTTTGATGAAGACTGCCATGATGGATTTGTTACCATGTATAAGAATGCTCTATATTTAAAAATTAAACAAACAAAAACCAGAAAACAACAAGTTTTGGCAAAGATAGGGTGAAATTGAAACCCTTGTGCGCTGTTGATAGGAATGTAAAATGGCTCAGCTGCTACGGAAAACAGCATGGTAGCTCCTCAAAAATTAAACATATAATTATCACACGATCCAGGATTTCGCGTCTGGATATATACCCAAAAGAATTGGAAGTAGGGTCTTGAAAAGATATTTGTGCACCCATGTTCATGGCAGCATTATTCACAATAGCCAAAAGACGGAAATAACCCAAATGTTTGTCAACGGATGAATGGATAAACCAAATGTGGTATATATATTCAGCCTTACAAAGGAAGGAAATCCTGACCCATGCTACAAGATCGGATGAACCTTGAAGACGTTATGCTAAGTGAAATAAAGACAAGTACTGTATGATTTCACTTATGTGAGGCACTTGGAGTAGTCAAATTCACAGCAACAGAAAGTAGAATGGTGGTTACCAGGGACTTGGGAGTGGGAGAAAGTAGGGAGTATGGGTTTAATGGGTGCAGAGTTTCAGTTTAGGAAGATGGAAAAGTTCTCCATCAGGAGGATGTTTGCACAACAATGTGAAGGTAGATAATGCCAGTAAACTGTACACTTAGCAAGAGTTAAAATGATAAATGTTGTGCTATATATGTTTTACCACAATTTAAAAAGATTAAAACTAAAATTTAAAAAACGGTTCCAGGTACACAGGAAGAGTGATATTCTATTATATTTGAAAGACGGATGTAAAATAAACCATAATTCGGCACCTCCCCCCCTACTCCCACTCAGGGAAATGGAAGATAAAAGCAAAATTCAAGTCAAATATTTAGAATTATAAATAAATCCAGATTTGGAGATAAAAATAAGAGCAGATAACAGTAGCCAATCTTGGGAAGCTGTGAGACAGAAACCTCTAAATCTCATATTGATCGAAAAACTTCAATTTACCCAAAGACAAAAAGGAAACCAGAGTTAATGAGAGACGTTAACACTTCATGTTGATTTCAGTAAACTGCTGACTCAGAGCTCATTGCTCTAATCAACGCTTCCAGTTCTAGGAATGAGAAACAATGTGGGGCTACACAGGTTTTCAGGAAGAGTGAGTGTGTGTGTGTGTGTGTGTGTGTGTGTCTGTTTGTTTGAGGTGGAGAAGGAGGGAGAACATATGTGAATGCTCGTATTTAATATTTCCCAACGTTTTGTGTAATGTCCTCCTCAAAAACTGAAACTAGTTCTGATTTTGCCCTCTTTGAATTTTAGGGTGAATAAGCTTTATTAAAGTCAATTTAGTGCTGTGGGAAGATAAGATTCCCAATCCCAATCAATGAGGAATAGAGAGGGTCATAAGGTAAATGCATGCGGCACAGACCAGTACTGGAAAATCCTTCATCAGTCAGAGGCCTGGCAGGAAACAGATGCCACACTCAAATCTCGTCACTGAGCCAAGCTTAACGAGGGGACTGTTTACAGAGATGTGGGCAGGGCAATGGGAAACCAACAAGGATGTTGAAACATCCATGGGCAGCAACCACGGGAGAGCCATGATTTCCCCTAGGACTGAGGGGACAGTCAAGAGAGGACACCAGAACCCAGAGATAGCTGTGATTGCAGCTGTAGGATAGGCCTGGGAGACGGTGGCCTTTAGCACAGGAATGCAGCCACTGACAACACGTGGCCTGAGAGTAGCACACATACCCCAACTATCCTGTCCTCTTGCCCAGCTTCCTCTGGTGCCTCCATGGGCCAAATCCCATGGGAAGCCATAGGGCAAAGGAGCCCAGTTGGTGCCGTTCATAGAGGTCAGTCTTCTGGGGCTCAAAACATGGTGGGGAGGCATGGAAGTGTATCTGGAGGGGCAAACACAGAATGCCCAATGCATTGTTATTGTGTTGTTTATCTGAAACTAATATCTTAAACTTAGTTCATAACATAGTATGTTTTGTTTGTTTGTTTTTGCTGAGGAAGATTCACCCTGAGCAAACATCTGTTGCTAATCTTCCTCTATTTTGTGCGTGGGTCACTGCCACAGCTTGGCTTGATGAGTGGCATAGGTCTGCACCCAAGAACCGAACCCAGGCCGCTGAAGCGGAGTGCACTGAACTTAACCACTAGGCTATGAGGCTGGCCCCCATGTTGTGTTTCAAAATGCATTTTACCAAAAGTCTACATTATTATCATTGAACTTCAATTTGTATCTACGATGGTTAATGTTATGTGTTGACTCCATCAAGGGATGCTTAGATATCTGATTAAACATTATTTCTGGGTATGTCTGTGAAGGTGTTTCTGGAAAATATCAGCCTTTGAATGGGTAAATCGAGTAAAGCATTTTGCCCTCCCCAAGGTGGGTGGGCATCAGCCAATCCTTCAAGGGCCCGAATAGAACAAAAAGGCAGAGGAAGGTTGTGTTTCTTTCTGCCTAACTGTTTGTGCTTAGAAATTGATGTTCCGCTCTTGGTGCTCCTGGTTCCCAGGTCTCCAGATTCAGACTGGAGTCTAGGCTGGCATCTCTGGCTCTCAGGCCTTCGAACTACGCCCCTAGCTTTCCTGAGTCTCAGCTTCCAGACCACATATTGTGGGACTTCTCAGCCTCCATAATCTTGCGAGCCAATGATTTCTAATAAATCTGTCTCTCTCTCTTTCTACATACATACACATATATGGATATATATACATGTATACATATCTCCTATTGATTCTTTTTCTGACTAATACAGTATTTATGCTTACTTAGGAGAAATAAAATCATTAAATGTAAAAGAAAATAAATAAGAGAATTGAGTTACTCGGAGAATCATAATGTAGTTGCCCATCACACATCATAAAGGGCAAAGTATTCTAAATTGTTTGAGAATAAGAACTCTACAAAGAAAATGACTAGTTATCTGTGCTTGCACAAAATATTTCATGGATATTTTACTACCATGCTCATATATTTTTTAATTTCACCATTACCGCGTTCTTCATCTGGAGTTCTTAGTTGCTCACCATTCCCTGTTGGCAGCCAAACTCTTGTCAGGGAAATATACGAGCCAGTTTGTATCCTCCATCATGAGTTTCCAAGGAAGCCTTACAGTAAGAGAACGTGAACTGATCATCACCAACGGCCGTAAATGAAGCATTGTTCTAAGGAGTGGTTAACTGTCTTTGGGAAGGAAGGAAAGCATATACTCAGAGTAAGTGCTTAACAAATGCCACCTTGAAGAATGAAGCCCCTTTCTCACAGGAAAAGAGATGAGTTCAAGTTTCTTCATTTCGCTCAGCGAGGTGGAGCTAACGAAACAGGAGAATAAATCATCCAGCAAATTATGTTAACAACCATGCTCTTCTGGTTCTCCATAATTCACCCTTCGGATCCAGGGGAGAGCTGACAATGGCCCCTCCAGGTAGTGAGGCAAGAGGAGTTCTACAAAGTGACTGTGGGCCAAGGGGAGGTCCCCTGGCTGATAGAAGAGCATTTCTACTCCACATTCGAGACCCAGGGAAGTGACAGAGGTGCTGTGAAGATGTTATGTTGATGTGTTTTACATCTCCCATCACTTGCCTTTAAGTAAAGGAGACTATCCTCAGTAATGTGGATGGGCCTCATCTAATCAGCTGAGGGTCTTAAGAGCAAAAACTGAGATTTCCCAGAGAAGAAAAATTCTGCCTAAAGATTGCAACATGAATTCCTGACTGAATTTCAGCCTGCAGCTTCCCCCAGAGATTTTGAATTTGCCAGTCCCACAATTGTGTGAGCCAATTCGTGAAAATAAACCTCTTAACATATAGATATATCCTTTCGGTTCGGTTTCTCTGAAGAACTCTGACTTATGCAGTCTCCCACCATGATTGTGAATTAGTCTATTTCCCCTTGTAAATCTGTCCATTGTGATTTCACATAATTTGAGGCTATGTTATTAGGTGCAAACAAATCTAAGATTGTTTCATCTTAAATTTGAAACTTTTATTATTCTGAAATGAACCACTCTTAGCTCTGATTTTATATAAAGTGTGTCTCTTATAAGCAGCACGATCAGCTTTATTTTATTATCTAGTCTGACAATCTTTATATTTCAATAGGAATACTTAGTCTATTTATATTTATTGCAATTTAGATTTAATTCTACCATCTTACTATTTATTTTCTATTTGCCTGGACTGTTCTATGATTTATTCTACCCTTTCTTAAGACTTTTTGGGTCTATTTAATATTTTATAATTACATTTCTCCTACTATTTGATTGTTGATTATATTTAAAAAAAATTTTTGTGCGCTGTCCCAGTGACATAGTGGTTGAGTTGTGTACTCCACTTCAGTGGCCCAGGGTTTGTGGGTTCAGATCCCAGACACGGACCTACAGACTGCTAATCAAGCCATTCTGAGGTAGTGTCCCACATACAAAATAGAGGAATATTGGCTAAGGGACAATCTTCCTCAAGCAAAAGAGGAAGATTGGCAACAGATGTTAGCTCAGGGCCAATCTTCCTCACCAAAAAAAGAAAAAAATAAAATAATAATTTATATTTGCCCTAGAGATTACAGCATGCATTCTCGACTTGTTAAAGTGTTATTCTTGCTGTATATTTTAATTTTCTGTTTTAAATTTCATGACATTGATGTTATCACTTATACAATTAATATTTATCTAGACTTATCCATATGTATTTTCTTATCATTGCTCTTCATTATTTTCTTAATTTCCACATTTTATTTTACTGTATGTCATTTGCTGTGATAAATGCATTAGATATGTTGCCTGTAAATCTAAAGACAACCTTGCAATGTAGTTTCCATTTTATAGATGAGGAAATCAGGCTCAGAGAGAGAGAGAGCCCGATATAGTACAGCTTAATAACCAAGAGCATAAGCTTTGGAAGCCAATAGACTATTCCTCTTACTGGGCTTGCCATTTTGAGCAAGCTGTTTACCACCATAAGCTTCTCTTTCTTTAGCTATAAAATGGTAATGCTAACAACACCACCTACCTCGCAGTCTGGTTGTGAGACTCTGATGAATGGAGGCACGTTAAATGTAACGCGATGTCTGGCACGTGGTAAGACCCTGCAAATGTTCCCTTTGATGATGAAGATGATTAGCTTTGCTGCACTAGGCATGCTGTCCACTGTGGCTGCCCTCCCACGGTGCTCTTCTAAGGGAAACCCTGCCCTCTGCAGCCTGTTGAAGGAAGTAGCATTAAGCAATCCTTGAGAAAGGTGTGGTCAGAGATACGAACCAGGGTTGGCCAGTGTATCATCAGGTGGCCTGTGGCCTGCAAAGTGGCCTCACCTCCACACCAAGTCTCTGCTCGAAAGGGATTGCCCTGACTCTGAGACCAACAGCCTCTCTCCCACTAGGATCTGAACAGGGAAAGATGGAGAATGGGTGAGTTGGTAGCTATTGGAGAACGTGACATATAAACGGACGAAGAACAGGGAGAATAGTGACCTAAGACCAAAGGCAACACCTGGGCCTTGGCTGAGTCTGGGGGCATTGGTGGGAGAGCGAGTGCACATGAAGAATCCAGCTCCAGAGCACCGTGGACATCGTATTCTGACAGCAGTCCTGACGACTTGGGTGAGGCTGCCACACAAAAGAACCTGCCAGCACATTTGCCCAAGGTCATATAGTTGTTAAGTGCTGGTGATGACATTTGCCCTCAACAGATGGAACCACAAAGATGTGGCTTTCTGCTCTGCCCCTCGGCCTTTCCATAGTCGTCTAAGTTCTTCTGGGACTGGGAGATGCCTAATGTGGGTCTCTGTTGCTTAAACTTTACAAATAGCATGCAATGAAAGCTAAATGGACTGCTAGGATATAAGGGGTTTTTTTGTGTGCGTTATTTTTTAGGAAAAACATTTAAATGGAATGGAAAGCGCGACAGAATGAACTGTCTTTAATTTTTAGACATAAAGCATTCATGTTCTTATTGAAACATGGATTAATGTAGACTGAGTGTAATTTAACTCTTTTGTATATAATAACACAATCTTGGAAACCATGGGAAACAGTTTGTCCAGCTAATCTCTAACTTCTATGAATAAGAAACACGTAAAACCTCATGCAGAGAAAGTAAATGTTGGTTGATAAAGGGACACAATATTCCTGCTCTGCAAATGGGGATGATATTGGCGACATTTGTTGGACCAGCCACTCCCATGCCCATCTGGAACTGGGGCGCCCTGAATTCCAAGGGCAACGTACTGAAGACACAGAAACCTGTCTGCATCAGAGCCTTGGGAAACGCTATCGATGACTTCATGCATCGGTGCTCCATGGAAGTGGAGCTATGGTACCCTAAATCTCATTCCAAGAGGAAATCATCCTGGAGGCCTTTTACATGATAACCCATCCGTAGAATAACACACTTTCTAATCCTGCCCCAATTCAAGCCAGAAACATAGACCCCATAGTTAGCACTGAGGGTGCTTTTTAGGAAAAGCCGAAGGTGGCTGACTTTTGAAATACAAAGGGTTTTATTTTCATGTAGTTATATCAGTTTTCTGTTGCAACTATTTTGTATTGTTTTGTACTCATTAAGCCTTTTTCCATTCTGAGATAAACAAATATTCTGCTGCATACTCTTTCAGGATTTTTAGGGTAGCTGATTTCTAACATTTAAATCTTTAATCCACCTGGTATTTATTTGGGGGTAATGTGTCAGAACGCGTATCTAAGTTTATTTTATCAGATTAATGTATTTATTCCGCTCCTGGAGTTTATATTTCATTCCATTCTTCCAATAATCTATTCTGTGCTATCAGCACCTGTTTTGATTATATTAATATTAAATTATGTTTCTATATCTGGTTGGACAAATATCACAAGGTAATCTTTTTTTATTTTGTTTCTGTTTTAACTTCTCAGCCCTACTCATGAATTTATTCTTCCGGATGAATTTAGTTCTACTTGAGCATGTTTCAAAATGAATCCCACAGGGAATTTAATTTAGGGTGATTTTCATTTAAGACATTTTTTTTTTCATGTAACTATCAAGTTTTTTGGCTACCTTCACAGTGTTTACAAAATTCTTTATGAGGCTATTTAGGCACTTAATATTTTGTGTTACCATTATAAATGGGAAAATATTTTCATTAAATATTATACTTGGATTTTTTCCTGAATTTTAGAAAAGTCATTAATTCTTATATATTCATTATGTGTCTAGCCACATAATGTGTTGGCTAAAACTTCTAGAGCATCAAATAATAATGGTGGTAGAAATCATCCTTCTCTGGGTCTTGGTTTTGGTGGGAACATGTCAGTATTCCGTTGCAGGTATGGCTTTGGCTGTTAGTTTCATTTAGAGATCCTCTCTTGTGTTGAGAAACAATGCTGACATTCCTGGTTATGCTGCCTGCTTCTCCTCTCCCTCTAATAATAATGACTAAAATAGTAATAGTAGCAGTAGCAGTGGCTGGAATAGATTGAGCGCTGATCAATACTTTACAGGCATTTAATATAATCGTCTCAACACCTACAAGGTATGGTTGTTATTATCCACAGTTAAACACAAAGAAACAGAGGCTTAAAGATGTTAGCTAACCAGCCCTTCATCACACAACTGCTAAGTGCTAGAGATTGGCTTTGAACTCTGGTCTGTAATAGTCTAGAGTTATCCAAAGAGCTCATGGTTGTTATTCTTCAAGTGCCCTCTCCCACATGGATTTCCCACCCATCTCTGCTCTGCTCTGTGCCCCAGGAGGATAACCTCTGCTGACTGTACCCCCTGCCTCCCTTGCTGGCTGTCTTCTGATTGGCGTTGGCCAGCTAGGGTCACTGACATGACATTGGAAGGTAAGGAGAGAAGGTAAGGATGTTTCCTCTGCTCTCTCCCTGCCTAGGCATGAAATCTTCAGTAGTAGTTGAGTTCACAATAGGAGCTCTTTTACTGTAGCTTTAGAATTAGGTTCCAGCACTCTCTTGTCTTTTTCCCGTCAGCCCTCCGGGTGGTAATAGCTGCCCTTGGGTTGTCTCCAGATGCCTCACCACTTTGTCTGTTCCTTAGCCTTGGCAAGCCTGTTTTAAGTTGTCCCTCATTAAAGACTCTATTTGAAGAATCTGATGGGGACCCTGACTAATTCAGAGCTTCTACTTTTTTTTTTTAATTAAAAAATGTATCTTGTAAATCTCCGAGAAGATAAAGAGAAAATCTAGGTGACCTTGGGTTTAATGATGACTTCCTAGATGTAAAAGCATGATCAGTAAAAGAAAAAATTGACAAGTTGGACTTCATTAAAATTAAAAACTTCTGTTCTGTGAAGACACTAAAAGAATAAAAAGAACAAGCCATAGACTGGGAGAAACTTTTTTCAAAACATATCAGATAAAGAACTGGTATCCAAAATATGCAAAGAATTCTTAAAAGTCAACAATAAGAAAACAAACGATCAATTAAAAATGAGCAAAAGCTCTAACAGATACCTTACCAAATAAGATATGTAGATGGAAAATAAGCATATGAAAAGCTGCTCAATATCATAGAGAATTGCAAATTAAAACTAAGAAATAACACCGTACACCTATTGGAATGGCCAAAATCCGAAACACTGACAACGCCAGATGCTGATGAAGATGCGGACCAGCAGAAACTCTTATTCATTGCTGGCGCTAGTAGAGAACGGTAGAGCCACTTTGAAAGTCCGTTAGACAATTTCTTACAAAAATAAACATATTCTTACTATATGATCTAGTATTCACTCTCCTTGGTGTTTACTCAAATAAGTTGAAAATTCACATTCAGACCAAAACCTGCACGTGAATGTTTACAGTAGTTTTAATTATAATCGCCAAAACGTGGAAGCAATCTAGATATCCTTCAATAGGCAAATGTGTAAATAAACCGTGGCACATCCAGATACTAGAATATTAATCAGCAATAAAAAGAAATGAGGTATAAGGCACAAAAAGACATGGAGGAACCTTAAATGCGTGTTGCTAAGTGAAAGAAGACAATCTGAAAAAGCTATCACACTGTGTGATTCCTGCTGGGGGGTGGGGGCAGTAATTTCCCTCTAGGCTTCTGAGCTCTTAGCTGAGACTCCTGTAATAAAAGACAGATGAACAAGAGAAAATAAATAGACGTTTATTAACAGGTCTTCCTCATGTACACATGGGAGAGAGGGAAAAATGAGTAACTTCCTGAGGTGGCTTAGAATTCAGAATTAAATACCACCTTAACAAGGAAAGGGGTGGGGGATGTTGGTCTCTTAGTGGAGAGAAAACGATTTTTAGGAAAGCTGAAAGGGCCTCAGAAGACCAGATGGGAGGTATAACCGTTGATGACAACCTTTGTCTGGGTGGGGTGCCAACTTCGAGTCTCCTCTCCCGTGGTGAGAGTCCATCTTCCCTGGTTGATGAAGGAGATTGATGACAACTGAGTTCCTTGGAGAATGTCTTTAGGCAGAGAAGGGGAGTTCGGAGAAAGCCTCTCCCTTAATTTGCTGTTTTTCTAGTGCCTTCAGCTCCAAAGAATCAAGGTGCTAAAGCAGCATATTTTGAGGCGGCATGTCCTGAAGTCCTACAGTCACATTGTGGGGTGGCATATTCTAGTACCCTTCACTGCCATCTGACATTCTGGAAAATTCAAAACTATGGTAAGTGTAAAGGATCGGGGTCTTAGGGGGAGGGAGATGAAGAAGCGAAGACCCAGGGAATTTCAGGGCAGTGAAGCTGTTATTCTCTGTGATGCTGCAATGGTGGATGCATGTCATTAGACATGTGTTAAAACCCACAGAAGGTACAACACAAAGAGTGAACCCTAATGTAGACCATGGACTTTAGTTAATAATAACGTACCAATATGGGCTCATCAAGTGTAAGGATGCACCACAGGAACGCGATATATTAATAGCAGAGGAAACTGTGGTGGGAAGGGAAAATATGGAATCCCCGTTCTTTCCACTCAATTTTTTGTATACCTAAAACTGCTCTAAAAAATATTCTATTAATTTTTTTGAAATGTATGTCAATTTTTGAATGCATTTTCAGCACGTGTAGAGATAATTGTGTAGCTTTTCCCTCCAGCCGTAGATCTGATAGATTACATTGACAGATGTCCCAGTGTGGAATGTTCTTGTATTCCTGGAATAATTCTATTTAATCATGGTATGTTCTCATTTTTATTTAGCACTGAAATAGATTTGTTAGAATTTCATTTAGAACTTTTGCACCTATATTCATATGTGAGAGTGTCTCATATGCCATTTTTTTTTTTACTGGAGTGGTTTTGGTGCTGTCTTTCTCAAGCATTGGGTATCAAGTTAGTCTAACTTCACAAAAATAAATTGAGATTTAAATATAACTATACATTATGCATATGTGTTGTATTACATACAGTATAAAGTATTTTATATGAAACCACCTAAACTTAAACATTTTGCAGTAAATTTTTAGATTTCTGAATAATCTTTTCAGTAGCATGCATAGTAATTGGCCTATTCGGGTTTCCTGCTTCTTTTTAAGTGAAATTATATCGTTTATACTTGGCCAGAAAATTGTCCTTTTCATAAAAATATCAAACTTATTTATAGAATGTGTATTTTTAAAGTTACCCTTATTTTTGTAGTTTCCTCTGAATCTGTAGATGTGTCATTTTTCTTCTCTTCTACGTTTATGTACTTTTATTTGAATCAAATTTGGTTAATTAAAATAGTAAAAATTAAAAGTGAATGCATGTCATTTGTTGGATTTTCCTTATTCAAATAACTCGCTTTCAGATTTGTTCTTCTATCAGTTCAACTGTTTTCCCCTCTCCTGATGTAAGGGAGGAAAATCTCTTCTTCCACCCATCTTAGGTTCTCCAGCTGGGGTGCTGTGATTTAGAAGAGCCTGAGACAGATTAACAAGAGAAGAACAAACAGAAGCTTATTGAGATGTACAGCACACGTGTGTACATGGGAGCAGTCAATAACCCAAAAGGGTGGGTAGGACTTGCTTTGGATAGCAGCAATGGAAAGAGGTTAGGGAGCTACTGGGCAGGGCAGGCAAATTGCAGGAAGGTGACCAGGAAAAGTGTGGCCAGCAAGCCTTGTTTAGTAGGGTTTGTCATGTGGACTTAAGTTGGTGCCTTCTCCATCCTTAAACTGTTCCCTCTTCCTGATACAGGAGAGGAAGACATCTCTACATGGAAATTTCCTTTATAAATGTAAATTTATTGTTGTTTTTAGAGTTTCTCCTGCATCTGCTGGTTCTCAGTGGCCTTTAGCTCAAAATAATCCCTGTGTCAAAGAGGTATATCTTGGGGTGGCATATTCTGATACCTCTCACTGATAAATTTTTTTATTGAGATATAATTGATGTATAATACTGTGTTAGTTTTAGATAGACAACAAAGTGATTTCATATATTTATATGTTACAAAATGGTTACCACAATAAGTTTGGTTACCATCCATCACCACACATGGTTACGAATTTTTTTCTTGTGATGAGAATTTTAAGTTCTCTTAGCAACTTTCAAATATACAGGACAGTATTGTTAACTACAGTCACCATGTTGTACATTACATCCTCCCGACATTTTATAACTAGAAGTTTGTACCTTTTGACAAATAGAAATGGCGAGCATAGGATATATGGGAGTATATGAGGAAGCCATTGGGTGTAAACCTAATTCGGCCTGACTTTGTTTTTCCAAAGGGCCTGACATGGCCATTGAGCATGCATTGTACATCTGCTTTAAGTATTTGCTGTGTCCCACAGACAAGAACGAATGGCCTTAAGATAAAGGTGCAACTTCCCCCACTGGAACTCCTTAAGGATAAGCATCTCTCCCTGGGCTAGGAACTGACTGCTCCACTCACCTGTGACCGCCCAGCTCGAGACACAGACCTGCCACCCTGCTGTGTGCACCGAGACAGCAGACCTACCAACTGCTGTGTCCATCAATCGCTGTGCTGACAGAGCAGTCTTGGGACTGTTGTAAAAGGAACATTTCAATCATATGTGAAACATGCTCTTTGAGGGTATATAACCAGTCTGCACACCCACTTCTTTGGTGCCCGTCCTTCCTTGGAGAAGGAAGGCCCTGGGCTAAGCTAGTCCTCACATTTTGGCTCAGAATAAACTCAACCCAATTTTCATTTATAGAGTGGTTATGGATTATTTTCCTTGATACTTTTGACCCCCTTCACCCATTTTACCCACCGGGTCACCCCCTGCCTCTAGCAACCACCAACTTTTCTCTGTATCTATGAGTTCAGTTTGGGGGGTTTTTTTTAGATTCCACGAAAAAGTAAGATCATACAGTATTTGTCTGTCTCTGTCTGACTTACTTGACTGAGCATAATGCCCTCAGGGTCCATCCATGTTGTCGCAAATGTCAGGATTTCCTTCTTTTCTATGGCTGAATAGTATTCCATTGTATATATATGTAAATGTACATATAGCATTTTCTTTATCTATTCATTTGTTGATGGACACTTACGTTGTTTTCATGTGTTGTCCATTGTAAATAATGCTGCAATGAACAGAGAGGTGCAGACATCTTTTTGAGAGAGTGATTTTATTTCATTTGGACAAATACCCAGAGAGGAATTGCTGGATCATATGGTAGTCCTCCAATTTTTTGAGGAATCTCCACACTGTTTTCCATAGCGGTCGCACCAGTTTACATCCGACCAACAGTGCACAAGGGTTCTCCTTTTTCTGCCTTCTCACCAACACTTGCTATTTCTTGTCTTTTTGATAATAGCTGTTCTAACGGGTGAGGTGATATCTCACTGTGGTTTTGATTTGCATTTCCCCGATGATTAGTGATGTTGAGCATCTTTTCATGAACCTGCTGGCCATTCATATGTCTTCCCTCACTGATAATTTAATTTCAGCTTTTCTGTTTATTATATCCATTCTCCTGGGAACTCTAAAATTGTTTTGATATTATTTTCTTAATTTCTTATGATGAATAAGTAGTTTTAAAATATTTTGATACTTATTCTTTAATAATGACATATAAGGATATGAAGTTGCTTCTGAAAAGAAGTTTGATTACATCTGCTAAGTTTATCAGTTTTACTGTAATATACTGAAGTATGATTTTCTTTTTCTTTTTAATACTGCTTGAGATTTGCTGAACTACTTGGGGTTTCTTGAATCTGTGGATTGATGTATTTTATCCATTCGGTCAAATTTTTGCCCACTGTCTCTTCAGTTCTTGCTTTTGCCCGCTCTCTCTTGCCCCCTCTCTCCTGGTACCCCGTTAGACATGTGCAGCTGTAATAAGATTCAGTCCCACTCTGGTTCTTCCCTGTTTGTCAGGCAGGACCCTTCAGGGATGTGAAAGCCTGGTGAGTGACCGTCTCTTCAACCACAGAAGACTGGGACAAACTCATGTCTTACCTTTGTAGGTTCGAGCTCGGTTCTTCAGCCCTCACTCCCTGCAGCTTTAAAATGTGGCAAAATTCTTCAGGGGACAATTGGTCATCCCTGTCCCTCTGGAGAAAGGTAATCCCCCAAGAACCTTCAGATTAAGGCAGACTTTACTCTGTTGTTTACAAACCTTGGCCTGGCGCCTCTATCATCCATGTGCAGCCGCAGAACACAGGAAGAGCCTTGTGGAAAATGCCCGCTGTGCTTGGGGCTTCTCAAGTTGTAACATCTCTCCTGGCAGCACCAGCTCTGAGTGACCACCAAAATCTGCTCCAGTTCTCTGTCCGCCTGTGTGGGCCAACGCTGATCGTCAGTCCCTACAGAGAAGTGGCAAACGCCCCGCCTTAGGAGCACCCTGCGCCCTGAAATTCCAGTTCCCCAAATTATTGTTGTTTCCACAACTCTGTGATGTCTTTAAAAATATGATTTTTGTGATTTATCTGGCTTTTTTCTAGTCATTGTGTTGGGAGCACTGGCCTATTGCAACATCTGCATCTTATCTGGAAGCTGAAGTCACAGCACAAGCAGTTCTTTTTTTTTTAACAGCTCTGTTTAGATATAATTCACATGTCATACAATTCACTCATTTAAAGTGTATGATTCAATGGCTTTTAATATAATCACAGAGTTGTGCAGCTATCATGTCAATTTTAGAGTATTTTCATCATACCACAAAGAAACCCAAACTCTTTAGCTGTCATCGCTCAATTTTTCATTCCTTCCAGTCCTAGGTGATCACTATTTTATGTAGTTTTCAATAAATTTCCCCTATTTTGGACATTTAATATAAATGAAATCATTCAATATGGGATTCTTTGTGACTGGTTTCTTTCACTTAGCATGATGTTTTCAAGGTTTGTCCCTGTTGTAGCAGGTGTCAGTACTCCACTCCTTTTTATGCCTGAGTAATATTCCACTACATGGATAGACCACGTTGTATTTATCCATTCATCAGTTAATGGACATTTGTTTCCACATTTGGGCTATTATGAAAAATGCTGCTATGAATATTCACACACAAGTTTTTGTGTGGATGTGTGTTTTCATTTCTCTCGGGTATATACCTAGGTGTAGAATTGCCGTGTCATGAAAACTCTGTGTTGAATCATTCAAGAAACCGCCAGGCTGTTTCCAAGGTGGCTGC